>NC_041385.1:803758679-803910706 GCF_002162155.2 Triticum dicoccoides
AAAAACATCTTTTAAGGAGGGTAAAGTAACTGAGGATTGGTAGTATGCATACCTAGTTTCTTTTTTGCATGACCTGCAAGGGCATTCTATTCTCCATGTTAATACTATTTCTGTTAAAATAAGATAGGCAAGGGATTTCACATATTTATCCACTTACTGCTGGAATTGTGAATTTTGATGACACTTTGATTCGTTATCTCGTGTTACTTAAACTGTTTAACCTTCTGCTTCTGTATATAAAATTTAGATTCTGCATGTTGTTTAATTAAATTATTTTCCAAGGAAATAAATTGATTATTGTTGCACCCAATAGTTTTTTATGTTTTATTTAATCATCCATCTATGTATCAGAATTCAGTTCTCTTATGATTGCTCCCTTTTGTGCAGGCCCCGTTCCAGAAGAAAAGTTGTTGATAATATACGCTCACAGTTTAATATTCCCGTAGAGGTTAGTTGGATTGAGAGTTATGTACTTATGTGAGCTCTTCTTTGTTTAACACTGCTTGCCCTTTCCTTTCTTGTATCTAATTCATCAGTACTCCTCTGGGTGTTATCCTTGTTCATTTCTTCAGACAACCAAAATACACTGCTAAAAGACATTATATGCATCAACACGGCTCTAAATTAAATGCCCTGTACTCCTGGATTAATTATCTGATATGTTTGGTCGCTGCCCCACTGTGTTGATGATTGCTGACTGCATATTTTTCTTGCTTGTGCAAGGAGACAGCATAATAATATTACCAAAGTTGCTTTGCATAGATTGAACTGTTCATATAATGTGCCAAAGAAAATGGTGCTGATCCTTCTGTTTGAACATGTCATCCAGATTAAACACTTGCCTGTTGGAGATGCTCTTTGGATTGCTCGCCATAAAGAACTTGAGACGGAGTATGTTCTTGATTTCATTGTTGAAAGGAAAAATGTGGATGATTTACTTGGCTCAATTAAAGACAACAGATACAAAGATCAAAAACTAAGACTGAAGGTACCATCTGAAAATAGCTTTGATTTTGTCATTAATATTATAAACCTTCCATCTTAACTTTCCCAGTTCTTCATGCTTTCAGTTTCTCACTCATAGTGAAAAAGGGCAGCCCACATGCTATCCCCTGTGATTTGATGTTGCTTGAGTCTAATCTTAGCCAAGGAGATTTTTTTTCCTTATTCTTTGTTATCATTAATTGAAAAGCATAGCCCATATTTGGGTATGAGATGATGAAGGACGATGTTATTAGCAGACATAAGCTTCAGCCTGTAGATTGTGCATCTCTTCCCAAAGAAACTGTATTTCTTGTCCATATATATGGGTTTGCTGTGGTTATTTTAGCAACAATACGGCGTGATACCTCCATTTGTTGTATCCTTTGCAGAAATGTGGGCTAAGGAAGCTAATATATCTAGTTGAAGGGGATGTAAACACTGTACATGGATCAGAGAGCGTTAAAACAGCGTATGTGCTCTTCTCATGAAGCCTGGAGGATCATGTTAACCCCTGAATGGCAGTGCTTTTTTCTCGTTGTTTAACATTATTAAGTATCACCCCTTCCATTCAGGATGTCAGTTGTATGCCCTATTAACTGCTCCATATGCCTTCTATTTCAGCAGCTTCACTACTGAGGTTCTTGAAGGATTTGATGTCCAAAGAACCACTGGGTATGCTGACACTGAAAAGAAATACGGCCACCTCGCGGGCTCTATAATTGATTACTACAGCAGAAACTTCTCTGCTGGTGTTGGCACCTCTCGACTTTGCCTGACCTATGACGAGTTTGTAAAGAGGTGTTCTGACCTTGAGAAGGTCACTATGAGCGATATATTCGCCCTTCAGCTTATGCAGGTAACTGGGCGAATACGGCCACCTCCACCAAAGTTTGCCGGGTAGTCCATTTCATGCAGTAGTTTTCTCATTTATTGTGCATGTAAATCAGGTGCCACGAGTGACAGAAGAAGCTGCTCTTGCTGTCACGAGTCTCTATCCCACTCTTCTCTCGCTTGCTAAGGCGTACACCATGCTTGTGAGTCATCTTTTCCTTTCAAGTCATACAATGTTCTTTACTCATTGGAACGGTTGTGACCAGCGTATGTACACAGAACAATTCAACATGTCTGTAGAACTAAAAGTTTATCCTTGTAACTTTGAAGGATGGCGATAGGCGTGCCCAGGAGGAGATGCTGAAGAACAAGAGCGACATGGTCAACGCGGGGGCTAGCAAGAACATCTTCAAGCTCATCTGGGCGGAAGGATGAACACCCTGTACTTAGCCGGTCTTTTGGTCACCGTCGCGGTGATTTCGGACCGCCTACGCAAGTTCCCAAGGTGAAGACAGGAGGGGCCCTTTTTGTGTTGTGCCTGGTGCCTTGGAGAACTGAAAGTCACTGAACATGTAACCACCACCTAAAAGAACACCTTAGTGTAGCCTCACTCCCCGTATAAATTACTACTCGTACGTCGTAGAATTGCATGCCGCACATTATGGAGTCGTGGTGTTAATGTAGTGCATTAGCGCTTCGTGTGTGTATATGTGTATATACTATTAGCTCTTGACTCAGTTGCTTTGATCCATGTGCAAGAATGACATGTTGAGCAGATTCTGTTCTGTGAAGATTGTGGTGTTGAGGAGATAATTGAACATGCACTTTTCTCTTGCACCTGGGCCAAGCTGTTCTGGTCTGAACTTCGTTGCTTCCTTCCGGTCAAAATCCTTTCTCTTCATCCGGATTCGGCTGTACATATTGGTTGATGGCAAAAGGTTTCAGAACTGCATGCTGCTATCATTTTGTGTGGGTGCTGGACGATTTGGACTGAAAGAAGCAATAGGAGACATGGAGAACTTCAGTTGGGCCATTGATACCATCCACAATCTAGCTGCGCTAGTGGGATCGACATGAGAGCCGAGAGAGAAATCGGTCTGGATACCCCTGAGATCACTTACATCAGATCACTTACATCAAGGTGAATGTTGAAGCGAGCTATTACGAGCAAGATGGCTATGGTAGTACAGGAGTTGTTCTTCGGGACCATATCGAAAAGCTGGTTTAGCTGGCACAAGCAATTTGGTATCAATTTGCACAAAGTGCAAGTACTATGGAAGCCTTGGTGCTCCGTGATGGCATTCGTCTCACTCTTGGACATCTCAAGGTGATCATCGAAAGTGATGCTCAAGATGTTGTGCGAATGCTAAATGAGGCAAAATTTTCAAGAGCAGACCTGGCTTCATTGTCCGTATCAACCGAAAAGCAAATGTGGACGCGAGCCCCTATTTTCAATCTTGCTACATTGTCCATACCAACTGAGAAGCAAATGAAGCGGCACACAGTGTGCCTGTTAGGATCGTAGAAGATGTATCTGGATGAATTACACCCTAACTTTTCTTTTGGGGTGTATGCACACACTTTGTAATCCTCCTGAGTAATTCAACATAGCTTGTCATTCCAAAAAGGAAAAAAAATTGTTCGACCTACTCAGAGCATCCCTTTGTTGTCATTCAGGTGGTGATCTTACCGAGAGGTGCCCTTGGAGTGCAGGGGCGCGAACACATGAAAGAACCGTAAAGAAAGAAGAAAGCAAAGTATCGCAAGCCATACCGCTTTGCCGCATGGCGCCAAGCGGGAATCGCGAGCTCCTATAGGGCGCCTTGTTGAGCTTCTTGCGCCCATGCGCCCCCGCTCATGGGCCGACGCAAGAAGAAAATAGCGCTCGCCTGGTCGCAGTTGACCATACAACTTCTAGAAAAAAACATGTTTTTCTAAAAAAAGAAAAATAGTGAACTAAAAAATATACATGGTTTTTGAAAAAAAAATCACAAACTTCAAAAAAGATCATGAATTTGAAAAAAATCACATATTTTTAAAAAATTAATTGTTTTTGAAAGAAGCTCATTGAATTGAAAAAAGTTCATTGAATTCGTAAAAAAGTTCATCAATTTTGAGAAAAAGATTTTTAATTTTTTTATTGAATTTTGGAAATAAGTTTACTGAATTTGAAAAAAGGTTCATCAAATTTGGCAAACACTGAAAAAATCATCGAATTTGAAAGAAATTTCATCGAGCACGCAGCTTCGGAATCCGCACAGCTGCCGCAGACCTGCCATCCGCCCACGCCAACGGCGCGCTCTTCTGACTCGCTGCCGCCGCACCCCGGCACGATGCCGCATCCCTCGTTGCGCACACCATCAGGAGGGGAGAAACGCCCCGCCGCCGCCTACACCGACGGCGGGAGGTGAGGAGAGGCAATGAAGGGGAGGGAAGCGGCCGAAGCTAGAGCGGGCGAGACAAGCTTTCGATCAACTCGGATACATACCCTACCTATTCTATCCGGGCCAAAGAAAATTACACTTAAGTTGGTGCTAGCGAAATGAGTACATGGAATGTTTTATTACCTGTGCATACATGAACGTGGCGTTTTCATATCTTTTTGGCAGTGGTGGGTGTTCTTAACACGAACACATTTACTTTTCAGCAATAAAATTTATGAATGCATTTGTTTTCACCACGCAACTAATTTGATCTGAAAAAAAGGAAAGAGACACGGCAACGGTACGCACGGGCATCGGCTGCGTAATTGCACACGGCAACGATACGCACGGTCAATGTTGACACGAGCTATTACGAGCAAGATGGCTATGTTAGTATGGGAGTTACCATATCGAAACGCTGGTTCAGGCGCAAGCAATTTGGTATCGATTTGCACGAAATGCAAGCACTATGAAAGCCTTGGCAGCACGCTCCGTGATGCCATTCGTCTTACTCTTGGACATCTCAGGGTGATCATCGAAAGCGATTCTCAAGAAGCTGTACGAATGCTAAATGAGGCAAAATTTTCAAGAGCAGACCTGGCATCCATATGATATGATTTAGGAGGTAAGCTCCAATTTTCAATATTCCTCAATTGTCCATATCAACCGAGAAGCAAATGAAGTGGCACACAGGTGTGCCAAACAGGCTAGTGAGGGTCGTCGAGGATGTATCTGGGTGAATCACACCCCTGCTTTTCTTCTAGGATGTATCCACACACGTTGTAATCCTCACGAGTAATTCTATATAGCATGTTGTTTCAAAAAAAAAAGTTCGGCCTACTTAGACCATCCCTTTGTTGTCATTTAGGTGGTGATCTTACGGAGAGGTGCCCTTGGAGTGCGGGGGCGCGAGACATGAAAGAACCATAAAGAAAGAAGAACGAAAACAAAGAATCACATGCCATACCGCTTTGGCGCATGGCACCAAGCGGGAACAGACCGCCACCCCTTGGGTCCAGTGGGAGCTCCTATAGGGCGCCTTGTTGAGCTTCTTGGCACCCATGCGCCTCCGCTCATGGGTTGGCACAAGAAGAAAATAGCGCTCAACTGTTTTCCTAGCTCCCTTGCTCGCGTTAGACCGGTCGTGGTCGACCAGTTAATTTTGAAAAACAATAGCAAAAAAATAGTGAACTTAAAAATGTTCATGTCTTCTGAAAAAAGTTCACAAACTCCAAAAAAGATCATGAATTTGAAAAAAAAGTTTGTCAAATTTGAAAACAAATTCACATATTTTAAAAAAAAGTTAATTGATTTTGAAAGAAGCTCATCGAATTGGAAAAAAATCATTGAATTTAAGAAAAGTTCATCAATTTTGAGAAAAAGTTCACAAAAAATGGAAAATATTTATTGATTTTTGTAAAAAAGTTTATTGAATTTGAAAAAAGGTTCATCAAATGTGAAAAACACTTCATTAAATCTGAAAAAACATCGAATTTGAAAGAAAGTTCATCAAATTTGAAAAATATTTCATTAAATCTGAAAAAATCATTGAATTTGAAAGAAAGTTCGTCGAGCGCCCCGAGCACCCACCTTCGGAATCCGCACAGCCGCTGCGGCGTTGCCATCCGCCCACGCCACCGGCGCGCCCGTCTGACTCGCCGCCGCCGCGCCCCCGGCACGATGCCGCATCCCGCGTTGCGCACACCATCAGGAGGGGAGAAACGCCCCGCCACCGCCTACACCGACGGCGGGAGGGAAGGAGAGGCGATGAAGGGGAGGGAAGCGGTAGAAGCTAGAGCGGGCGAGACGAGTTTTCGATCAACTTGGGTACGTACCTACCTATTCTATCCGGGCCAAAAACAAAATCACACTTAAGTTGGTGCTAGCGAAATGAGTACATGGAATGTTTTATTCCCTTTCCGCAAAAAAAAGAGAGAGAATGTTTTATTCCCTACAAAATGAACGCACTTGTTTTCACCACACAATCAATCTGATCTTCTGAAAGAAAAGGAAAGAGACACGGCAACGGTACGCACGGGCATCAGCTGCGTGGAAAACTCCCGTTCCGCCCCCGCTCCACTTGCCTTTCATATCCGCACCCACGCCACGCGCACCTCGGCAAGCACAAGGCTCCGCCCGCCGCCGCCACCGCCTCTGCCCCGCCTATAAAGCCCCGCCTCTCCGTCCGGGCCGCGCCTCTCGCCTCCTTCATCCGCCCTCGCCCCGTCCTGGCCGCGTGATGGTCTCCGTTCCGGCCTCCGGTTCCAAGTCCACCCTGCTCCCTCTCCTCTCCTCCTGCGGGGCCGCGCCGCTCCCCGAGGGCGCGGGCGCGGGGCTCGGCCAAGTGGCGGGCGACCGGCGCCGGGGGCACCAGCGTCGTGCGCGCGCTCGTCCTCGACTCGTCCCTCTCCTCCTCTCTCGCGTCCGTCCGGTGAGGCGACTCGTCCCCGGTTCTTGCCTCTCCTCGTCTCGCGTCCGGTGAGGCAATTCATCCTCGGTTCCTCCCTCTCCTCCTCTCGCGTCTGGTTCTATGTTGCTCGTCCTCGCTCGAATTTGTCCGTCGTTTAGAGTAGAAGAATCGCTTCTGATTTGTTCGATTCTGCTCGTCCTCAGTTCCTCTGTTCTGAACCGCGTCTGTTTCAATTGATATCGCTCGTCCTCGATTCGGCCGTTTAGATAGAAATGCGCGTCTGGTTCGATTTGCTCGTCCTCTGTTGAGTAAATAGGCATTAAATTAATCCACGAGTAAATCACTAGCATGGCATTAACTAAGTTGATCACGTACTGACTTTGATCTAAACATGCACGTACTAAGCAAACAGTAGACAAATCTACACATACTGCTAGCACTGCTAATACGAGAATAATCAGGAGCGGGATAAACGAGTTATATCCTCCAGTAGGCCATGCAGAGGCCGCGGCTTTGGTGGCAGCAGCGGCGTCCTCGGCGGCCTTCTTGTCGGCTTCAGCTTTCTCGATGGCGGCACGGTCGGGGTCGGTGGACATGGTGATGATGAAGGCGACGCAGACGTAGAGGAAGTAGACGATCGGAAGCGAGCAGTCGCGTAATCGCTGCCCAAAAACCTATTCGCCCCTCACCCCGTACAGGAACCAGAAGGGCGTGCTCTCCCGTCGACCGTGTACGCGGCGGACGGGATGGAGTCACCGGCGGCAGCAGCAGCAAAGGAACGACGGTGGGCGTGCGCGTGAGCAGATGTGATCTGTTCGTGGCGGCTAGGGTTAGGGGACACCGCACACTTATATAGACGCAACCGCGTGGAGAGACGTGGGCTTGACCCACGTCCGAGTCCGTGTCAGCCCACGATTCGACGTCTCTGATCGTGGCCCTGCTGTCAGAACCTCTCCGTTAGTGACTGGCAAAAATAAGCTCATAGGTGTGAGCTCGGCTAGCTCATTCCCGCAACCCGCGGCGCGTCGTGACGAGGCGAGGCGAGGCGAGGCGTGGCGAGGCGGGCGGCGGAGGAGGAGCGCGCGAGGGCCTTTTCTCTTCTCAAGCTCCAATAGCATGTAGAAGAGCCACCCTTATAAACCACTCCAACTTTCCTTCCACTAGCATGGTGGGACTAAACTTTCCACCACCTTGTCATGCCACCTACATGGGCCCTTAGAGATCAAATCTGAAATTGTCATATGAGCTCTAGGCCCATCTCACATTTCAACAATCCCCCACCAGATCTCAGGGGCCCACTTTGTCCTTTGTTCCAAACGTTGTTTTGATATACTAGTGTTTCAGTGAAGACCTGTTAAGGTTGAGCTTCACCTAGAGCAAGTAACTACACTCCTTCACAACTGAACAATGGACTATGCCTTGAATTGTCAGTTTGGCGTAAAGAGGTTTCACCACATGTCTTACTAGTACTGGGCTGCCGAAGGCTGACCCCTCGGGTGGAGCATATAAGTCACACTCCTGGCCTATTCATGAGCTTACTAGAGATCACCCCAATGTCATAGACTGTGACTGGCAGTCGGGCTCACATAGGTGTGTTCCTCCAAAGATTGCTCTGTAGGATAGCATCTTGCTTATACATATAAGCCTTGGAACACATTAAGACAGTAGTCATCCTTCCATACAGTTTCCGGGAGTATTGCATTTCCAACGGAGTGGGTTAGTAAAGTTACTCTCCTCAGTTCACCACTGGCTTGTTTCCTAGGTCCTACTTCACGGGATCTCCGATCACATAGGTTGGGTTACCACCATGGCAACTCATGTGGGTCTCATACCCATCTCCCTCGATGCATTATCTATTACGACACGTGATAGCCCTTTCGTAAAGGGATCTGCCAGATTCTTAGCCGTATGGACATAGTCCAGCGCTATCACTCCGGAGTTTCTTAATTTTCTGACAGCTTTTAATCTCATTCTTATGTGTTTGTTGGACTTCATGTTGTCCTTTGAACTCTTCACCTTGGTGATGACAGTCTGATTGTCACAGTTCATAAGGATAGCCGGAACCGGTTTATCAACCAGTGGCAATTCCATCAAAAGATCTCGAAGCCATCCTGCTTCAACACCAGAAGTGTCTAATGCTGTTAATTCTGCTTCCATTGTCGATCTCGTTAAGATCGTTTGCTTGCAAGACTTCCAGGAAACAGCGCCACCTTCAGGAGTAAACATATACCCAGTTGTGGCCTTCATCTCATCAGCATCAGAGATCCAATTCGCATCACTATACCCTTCAAGTACCGACGGGTCTCCGGTATAGTGAAGTCCATAGTTCATAGTACCTTTCAGATAGCGCATAACTCTTTCAACAGCATGCCAATGTACATCACCCGGTTTGGAAACAAACCGGCTCAGTTTGCTCAGAGCAAACGCGATGTCAGGCCTCGTTGCGCTCGCTAGGTACATCAATGAACCAATGATTTGAGAGTATCTCAATTGATCTTTAGCCATGCCTTTGGACTTTCGAATCAACACGCTAGGATCATATGGTGTTTGAGATGGTGTGCAGTCCGAATATCCAAAACGACTCAACACCTTCTCAACATAATGGGATTGCAGAAGTGTGATCCCACCCTCATTATCTCTCAGTAGCTTGATGTTCAAGATAACATCAGCCACACCAAGGTCCTTCATCTCAAAGTTCTGAGACAGAAACGATTTGACCTCCTCAATGACTTTGAGGTTTGTTCCGAATATCAGTATGTCATCAACATACAAGCACAGTATAACTCCTTCGCCCCCACCATGGCGATAGTATACACATTTGTCAGCCTCATTAACAACGAAACCAACAGATGTCAGAGTTGTATTGAACTTATCATGCCATTGCTTAGGTGCTTGCTTTAGGCCATATAAAGATTTCAGCAACTTACACACCTTCCTTTCCTGACCATCTATCACAAAGCCATCTGGCTGTTGCATGTAGATTTCCTCATTTAGCTCTCCATTCAGAAAAGCCGTCTTAACATCCATTTGATGGACGAGAAGACCATGTGAGGCCGCCAACGAGAGTAATACTCGAATGGTGGTCAGTCTAGCCACAGGTGAATAAGTATCGAAGAAATCTTCCTCTTATTTCTGGTCATAGCCCTTGGCCACAAGCCTGGCCTTGTACTTTTCAATCGTACCATCGGGCCTAAGCTTTTTCTTGAACACCCACTTACATCCCTATGGTTTGCAACCATACGGACGCTCAGTGATCTCCCATGTCCCGTTAGCCATGATGGAATCCATCTCGCTATGAACCGCATCCTTCCAGTAGTCAGCTTCTGGAGAGGCATACGCTTCTGAGATAGAAGTGGGAGTATCATCCACGAGGTACACGAAGAAATCATCACCAAAGGTCTTTGCAATCCTTTGTCTCTTGCCCCTACCAAGGGTTTCCTCGTCATCCTCCTCAGGATTTTCATCATGTGTTCGTTCATAATATTCCATAGGAATGGCAGGCTCAGGAGTCTCCTCAGATTCCTGTCTAGTAGTGCTTTGCATATCTCTCATAGGGAAAATATCCTCAAAGAATGTAGCATCCTTAGACTCTATGATTGTACCGACCTTCTGGTCAGGTAACTCAGATTTCACTACTAGAAATCTATAGCCAACGCTGTTCTTAGCATAGCCCAAATTAATGCAGTCCACAGTCTTGGGTCCAAGCTTACGCTTTTTGGGGATCGGCATGTTGACTTTCGCCAAACAGCCCCAAGTACGCAAGTACGAGAGTGTTGTCCTTCTCTTTGCCCATCTCTCATAGGGAGTGATATCATTATCCTTTATCGGAACTTTATTCAGGACATGACATGCCGTCAATATAGCCTCCCCCCACCATGCCTTGGATAAACCCTACGTATCTAACATGGCGTTAAGCAGATCAGTTAGAGTACGGTTTTTCCGCTCAGCAACCCCGTTTGACTGGGGTGAATAGGGAGGCGTCCTCTCATGAATAATGCCGTGTTTCGCACAGAAGGAATCAAACTCACTCGAGAAGTACTCTCCACCACGATCTGAACGGAATCGTTTAATTTTCTTTTCAAGTTGATTCTCAACTTCTGCCTTATAGATTTTAAAGTAGTGTAGAGCCTCATCTTTAGTATTTAACAGATACACATAGCAATATCTAGTGGAATCATCTATCAATGTCATGAAGTATTTCTTTCCACCTTTAGTCAATACACCGTTCATCTCACAAAGATCAGAATGTATGAGTTCTAATGGTGCCAAGTGCCTTGTGAGGCTGGCGAGGTTGTTTAGCTTGCACACATGACAGGCACTTAGAACCTTTGGCTAAAGTGAAACTCGGGATTAAATCCAACTTAGCTAGCCACGTCATAACACCGAAACTTATGTGACAAAGACGTGAATGCCAAACCTCAGATTCATTAACACTCGAATGAACATGGTTCACGACTTTATTACAGAAATCTGTGAGGGAAAGGCGGAACATCCCTCCGCTCTCATAACCTTTTCCAACAAATAGTCCATACTTAGTAACAACTAATTTATTAGACTCGAATACCAACTTAAACCCTTCTCTACATAGAAGGGAGCCACTAACGAGGTTCTTCTTGATGGCGGGGACATGCTGCACGTTCTTCAGCTGCACGATCCTTCCCGAAGTAAACTTCAGATCGACCGTGCCAACACCATGAACAGAAGCACTCGCGCCATTCCCCATCAATACGGACCCGTGGCCTGTGACCTGGTAAGAAGAGAACAATGAAATGTCAGCACACACATGAACACCTGCACCTGTATCCACCCACCAATCGGTAGGCTGAAACACTGAAAAAACAGTAAATAAACTACCGTACCCAGATGCACCATTCTCATTGTTGCCCACAATCATGTTGACAGACTTGGAGTCCTGTCCTGACTTCTTAAACTTGTTTGGGCACCTGTTGGCCCAATGTTCAGTCGAACCACAAGTAAAGCAGCCCTCATCCTTCTTGTTCTTCTTGAAGGTCTTCTTACCCTTCTTCTTGAAGTTGGTATTCTGTTGGACACCGTTCTTTCCCTTGAACTTGTGGGAGTTGAGGTTCCTCTGGTTCACCATGTTGGCAACAGAAGTCCCTTCGGCCCCTTTTCCGTGCGAGTCCTTTGCCCTCGAATTCTGCTCGACACTCAGATGGCCAATGACATCCTCCACAGAGAATTCACGCCTCTGATGTTTTAGAGTGGTGGCAAAGTTCCTCCAGTAATTGGGGAGCTTAGCGATTATGCAGCCCGCGACAAACTTGCCCGGTAACTCACACTTCAGAAGCTCAAGCTCCTTCATAATGCATATTATCTCATGAGCCTGCTCCAGTACAGGACGGTTCTCAACCATCTTGTAGTCGTGGAACTGCTCTATAATATACATCTCGCTCCCTACATCGGCGGCCCCGAACTTAGATTCGAGCGCCTCCCACAAGTCCTTGGCGACATGCACATGTAAATATGCGTCGACCAGTTTATCTCCGATCACGCTAAGAACTGCTCCGAGAAACACAGTGGTTGCCTCCCTGAACGCCTTCTCCTGTTCAGGAGCAATCGTTTGCGTGGACACACCGGTGACCCAGAACACGTTCATAGCCGTGAGCCATAAAGTGGTCTTTGTCTGCCAACGCTTAAAATACGTACCGTAAACTTATCCGGTTTCAGTGCTGCGGCAAAGCCACTTGCCGAAAAATTCCTACACATAATAGGTTTTCGGATTGTTGAGTAAATAGGCAATTTCTCGATTAAATTAATCCACGAGTAAATCACTAGCATGGCATTGACTAAGTTGATGACGTACTGACTTTGATCTAAACATGCACGTACTAAGCAAACAGTAGACAAATCTACACATACTGCTAGTACTGCTAATATGAGAATAATCAGGAGCGGGATAAACGAGTTATACCCTCCAGTAGGCCATGCAGAGGACGCGGCTTTGGTGGCAGTAGCGGCGTCCTCGGCGGCCTTCTTGTCAGCTTCAGCTTTCTCGGCGGCGGCACGGTCGGGGTCGGTGGACATGGTGATGATGAAGGCGACGCGGACGTAGAGGAAGTAGACGACCGGAAGCGAGCAGTCGCGTAATCGCTGCCCAAAAACCTATTCGCCGCTCACCCCGTACAGGAACCAGAAGGGCGTGGTTTCGGAGACCTGCTCTCCCGTCGACCGTGTACGCGGCGGACGGGATGGAGTCACCGGCGACAGCAGCAGCAAAGGAACGACGGTGGGCGTGCGCGTGAGCAGATGTGATATGTTCGTGGCGGCTAGGGTTAGGGGACACCGCACACTTATATAGACGCAGCCGCGTGGACAGACGTGGGCTTGACCCACGTCCGAGTCCGTGTCAGCCCACGATCCGACGTCTCTGATCGTGGCCCTGCTGTCAGAACCTCTCCGTTAGTGACTGGCAAAAATAAGCGCATATGTGTGAGCTCGGCTCGGCTCATTCCCGCAACCCGCGGCGCATCGTGACGAGGCGAGGCGAGGCGTGGCGAGGTGGGCGGCGGAGGAGGAGCGCGCGAGGGCCTTTTCTCTTCTCAAGCTCCAATAGCATGTAGAAGAGCCACCCTTATAAACCACTCCAACGTTCCTTCCACTAGCATGGTGGGACTAAACTTCCCACCACCTTGTCATGCCACCTACATGGGCCCTTAGAGATCAAATTTGAAATTGTCATATGGGCTCTAGGCCCATCTCACATTTCAACAACCCCCCACCAGATCTCAGGGGCCCAATTTGTCCTTTGTTCCAAACGCTGTTTTGATATACTAGTGTTTCAGTGAAGACCTGTTAAGGTTGAGCTTCACCTAGAGCAAGTAACTACACTCCTTCACAACTGAACAATGGACTATGCCTTGAATTGTCAGTTTGGCGTAAAGAAGTTTCACCACATGTCTTACTAGTACTGGGCTGCCGAAGGCTGTCCCCTCGGGTGGAGCATATAAGTCACACTCCTGGCCTATTCATGAGCTTACTAGAGATCACCCCAATCTCATAGACTGTGACTGGCAGTCGGGCTCACATAGGTGTGTTCCTCCAAAGATCGCTCTGTAGGATAGCATCTTGCTTATACATATAAGCCTTAGAACACACTAACACAGTAGTCATCCTTCCATACAGTTTCCGAGAGTATTGCATCTCCAACGGAGTGGGTTAGTAAAGTTACTCTCCTCAGTTCACCACTGGCTTGTTTCCCAGGTCCTACTTCACGGGATCTCCGATCACATAGGTTGGGTTACCACCATGGCAACTCATGTGGGTCTCATACCCATCTCCCTCGATGCACTATCTATCACGACACATGATAGCCCTTTCGTAAAGGGATCTGCCAGATTCTTAGCCGTATGGACATAGTCCAGCGCTATCACTCCGGAGTTTCTTAATTTTCTGACAGCTTTTAATCTCATTCTTATGTGTTTGTTGGACTTCATGTTGTCCTTTGAACTCTTCACCTTGGTGATGACAGTCTGATTGTCATAGTTCATAAGGATAGCCGGAACCGGTTTATCAACCAGTGGCAAGTCCATCAAAAGATCTCGAAGCCATCCTGCTTCAACACCAGAAGTGTCTAATGCTGTTAATTCTGCTTCCATTGTCGATCTCGTTAAGATCGTTTGCTTGCAAGACTTCCAGGAAACAGCGCCACCTCCAAGAGTAAACATATACCCAGTTGTGTCCTTCATCTCATCAGCATCAGAGCTCCAATTCGCATCACTATACCCTTCAAGTACCAACGGGTCTCCGGTGTAGTGAAGTCCATAGTTCATAGTACCTTTCAGATAGCGCATAACTCTTTCAACAGCATGCCAATGTACATCACCCGGTTTGGAAACAAACCGGCTCAGTTTGCTCACAGCAAACGCGATGTCAGGCCTCGTTGCACTCTCTAGGTACATCAGTGAACCAATGATTTGAGAGTATCTCAATTGATCTTTAGCCATGCCTTTGGACTTTCGAATCAACACGCTAGGATCATATGGTGTTTGAGATGGTGTGCAGTCCGAATATCCAAAACGACTCAACACCTTCTCAACATAATGGGATTGCAGAAGTGTGATCCCACCCTCATTATCTCTCAGTAGCTTGATGTTCAACATAACATCAGCCACACCAAGGTCCTTCATCTCAAAGTTCTGAGACAGAAACAATTTGACCTCCTCAATGACTTTGAGGTTTGTTCCGAATATCAATATGTCATCAACATACAAGCACAGTATAACTCCTTCGCCCCCACCATGGCGATAGTATACACATTTGTCAGCCTCATTAACAACGAAACCAAGAGATGTCAGAGTTGTATTGAACTTATCATGCCATTGCTTAGGTGCTTGCTTTAGGCCATATAAAGATTTCATCAACTTACACACCTTCCTTTCCTGACCATCTATCACAAAGCCATCTGGCTGTTGCATGTAGATTTCCTCATTTAGCTCTCCATTCAGAAAAGCCGTCTTAACATCCATTTGATGGACGAGAAGACCATGTGAGGCCGCCAACGAGAATAATACTCGAATGGTGGTCAGTCTAGCCACAGGTGAATAAGTATCGAAGAAATCTTCCTCTTCTTTCTGGTCATAGCCCTTGGCCACAAGCCTGGCCTTGTACTTTTCAATCATACCATCGGGCCTAAGCTTTTTGTTGAACACCCACTTACATCCCAATGGTTTGAAACCATAGGGACGCTCAGTGATCTCCCATGTCCAGTTAGCCATGATGGAATCCATCTCGCTACGAACCGCATCCTTCTAGTAGTCCGCTTCTGGAGAGGCATACGCTTCTGAGATAGAAGTGGAAGTATCATCCGTGAGGTACATGAAGAAATCTTCACCAAAGGTCTTTGCAGTCCTTTGTCTCTTGCCCCTACCAAGGGTTTCCTCGTCATCCTCCTCAGGATTTTCATCATGTGTTCGTTCATAATATTCCATAGGAATGGCAGGCTCAGGAGTCTCCTCAGATTCCTGTCTAGTAGTGCTTTGCATATCTCTCATAGGAAAAATATCCTCAAAGAATGTAGCATCCTTAGACTCTATGATTGTACCGACCTTCTGGTCAGCTAACTCAGATTTCACTACTAGAAATCTATAGCCAACGCTGTTCTTAGCATAGCCCAAATTAATGCAGTCCACAGTCTTGGGTCCAAGCTTACGCTTTTTGGGGATCGGCATGTTGACTTTCGCCAAACAGCCCCAAGTACGCAAGTACGAGAGTGTTGTCCTTCTCTTTGCCCATCTCTCATAGGAAGTGATATCATTATCCTTTATCGGAACATTATTCAGGACATGACATGCCGTCAATATAGCCTCCCCCCACCATGCCTTGGATAAACCCGACGTATCTAACATGGCGTTAACCAGATCAGTTAGAGTATGGTTTTTCCGCTCGGCAACCCCGTTTGACTGGGGTGAATAGGGAGGCGTCCTCTCATGAATAATGCCGTGTTCCGCACAGAAGGAATCAAACTCACTCGAGAAGTACTCTCCACCATGATCTGAACAGAATCGTTTAATTTTCTTTTCAAGTTGATTCTCAACTTCTGCCTTATAGATTTTAAAGTAGTGTAGAGCCTCATCTTTAGTATTTAACAGATACACATAGCAATATCTAGTGGAATCATCTATCAATGTCATGAAGTATTTCTTTCCACATTTAGTCAATACACCGTTCATCTCACAAAGATCAGAATGTATGAGTTCTAATGGTGCCAAGTGTCTCTCCTCCGCGGCCTTGTGAGGCTGGCGAGGTTGTTTAGCTTGCACACATGACAGGCACTTAGAACCTTTGGCTAAAGTGAAACTCGGGATTAAATCCAACTTAGCTAGCCGTGTCATAACACCGAAACTTATGTGACAAAGACGTGAATGCCAAACCTCAGATTCATTAACACTCGAATGAACATGGTTCATAACTTTATTACAGAAATCTGTGAGAGAAAGGCGGAACATCCCTCCGCTCTCATAACCTTTTCCAACAAATAGTCCATACTTAGTAACAACTAATTTATTAGACTCGAATACCAACTTAAACCCTTCTCTACATAGAAGGGAGCCACTAACGAGGTTCTTCTTGATGGCGGGGACATGCTGCACGTTCTTCAGCAGCACAATCCTTCCCGAAGTAAACTTCAGATCGACCATGCCAACACCATGAACAGAAGCACTCGCGCCATTCCCCATCAATATGGACCCGTGGCCTGTGACCTGGTAAGAAGAGAACAATGAAATGTCAGCACACACATGAACACCTGCACCTGTATCCACCCACCAATCGGTAGGCTGAAACACTGAAAAAACAGTAAATAAATTACCGTACCCAGATGCACCATTCTCATTGTTGCCCACAATTATGTTGATAGACTTGGAGTCCTGCCCTGAGTTCTTAAACTTGTTTGGGCACCTGTTGGCCCAATGTTCAGTCGAACCACAAGTAAAGAAGCCCTCATCCTTCTTGTTCTTCTTGAAGGTCTTCTTACCCTTCTTCTTGAAGTCGGTATTCTGTTGGACACCATTCTTTCCCTTGAACTTGTGGGAGTTGAGGTTCCTCTGGTTCAACATGTTGGCAACAGAAGTCCCTTCGGCCCCTTTTCCGTGCGAGTCCTTTGCCCTGGAATTATGCTCGACACTCAGATGGCCAATGACATCCTCCACAGAGAATTCACGCCTCTGATGTTTCAGAGTGGTGGCAAAGTTCCTCCAGGAATTGGGGAGCTTAGCGATTATGCAGCCCGCGACAAACTTGCCCGGTAACTCGCACTTCAGAAGCTCAAGCTCCTTCACAATGCATATTATCTCATGAGCCTGCTCCAGTACAGGACGGTTCTCAACCATCTTGTAGTCGTTGAACTGCTCTATAATATACATCTCGCTCCCTGCATCGGCGGCCCCGAACTTAGATTCGAGCGCCTCCCACAAGTCCTTCGCGACATGCACATGTAAATATGCGTCGACCAGTTTATCTCCGATCACGCTAAGAATTGCTCCGAGAAACACAGTGGTTGCCTCCCTGAACGCCTTCTCCTGTTCAGGAGCAATCATTCCCGTGGACACACCGGTGACCCAGAACACATTCATAGCCGTGAGCCATAAAGTGGTCTTTGTCTGCCAACGCTTAAAATACGTACCGGTAAACTTATCTGGTTTCAGTGCTGCGGCAAAGCCACTTGCCGAAAAATTCCTACACATAATAGGTTTTTGGATTGTTGAGTAAATAGGCAATTTCTCGATTAAATTAATCCACGAGTAAATCACTAGCATGGCATTGACTAAGTTGCTGACGTACTGACTTTGATCTAAACATGCACATACTAAGCAAACAGTAGACAAATCTACACATACTGCTAGTACTGCTAATATGAGAATAATCAGGAGTGGGATAAACGAGTTATACCCTCCAGTAGGCCATGCAGAGGCCGCGGCTTTGGTGGCAGCAGCGGCGTCCTCGGCGGCCTTCTTGTCGGCTTCAGCTTTCTCGGCGGCGGCATGGTCGGGGTCGGTGGACATGGTGATGATGAAGGCGACGCGGACGTAGAGGAAGTAGACGATCGGAAGCGAGCAGTCGCGTAATCGCTGCCCAAAAACCTATTCGCCCCTCACCCCGTACAGGAACCAGAAGGGCGTGGTTTCGGAGACCTGCTCTCCCATCGACCGTGTACGCGGCGGACGGGATGGAGTCACCGGCGGCAGCAGCAGCAAAGGAACGATGGTGGGCGTGCGCGTGAGCAGATGTGATCTGTTCATGGCGGCTAGGGTTAGGGGACACCGCACACTTATATAGACGCAGCCGCGTGGACAGACGTGGGCTTGACCCACGTCCGAGTCCGTGTCAGCGCACGATCCGACGTCTCTGATCGTGGCCCTGCTGTCAGAACCTCTCCGTTAGTGACTGGCAAAAATAAGCGCATAGGTGTGAGCTCGGCTCGGCTCATTCCCGCAACCCGCGACGCATCGTGACGAGGCGAGGAGAGGCGTGGCGAGGCGGGCGGCGGAGGAGGAGCGCGCGAGGGCCTCTTCTCTTCTCAAGCTCCAATAGCATGTAGAAGAGCCACCCTTATAAACCACTCCAACTTTCCTTCCACTAGCATGGTGGGACTAAACTTCCCACCACCTTGTCATGCCACCTACATGGGCCCTTAGAGATCAAATCTGAAATTGTCATATGGGCTCTAGGCCCATCTCACATTTCCACAATCCCCCACCAGATCTCAGGGGCCCACTTTGTCCTTTGTTCCAAACGCTGTTTTGATATACTAGTGTTTCAGTGAAGACCTGTTAAGGTTGAGCTTCACCTAGAGCAAGTAACTACACTCCTTCACAACTGAACAATGGACTATGCCTTGAATTGTCAGTTTGGCATAAAGAAGTTTCACCACATGTCTTACTAGTACTGGGCTGCCGAAGGCTGACCCCTCGGGTAGAGCATATAAGTCACACTCCTGGCCTATTCATGAGCTTACTAGAGATCACCCCAATCTCATAGACTATGACTGGCAGTCGGGCTCACATAGGTGTGTTCCTCCAAAGATCGCTCTGTAGGATAGCATCTTGCTTATACATATAAGCCTTGGAACACATTAAGACAGTAGTCATCCTTCCATACAGTTTCCGAGAGTATTGCATCTCCAACGGAGTGGGTTAGTAAAGTTACTCTCCTTAGTTCACCACTGGCTTGTTTCCCAGGTCCTACTTCACGGGATCTCCAATCACATAGGTTGGGTTACCACCATGGCAACTCATGTGGGTCTCATAACCATCTCCCTCGATGCACTATCTATCACGACACGTGATAGCCCTTTCGTAAAGGGATCTGCCAGATTCTTAGCCGTATGGACATAGTCCGGCGCTATCACTCCGGAGTTTCTTAATTTTCTGACAGCTTTTAATCTCATTCTTATGTGTTTGTTGGACTTCATGTTGTCCTTTGAACTCTTCACCTTGGTGATGACAGTCTGATTGTCACAGTTCATAAGGATAGCCGGAACCGGTTTATCAACCAGTGGCAAGTCCATCAAAAGATCTTGAAGCCATCCTGCTTCAACACCAGAAGTGTCTAATGCTGTTAATTCTGCTTCCATTGTCGATCTCGTTAAGATCGTTTGCTTGCAAGACTTCCAGGAAACAACGCCACCTCCAAGAGTAAAAATATACCCAGTTGTGGCCTTCATCTCATCAGCATCAGAGATCCAATTCACATCACTATACCCTTCAAGTACCGACGGGTCTCCAGTATAGTGAAGTCCATAGTTCATAGTACCTTTCAGATAGCGCATAACTCTTTCAACAGCATGCCAATGTACATCACCCGGTTTGGAAACAAACCGGCTCAGTTTGCTCACAGCAAACGCAATGTCAGGCCTCGTTGCGTTCGCTAGGTACATCAGTGAACCAATGATTTGAGAGTATCTCAATTGATCTTTAGCCATGCCTTTGGACTTTCGAATCAACACACTAGGATCATATGGTGTTTGAGATGGTGTGCAGTCCGAATATCCAAAATGACTCAACACCTTCTCAACATAATGGGATTGCAGAAGTGTGATCCCACCCACATTATCTGTTAGTAGCTTGATGTTCAAGATAACATCAGCCACACCAAGGTCCTTCATCTCAAAGTTTTGAGACAGAAATGATTTGACCTCCTCAATGACTTTGAGGTTTGTTCCGAATATCAGTATGTCATCAACATACAAGCACAGTATAACTCCTTCGCCCCCACCATGGCGATAGTATACACATTTGTCAGCCTCATTAACAACGAAACCAACAGATGTCAGAGTTGTATTGAACTTATGATGCCATTGCTTAGGTGCTTGGTTTAGGCCATATAAAGATTTCAGCAACTTACACACCTTCCTTTCCTGACCATCTATCACAAAGCCATCTGGCTGTTGCATGTAGATTTCCTCATTTAGCTCTCCATTCAGAAAAGCCGTCTTAACATCCATTTGATGGACGAGAAGACCATGTGAGGCCGCCAACGAGAGTAATACTCGAATGGTGGTCAGTCTAGCCACAGGTGAATAAGTATCGAAGAAATCTTCCTCTTCTTTCTGGTCATAGCCCTTGGCCACAAGCCTGACCTTGTACTTTTCAATCGTACCATCGGGCCTAAGCTTTTTCTTGAACACTCACTTACATCCCAATGGTTTGCAACCATAGGGACGCTCAGTGATCTCCCATGCCCCGTTAGCCATGATGGAATCCATCTCTCTAGGAACCGCATCCTTCCAGTAGTCAGCTTCTGGAGGGGCATACGCTTCTGAGATAGAAGTGGGAGTATCATCCACGAGGTACACGAAGAAATCATCACCAAAGGTCTTTGCAGTCCTTTGTCTCTTGCCCCTACCAAGGGTTTCCTCGTCATCCTCCTCAGGATTTTCATCAAGTGTTCGTTCATAATATTCCATAGGAATGGCAGGCTCAGGAGTCTCCTCAGATTCCTGTCTAGTAGTGCTTTGCATATCTCTCATAGGAAAAATATCCTCAAAGAATGTAGCATCCTTAGACTCTATGATTGTACCGACCTTCTGGTCAGGTAACTCAGATTTCACTACTAGAAATCTATAGCCAACGCTGTTCTTAGCATAGCCCAAATTAACGCAGTCCACAGTCTTGGGTCCAAGCTTACGCTTTTTGGGGATCGGCACGTTGACTTTCGCCAAACAGCCCCAAGTACGCAAGTACGAGAGTGTTCTCCTTCTCTTTGCCCATCTCTCATAGGGAGTGATATCATTATCCTTTATCGGAACTTTATTCAGGACATGACATGCCGTCAATATAGCCTCCCCCCACCATGCCTTGGATAAACCCGACGTATCTAACATGGCGTTAACCAGATCAGTTAGAGTACGGTTTTTCCGCTCGGCAACCCCGTTTGACTGGGGTGAATAGGGAGGCGTCCTCTCATGAATAATGCCATGTTCGGCACAGAAGGAATCAAACACACTCGGGAAGTACTCTCCACCACGATCTGAACGGAATCGTTTAATTTTCTTTTCAAGTTGATTCTCAACTTCTGCCTTATAGATTTTAAAGTAGTGTAGAGCCTCATCTTTAGTATTTAACAGATACACATAGCAATATCTAGTGGAATCATCTATCAATGTCATGAAGTATTTCTTTCCACCTTTAGTCAATACACCGTTCATCTCACAAAGATCAGAATGTATGAGTTCTAATGGTGCCAAGTGTCTCTCCTCCGCAGCCTTGTGAGGCTGGCGAGGTTGTTTAGCTTGCCCACATGACAGGCACTTAGAACCTTTGGCTAAAGTGAAACTCGGGATTAAATCCAACTTAGCTAGCCGCGTCATAACACCGAAACTTATGTGACAAAGACGTGAATGCCAAACCTCAGATTCATTAACACTCGAATGAACATGGTTCAAGACTTTATTACAGAAATCTGTGAGGGAAAGGCGGAACATCCCTCCGCTCTCATAACCTTTTCCAACAAATAGTCCATACTTAGTAACAACTAATTTATTAGACTTGAATACCAACTTAAACCCTTCTCTACATAGAAGGGAGCCACTAACGAGGTTCTTCTTGATGGCGGGGACATGCTGCACGTTCTTCAGCTGCACGATCCTTCCCGAAGTAAACTTTAGATCGACCGTGCCAACACCATGAACAGAAGCACTCGCGCCATTCCCCATCAATACGGACCCGTGGCCTGTGACCTGGTAAGAAGAGAACAATGAAATGTCAGAACGCACATGAACACCTGCACCTGTATCCACCCACCAATCGGTAGGCTGAAACACTGAAAAAACAGTAAATAAACTACCGTACCCAGATGCACCATTCTCATTGTTGCCCACAATCATGTTGATAGACTTGGAGTCCTGTCCTGACTTCTTAAACTTGTTTGGGCACCTGTTGGCCCAATGTTCAGTCGAACCACAAGTAAAGCAGCCCTCATCCTTCTAGTTCTTCTTGAAGGTCTTCTTACCCTTCTTCTTGAAGTCGGTATTCTGTTGGACACCGTTCTTTCCCTTGAACTTGTGGGAGTTGAGGTTCCTCTGGTTCACCATGTTGGCAACAGAAGTCCCTTCGGCCCCTTTTCCGTGCGAGTCCTTTGCCCTGGAATTCTGCTCGACACTCAGATGGCCAATGACATCCTCCACAGAGAATTCACGCCTCTTATGTTTCAGAGTGGTGGCAAAGTTCCTCCAGGAATTGGGGAGCTTAGCGATTATGCAGCCCGCGACAAACTTGCCCGGTAACTCGCACTTCAGAAGCTCAAGCTCCTTCACAATGCATATTATCTCATGAGCCTGCTCCAGTACAGGACGGTATTCAACCATCTTGTAGTCGTGGAACTGCTCTAAAATATACATCTCGCTCCCTGCATCGGCGGCCCCGAACTTTGATTCGAGCGCCTCCCACAAGTCCTTGGCGACATGCACATGTAAATATGCGTCGACCAGTTTATCTCCGATCACGCTAAGAACTGCTCCGAGAAACACAGTGGTTGCCTCCCTGAACGCCTTCTCCTGTTCAGGAGCAATCGTTCCCATGGACGCACCGGTGACCCAGAACACGTTCATAGCCGTGAGCCATAAAGTGGTCTTTGTCTGCCAACGCTTAAGATACGTACCGGTAAACTTATCCCGTTTCAGTGCTGCGGCAAAGCCACTTGCCGAAAAATTCCTACACATAATAGGTTTTTGGATTGTTGAGTAAATAGGCAATTTCTCGATTAAATTAATCCACGAGTAAATCACTAGCATGGCATTGACTAAGTTGATGACGTACTGACTTTGATCTAAACATGCACATACTAAGCAAACAGTAGACAAATCTACACATACTGCTAGTACTGCTAATATGAGAATAATCAGGAGCGGGATAAATGAGTTATACCCTCCAGTAGGCCATGCAGAGGCCACGGCTTTGGTGGCAGCAGCGGCGTCCTCGGTGGCCTTCTTGTCGGCTTTAGCTTTCTCGGCGGCAGCACGGTCGGGGTCGGTGGACATGGTGATGATGAAGGCGACGCGGACGTAGAGGAAGTAGACGATCGGAAGCGAGCAGTCACGTAATCGCTGCCCAAAAACCTATTCGCCCCTCACCCCGTACAGGAACTAGAAGGGCGTGGTTTCGGAGACCTGCTCTCCCGTCGACCGTGTACGCGGCGGACGGGATGGAGTCACCGGCGGCAGCAGCAGCAAAGGAATGACGGCGGGCGTGCGCGTGAGCAGATGTGATCTGTTCGTGGCGGCTAGGGTTAGGGGACACCGCACACTTATATAGACGCAGCCGCGTGGAGAGACGTGGGCTTGAACCACGTCCGAGTCCGTGTCAGCCCACGATCCGACGTCTCTGATCGTGGCCCTACTGTCAGAACCTCTCCGTTAGTGACTGGCAAAAATAAGCGCATAGGTGTGAGCTCGGCTCGGTTCATTCCCGCAACCCGCGGCGCGTCGTGACGAGGCAAGGCGTGGCGTGGCGAGGCGGGCGGCGGAGGAGGAGCGCGCGAGGGCCTCTACTCTTCTCAAGCTCCAATAGCATGTAGAAGAGCCACCCTTATAAACCACTCCAACTTTCCTTCCACTAGCATGGTGGGACTAAACTTCCACCACCTTGTCATGCCACCTACATGGGCCCTTAGAGATCAAATCTGAAATTGTCATATGAGCTCTAGGCCCATCTTACATTTCAACAATCCCCCACCAGATCTCAGGGGCCCACTTTGTCCTTTGTTCCAAACGTTGTTTTGATATACTAGTGTTTCAGTGAAGACCTGTTAAGGTTGAGCTTCACCTAGAGCAAGTAACTACACTCCTTCACAACTGAACAATGGACTATGCCTTGAATTGTCAGTTTGGCGTAAAGAAGTTTCACCACATGTCTTACTAGTACTGGGCTGCCGAAGGCTGTCCCCTTGGGTGGAGCATATAAGTCACACTCCTGGCCTATTCATGAGATTACTAGAGATCACCCCAATCTCATAGACTGTGACTGACAGTTGGGCTCACATAGGTGTGTTCCTCCAAAGATCGCTCTGTAGGATAGCATCTTGCTTATACATATAAGCCTTGGAACACATTAAGACAGTAGTCATCCTTCCATACAGTTTCCGAGAGTATTGCATCTCCAATGGAGTGGGTTAGTAAAGTTACTCTCCTCAGTTCACCACTGGCTTGTTTCCCAGGTCCTACTTCACAGGATCTCCGATCACATAGGTTGGGTTACCACCATGGCAACTCATGTGGGTCTCATACCCATCTCCCTCGATGCATTATCTATCACGACACGTGATAGCTCTTTCATAAAGGGATCTGCCAGATTCTTAGCCGTATGGACATAGTCCAGCGCTATCACTCCGGAGTTTCTTAATTTTCTAACAGCTTTTAATCTCATTCTTATGTGTTTGTTGGACTTCATGTTGTCCTTTGAACTCTTCACCTTGGTGATGACAGTCTGATTGTCACAGTTCATAAGGATAGCCGGAACCGGTTTATCAACCAGTGGCAAGTCCATCAAAAGATCTCGAAGCCATCCTGCTTCAACACCAGAAGTGTCTAATGCTGTTAATTCTGCTTCCATTGTCGATCTCGTTAAGATCGTTTGCTTGCAAGACTTCCAGGAAACAGCGCCACCTCCAAGAGTAAACATATACCCAGTTGTGGCCTTCATCTCATCAGCATCAGAGATCCAATTCACATCACTATACCCTTCAAGTACCGACGGGTCTCCAGTATAGTGAAGTCCATATTCATAGTACCTTTCAGATAGCGCATAACTCTTTCAACAACATGCCAATGTACATCACCCAATTTGGAAACAAACCGGCTCAGTTTGCTCACAGCAAACGCGATGTCAGGCCTCGTTGCGCTCGCTAGGTACATCAGTGAACCAATGATTTGAGAGTATCTCAATTGATCTTTAGCCATGCCTTTGGACTTTCGAATCAACACGCTAGGATCATATGGTGTTTGAGATGGTGTGCAGTCCGAATATCCAAAACGACTCAACACCTTCTCAACATAATGGGATTGCAGAAGTGTGATCCCACCCTTATTATCTCTCAGTAGCTTGATGTTCAAGATAACATCAGCCACACCAAGGTCCTTCATCTCAAAGTTCTGAGACAGAAACGATTTGACCTCCTCAATGACTTTGAGGTTTGTTCCGAATATCAGTATGTCATCAACATACAAGCACAGTATAACTCCTTCGCCCCCACCATGGCGATAGTATACACATTTGTCAGCCTCATTAACAACAAAACCAACACATGTCAGAGTTGTATTGAACTTATCATGCCATTGCTTAGGTGCTTGCTTTAGGCCATATAAAGAATTCAGCAACTTACACACCTTCCTTTCCTGACCATCTATCACAAAGCCATCTGGCTGTTGCATGTAGATTTCCTCATTTAGCTCTCCATTCAGAAAAGCCGTCTTAACATCCATTTGATGGACGAGTAGACCATGTGAGGCCGCCAACGAGAGTAATACTCGAATGGTGGTCAGTCTAGCCACAGGTGAATAAGTATCGAAGAAATCTTCCTCTTCTTTCTGGTCATAGCCCTTGGCCACAAGCCTGGCCTTGTACTTTTCAATCGTACCATCGGGCCTAAGCTTTTTCTTGAACACCCACTTACATCCCAATGGTTTGCAACCATAGGGACGCTCAGTGATCTTCCATGTCCCGTTAGCCATGATGGAATCCATCTCGCTACGAACCGCATCCTTCCAGTAGTCAGCTTCTAGAGAGGCATACGCTTCTGAGATAGAAGTGGGAGTATCATCCACGAGGTACACGAAGAAATCATCACCAAAGGTCTTTGCAGTCCTTTGTCTCTTGCCCCTACCAAGGGTTTCCTCGTCATCCTCCTCAGGATTTTCATCATGTGTTCATTTATAATATTCCATAGGAATGGCAGGCTCAGGAGTCTCCTCAGATTCCTGTCTAGTAGTGCTTTGCATATCTCTCATAGGAAAAATATCCTCAAAGAATGTAGCATCCTTAGACTCTATGATTGTACCGACCTTCTGGTCAGGTAACTCAGATTTCACTACTAGAAATCTATAGCCAACACTGTTCTTAGCATAGCCCAAATTAACGCAGTCCACAGTCTTGGGTCCAAGCTTATGCTTTTTGGGGATCGGCACGTTGACTTTCGCCAAACAGCCCCAAGTACGCAAGTACGAGAGTGTTGTCCTTCTCTTTGCCCATCTCTCATAGGGAGTGATATCATTATCCTTTATCGGAACTTTATTCAGGACATGACATGCCGTCAATATAGCCTCCCCCCACCATGCCTTGGATAAACCCGACGTATCTAACATGGCGTTAACCAGATCAGTTAGAGTACGGTTTTTCCGCTCGGCACCCCCGTTTGACTGGGGTGAATAGGGAGGCGTCCTCTCATGAATAATGCCGTGTTCCGCACAGAAGGAATCAAACTCACTCGAGAAGTACTCTCCACCACGATCTGAACGGAATCGTTTAATTTTCTTTTCAAGTTGATTCTCAACTTCTGCCTTATAGATTTTAAAGTAGTGTAGAGCCTCATCTTTAGTATTTAACAGATACACATAGCAATATCTAGTGGAATCATCTATCAATGTCATGAAGTATTTCTTTCCACCTTTAGTCAATACACCGTTCATCTCACAAAGATCAGAATGTATGAGTTCTAATGGTGCCAAGTGTCTCTCCTCCGCAGCCTTGTGAGGCTGCCGAGGTTGTTTAGCTTGCACACATGACAGGCACTTAGAACCTTTGGCTAAAGTGAAACTCGGGATTAAATCCAACTTAGCTAGCCGCGTCATAACACCGAAACTTATGTGACAAAGACGTGAATGCCAAACCTCAGATTCATTAACACTTGAATGAACATGGTTCACGACTTTATTACAGAAATCTGTGAGGGAAAGGCAAAACATCCCTCCACTCTCACAACCTTTTCCAACAAATAGTCCATACTTAGTAACAACTAATTTATTAGACTCGAATACCAACTTAAACCCTTCTCTACATAGAAGGGAGCCACTAACGAGGTTCTTCTTGATGGCGGGGACATGCTGCACGTTCTTCAGCTGCACGATCCTTCCCGAAGTAAACTTCAGATCGACCATGCCAACACCATGAACAGAAGCACTCGCGCCATTCCCCATCAATACGGACCCGTGGCCTGTGACCTGGTAAGAAGAGAACAATGAAATGTCAGCACACACATGAACACCTGCACCTGTATCCACCCACCAATCGGTAGGCTGAAACACTGAAAAAACAGTAAATAAATTACCGTACCCAGATGCAGCATTCTCATTGTTACCCACAATCATGGTGACAGACTTGGAGTCCTGTCCTGACTTCTTAAACTTGTTTGGGCACCTGTTGGCCCAATTTTCAGTCGAACCACAAGTAAAGCAGCCCTCATCCTTCTTGTTCTTCTTGAAGGTCTTCTTACCCTTCTTCTTGAAGTCGGTATTCTGTTGGACACCATTCTTTCCCTTGAACTTGTGGGAGTTGAGGTTCCTCTGGTTCACCATGTTGGCAACAGAAGTCCCTTCGGCCCCTTTTCCGTGCGAGTCCTTTGCCCTCGAATTCTGCTCGACACTCAGATGGCCAATGACATCCTCCACAGAGAATTCACGCCTCTGATGTTTCAGAGTGGTGGCAAAGTTCCTCCAGGAATTGGGGAGCTTAGCGATTATGCAGCCCGCGACAAACTTGCCCGGTAACTCGCACTTCAGAAGCTCAAGCTCCTTCACAATGCATATTATCTCATGAGCCTGCTCCAATACAGGACGGTTCTCAACCATCTTGTAGTCGTGGAAATGCTTTATAATATACATCTCGCTCCCTGCATCGGCGGCCCCGAACTTAGATTCGAGCGCCTCCCACAAGTCCTTGGCGACATGCACATGTAAATATGCGTCGACCAGTTTATCTCCGATCATGCTAAGAACTGCTCCGAGAA
Organism: Triticum dicoccoides; assembly: GCF_002162155.2. NCBI lineage: Eukaryota > Viridiplantae > Streptophyta > Magnoliopsida > Poales > Poaceae > Triticum > Triticum dicoccoides. The sequence continues at coordinate 803,787,279 of NC_041385.1, forward strand.
ACACAATGGTTGCCTCCCTGAATACCTTCTCCTGTTCAGGAGCAATCATTCCCGTGGACACACCGGTGACCCAGAACACGTTCCTAGCCGTGAGCCATAAAGTGGTCTTTGTCTGCCAACGCTTAAAATACGTGCCGGTAAAATTATCCGGTTTCAGTGCTGCGGCAAAGCCACTTGCCGAAAAATTCCTACACATGATAGGTTTTTGGATTGTTGAGTAAATAGGCAATTTCTCGATTAAATTAATCCACGAGTAAATCACTAGCATGGCATTGACTAAGTTGATGACGTACTGACTTTGATCTAAACATGCACGTACTAAGCAAACAGTAGACAAATCTACACATACTGCTAGTACTGCTAATATGAGAATAATCAGGAGCGGGATAAACGAGTTATACCCTCCAGTAGGCCATGCAGAGGCCGCGGCTTTGGTGGCAGCAGCGGCGTCCTCGGCGGCCTTCTTGTCGGCTTCAGCTTTCTCGGCGGCGGCACGGTCGGGGTCGGTGGACATGGTGATGATGAAGGCGACGCGGACGTACAAGAAGTAGACGATCGGAAGTGAGCAGTCGCGTAATCGCTGCCCAAAAACCTATTCGCCCCTCACCCCGTACAGGAACCAGAAGGGCGTGGTTTCGGAGACCTGCTCTCCCGTCGATCGTGTACGCGGCGGACGGGCTGGAGTCACCGGCGGCAGCAGCAGCAAAGGAACGACGGTGGGCGTGCGCGTGAGCAGATGTGATCTGTTCGTGGCGGCTAGGGTTAGGGGACACCGCACACTTATATAGAAGCAGCCGCGTGGAGAGACATGGGCTTGACCCACGTCCGAGTCCGTGTCAGCCCACGATCCGACGTCTCTGATCGTGGCCCTGCTGTCAGAACCTCTCCGTTAGTGACTGGCAAAAATAAGCGCATAGGTGTGAGCTCGGCTCGGCTCATTCCCGCAACCCGCGGCGCGTCATGACGAGGCGAGGCGAGGCGTGGCGAGGCGGGCGGCGGAGGAGGAGTGCGCGAGGGCCTCTTCTCTTCTCAAGCTCCAATAGCATGTAGAAGAGCCACCCTTATAAACCACTCCAACTTTCCTTTCACTACATGGTGGGACTAAACTTCCCACCACCTTGTCATGCCACCTACATGGGCCCTTAGAGATCAAATCTGAAATTGTAATATGGGCTCTAGGCCCATCTCACATATCAACAATCCCCCACCAGATCTCAGGGGCCCACTTTGTCCTTTGTTCCAAACGCTGTTTTGATATACTAGTGTTTCAGTGAAGACCTGTTAAGGTTGAGCTTCACCTAGAGCAAGTAACTACACTCCTTCACAACTGAACAATGGACTATGCCTTGAATTGTCAGTTTGGCGTAAAGAAGTTTCACCACATGTCTTACTAGTACTGGGCTGCCGAAGGCTGACCCCTCGGGTGGAGCATATAAGTCACACTCCTGGTCTATTCATGAGCTTACTAGAGATCACCCCAATCTCATAGACTGTGACTGGCAGTCGGGCTCACATACGTGTGTTCCTCCAAAGATCGCTCTGTAGGGTAGCATCTTGCTTATACATATAAGCCCTGGAACACATTAAGACAGTAGTCATCCTTCCATACAGTTTTCGAGAGTATTGCATCTCCAACGGAGTGGGTTAGTAAAGTTACTCTCCTCAGTTCACCACTGGCTTGTTTCCCAGGTCCTACTTCACGGGATCTCCGATCACATAGGTTGGGTTACCACCATGACACGTGATAGCCCTTTCGTAAAGGGATCTGCTAGTTTCTTAGCCGTATGGACATAGTCCAGCGCTATCACTCCGGAGTTTCTTAATTTTCTGACAACTTTTAATCTCATTCTTATGTGTTTGTTGGACTTCATGTTGTCCTTTGAACTCTTCACCTTGGTGATGACAGTCTGATTGTCACAGTTCATAAGGATAGCCGGAAACGGTTTATCAACCAGTGGCAAGTCCATCAAAAGATCTCGAAGCCATCCTGCTTCAACACCAGAAGTGTCTAATGCTGTTAATTCTGCTTCCATTATCGATCTCGTTAAGATCATTTGCTTGCAAGACTTCCAGGAAACAGCGCCACCTCCAAGAGTAAACATATACCCAGTTGTGGCCTTCATCTCATCAGCATCAGAGATCCAATTCACATCACTATACCCTTCAAGTACCGACGGGTCTCCGGTATAGTGAAGTCCATAGTTCATAGTACCTTTCAGATAGCGCATAACTCTTTCAACAGCATGCCAATGTACATCACCTAGTTTGGAAACAAACCGGCTCAGTTTGCTCACAGCAAGCGCGATGTCAGGCCTCGTTGCGCTCGCTAGGTACATCAGTGAACCAATGATTTGAGAGTATCTCAATTGATCTTTAGCCATGCCTTTGGACTTTCGAATCAACATGCTAGGATCATATGGTGTTTGAGATGTTGTGCAGTCCGAATATCCAAAACGACTCAACACCTTCTCAACATAATGGGATTGCAGAAGTGTGATCCCACCCTCATTATCTCTCAGTAGCTTGATGTTCAAGATAACATCAGCCACACCAAGGTCCTTCATCTCAAAGTTCTGAGACAGAAACAATTTGACCTCCTCAATTACTTTGAGGTTTGTTCCGAATATCAGTATGTCATCAACATACAAGCACAGTATAACTCCTTCACCCCCACCATGGCGATAGTATACACATTTGTCAGCCTCATTAACAATGAAACCAACAGATGTCAGAGTTGTATTGAACTTATCATGCCATTGCTTAGGTGCTTGCTTTAGGCCATATAAAGATTTCAACAACTTACACACCTTCCTTTCCTGACCATCTATCACAAAGCCATCTGGCTGTTGCATGTAGATTTCCTCATTTAGCTCTCCATTCAGAAAAGTCGTCTTAAGATCCATTTGATGGACGAGAAGACCATGTGAGGCCGCCAACGAGAGTAATACTCGAATGGTGGTCAGTCTAGCCACAGGTGAATAAGTATCGAAGAAATCTTCCTCTTCTTTCTGGTCATAGCCCCTGGCCACAAGCCTGGCCTTGTACTTTTCAATCGTACCATCGGGCCTAAGCTTTTTCTTGAACACCCACTTACATCCCAATGGTTTACAACCATAGGGACGCTCAGTGATCTCCCATGTCCCATTAGCCATGATGGAATCCATCTCTCTACGAACCGCATCCTTCCAGTAGTCAGCTTCTGGAGAGGCATACACTTCTGAGATAGAAGTGGGAGTATCATCCACGAGGTACACGAAGAAATCATCACCAAAGGTCTTTGCAGTCCTTTGTCTCTTGCCCCTACCAAGGGTTTCCTCGTCATCCTCCTAAGGATTTTCATCATGTGTTCATTCATAATATTCCATAGGAATGGCAGGCTCAGGAGTCTCCTCAGATTCCTGTCTAGTAGTGTTTTGCATATCTCTCATAGGAAAAATATCCTCAAAGAATGTAGCATCCTTAGACTCTATGATTGTACCGACCTTCTGGTCAGGTAACTCAGATTTCACTACTAGAAATCTATAGCCAATGCTGTTCTTAGCATAGCCCAAATTAACGCAGTCCACAGTCTTGGGTCCAAGCTTAAGCTTTTTGGGGATCGGCACGTTGACTTTCGCCAAACAGCCCCAAGTATGCAAGTACGAGAGTGTTGTCCTTCTCTTTGCCCATCTCTCATAGGGAGTGATATCATTATCCTTTATCAGAACTTTATTCAGGACATGACATGCCGTCAATATAGCCTCCCCCCACCATGCCTTGGATAAACTCGACGTATCTAACATGGCGTTAACCAGATCAGTTAGAGTATGGTTTTTCCGCTCGGCAACCCCGTTTGACTGGGGTGAATAGGGAGGCGTCCTCTCATGAATAATGCCGTGTTCCGCACAAAAGGAATCAAACTCATTCGAGAAGTACTCTCCACCACGATCTGAACGGAATTGTTTAATTTTCTTTTCAAGTTGATTCTCAACTTTTGCCTTATAGATTTTAAAGTAGTGTAGAGCCTCATCTTTAGTATTTAACAGATACACATAGCAATATCTAGTGGAATCATCTATCAATGTCATGAAGTATTTCTTTCCACCTTTAGTCAATCCACCGTTCATCTCACAAAGATCAGAATGTATGAGTTCTAATGGTGCCAAGTGTCTCTCCTCCGCAGCCTTGTGAGGCTGCCGAGGTTGTTTAGCTTGCACACATGACAGGCACTTAGAACCTTTGGCTAAAGTGAAACTCGGGATTAAATCCAACTTAGCTAGCCGCGTCATAACACCGAAACTTATGTGACAAAGACGTGAATGCCAAACCTCAGATTCATTAACAGTCGAATGAACATGGTTCACGACTTCATTACAGAAATCTATGAGGGAAAGGCGGAACATCCCTCCGCTCTCATAACCTTTTCCAACAAATAGTCCATACTTAGTAACAACTAATTTATTAGACTCGAATACCAACTTAAACCCTTCTCTACATAGAAGGGAGCCACTAACGAGGTTCTTCTTGATGGCGGGGACATGCTGCACGTTCTTCAACTGCACGATCCTTCCCGAAGTAAACTTCAGATCGACCGTGCCAACACCATGAACAGAAGCACTCGCGCCATTCCCCGTCAATACGGACCCGTGGCCTGTGACCTGGTAAGAAGAGAACAATGAAATGTCAGCACACACATGAACACCTGCACCTGTATCCACCCACCAATCGGTAGGCTGAAACACTGAAAAAACAGTAAATAAATTACCGTACCCAGATGCACCATTCTCATTGTTGTCCACAATCATGTTGACAGACTTGGAGTCCTGTCCTGACTTCTTAAACTTGTTTGGGCACCTGTTGGCCCAATGTTCAGTCGAACCACAAGTAAAGCAACCCTCATCCTTCTTGTTCTTCTTGAACGTCTTCTTACCCTTCTTCTTGAAGTCGGTATTCTGTTGGACACCGTTCTTTCCCTTGAACTTGTGGGAGTTGAGGTTCCTCTGGTTCACCATGTTGGCAACAGAAGTCCCTTCGGCCCCTTTTCCGTGCGAGTCCTTTGCCCTCGAATTCTGCTCGACACTCAGATGGCCAATGACATCCTCCACAGAGAATTCACGCCTCTGATGTTTCAGAGTGGTGGCAAAGTTCCTCCAGGAATTGGGGAGCTTAGCGATTATGCAGCCCGCGACAAACTTGTCTGGTAACTCACACTTCAGAAGCTCAAGCTCCTTCACAATGCATATTATCTCATGAGCCTGCTCCAGTACAGGACAGTTCTCAACCATCTTGTAGTCGTGGAACTGCTCTATAATATACATCTCGCTCCCTGCATCGGCGGCCCCGAACTTAGATTTGAGCGCCTCCCACAATTCCTTGGCGACATGCACATGTAAATATGCGTCGACCAGTTTATCTCCGATCACGCTAAGAACTGCTCCGAGAAACACAGTGGTTGCCTCCCTGAACGCCTTCTCCTGTTCAGGAGCAATCGTTCCCGTGGACACACCGGTGACCCAGAACACGTTCATAGCCGTGAGCCATAAAGTGGTCTTTGTCTGCCAACGCTTAAAATACGTACCGGTAAACTTATCCGGTTTCAGTGCTGCGGCAAAGCCACTTGCCGAAAAATTCCTACACATAATAGGTTTTTGGATTGTTGAGTAAAAAGGCAATTTCTCGATTAAATTAATCCACGATTAAATCACTAGCATGGCATTGACTAAGTTGATGACGTACTGACTTTGATCTAAACATGCACATACTAAGCAAACAGTAGACAAATCTACACATACTACTAGTACTGCTAATATGAGAATAATCAGGAGCGGGATAAACGAGTTATACCCTCCAGTAGGCCATGCAGAGGCCGCGGCTTTGGTGGCAGCAGCGGCGTCCTCGGCACCCTTCTTGTCGGCTTCAGCTTTCTCGGCGGCGGCACGGTCGGGGTCGGTGGACATGGTGATGATGAAGGCGACGCGGACGTAGAGGAAGTAGACGATCGGAAGCGAGCAGTCGCGTAATCGCTGCCCAAAAACCTATTCGCCCCTCACCCCGTACAGGAACCAGAAGGGCGTGCTCTCCCGTCGACCGTGTACGCGGCGGACGGGATGGAGTCACCGGCGGCAGCAGCAGCAAAGGAACGACGGTGGGCGTGCGCGTGAGCAGATGTGATCTGTTCGTGGCGGCTAGGGTTAGGGGACACCGCACACTTATATAGATACAGCCGCGTGGAGAGACGTGGGCTTGACCCACGTCCGAGTCCGTGTCAGCCCACGATCTGACGTCTCTGATCGTGGCCCTGCTGTCAGAACCTCTCCGTTAGTGACTGGCAAAAATAAGCGCATAGGTGTGAGCTCGGCTCGGCTCATTCCCGCAACCCGCGGCGCGTCGTGACGAGGCGAGGCGAGGCGTGGCGAGGCGGGCGGCGGAGGAGGAGCGTGCGAGGGCCTCTTCTCTTCTCAAGCTCCAATAGCATGTAGAAGAGCCACCTTTATAAACCACTCCAACTTTCCTTTCACTAGCATGGTGGGACTAAACTTCCCACCACCTTGTCATGCCACCTACATGGGCCCTTAGAGATCAAATCTGAAATTGTCATATGGGCTCTAGGCCCATCTCACATTTCAGCAATCCCCCACCAGATCTCAGGGGTCCACTTTGTCCTTTGTTCCAAACGTTGTTTTGATATACTAGTGTTTCAGTGAAGACCTGTTAAGGTTGAGCTTCACCTAGAGCAAGTAACTACACTCCTTCACAACTGAACAATGGACTATGCCTTGAATTGTCAGTTTGGCGTAAAGAAGTTTCACCACATGTCTTACTAGTACTGGGTTGCCGAAGGCTGACCCCTCGGGTGGAGCATATAAGTCACACTCCTGGCCTATTCATGAGCTTACTAGAGATCACCCCAATCTCATAGACTATGACTGGCAGTCGGGCTCACATAGGTGTGTTCCTCCAAAGATCGCTCTGTAGGATAGCATCTTGCTTATACATATAAGCCTTGGAACACATTAAGACAGTAGTCATCCTTCCATACAGTTTCCGAGAGTATTGCATCTCCAACGGAGTGGGTTAGTAAAGTTACTCTCCTCAGTTCACCACTGGCTTGTTTCCCAGGTCCTACTTCACGAGATCTCCGATCACATAGGTTGGGTTACCACCATGGCAACTCATGTGGGTCTCATACCCATCTCCCTCGATGCACTATCTATCACGACACGTGATAGCCCTTTCGTAAAGGGATCTGCCAGATTCTTAGCCGTATGGACATAGTCCAGCGCTATCACTCCGGAGTTTCTTAATTTTCTGACAGCTTTTAATCTCATTCTTATGTGTTTGTTGGACTTCATGTTGTCCTTTGAACTCTTCACCTCAGTGATGACAGTCTGATTGTCACAGTTCATAAGGATAGCCAGAACCGGTTTATCAACCAGTGGCAAGTCCATCAAAAGATCTCGAAGCCATCCTGCTTCAACACCAGAAGTGTCTAATGCTGTTAATTCTGCTTCCATTGTCGATCTCGTTAAGATCGTTTGCTTGCAAGACTTCCAGGAAACAGCGCCACCTCCAAGAGCAAACATATACCCAGTTGTGGCCTTCATCTCATCAGCATCAGATATCCAATTCGCATCACTATACCCTTCAAGTACCGACGGGTCTCCGGTATAGTGAAGTCAATAGTTCATAGTACCTTTCAGATAGAGCATAACTCTTTCAACAGCATGCCAATGTACATCACCCGGTTTGGAAACAAACCGGCTCAGTTTGCTCACAGCAAACACGATGTCAGGCCTCGTTGCGCTCGCTAGGTACATCAGTGAACCAATGATTTGAGAGTATCTCAATTGATCTTTAGCCATGCCTTTGGACTTTCGAATCAACACGCTAGGATCATATGGTGTTTGAGATGATGTGCAGTCCGAATATCCAAAACGACTCAACACCTTCTCAACATAATGGGATTGCAGAAGTGTGATCCCACCCTCATTATCTCTTAGTAGCTTGATGTTCAAGATAACATCAGCCACACCAAGGTCCTTCATCTCAAAGTTCTGAGACAGAAACGATTTGACCTCCTCAATGACTTTGAGGTTTGTTCCGAATATCAGTATGTCATCAACATACAAGCACAGTATAACTCCTTCGCCCCCACCATGCCGATAATATACACATTTGTCAGCCTCATTAAAAATGAAACCAACAGATGTCAGAGTTGTATTGAACTTATCATGCCATTGCTTAGGTCTTGCTTTAGGCCATATAAAGATTTCAGCAACTTACACACCTTCCTTTCCTGACCATCTATCAAAACACCATCTAGCTATTGCATGTAGATTTCCTCATTTAGCTCTCCATTCAGAAAAGCCGTCTTAACATCCATTTGATGGACGAGAAGACCATGTGAGGCCGCCAACGAGAGTAATACTCGAATGGTGGTCAGTCTAGCCACAGGTGAATAAGTATCAAAGAAATCTTCCTCTTCTTTCTGGTCATAGCCCTTGGCCACAAGCCTGGCCTTGTACTTTTCAATCGTACCATCGGGCCTAAGATTTTTCTTGAACACCCACTTACATCCCAATGGTTTGCAACCATAGGGACGCTCAGTGATCTCCCATGTCCCGTTAGCCATGATGGAATCCATCTCGCTACGAACCGCATCCTTCCAGTAGTCAGCTTCTGGAGAGGCATACGCTTCTGAGATAGAAGTGGGAGTATCATCCACGAGGTACACGAAGAAATCATCACCAAAGGTCTTTGCAGTCCTTTGTCTCTTGCCCCTACCAAGGGTTTCCTCATCATGCTCCTCAGGATTTTCATCATGTGTTCGTTCATAATATTCCATAGGAATGGCAGGCTCATGAGTCTCCTCAGATTCCTGTCTAGTTGTGCTTTGCATATCTCTCATAGGAAAAATATCCTCAAAGAATGTAGCATCCTTAGACTCTATCATTGTACCGACCTTCTGGTCAGGTAACTCAGATTTCACTACTAGAAATCTATAGCCAACGCTGTTCTTAGCATAGCCCAAATTAACACAGTCCACAGTCTTGGGTCCAAGCTTACGCTTTTTGGGGATCGGCACGTTGACTTTTGCCAAACAGCCCCAAGTACGCAAGTACGAGAGTGTTGTCCTTTTCTTTGCCCATCTCTCATAGGGAGTGATATCATTATCCTTTATCGGAACTTTATTCAGGACATGACATGCCGTCAATATAGCCTCCCCCCACCATGCCTTGGATAAACCCAACGTATCTAACATGGCGTTAACCAGATCAGTTAGAGTACGGTTTTTCCGCTCGGCAACCCCGTTTGACTAGGGTGAATAGGGAGGCGTCCTCTCATGAATAATGCCGTGTTCCGCACAGAAGGAATCAAACTCACTCGAGAAGTACTCTCCACCACGATCTGAACGGAATCGTTTAATTTTCTTTTCAAGTTGATTCTCAACTTCTGCCTTATAGATTTTAAAGTAGTGTAGAGCCTCATCTTTAGTATTTAACAGATACACATAGAAATATCTAGTGGAATCATCTATGAATGTCATGAAGTATTTCTTTCCACCTTTAGTCAATACACCGTTCATCTCACAAAGATCAGAATGTATGAGTTCTAATGGTGCCAAGTGTCTCTCCTCCTTAGCCTTGTGAGGCTGCCGAGGTTGTTTAGCTTGCACACATGACAGGCACTTAGAACCTTTGGCTAAAGTGAAACTCGGGATTAAATCCAACTTAGCTAGCCGCGTCATAACACCGAAACTTATGTGACAAAGACGTGAATGCCAAACCTCAGATTCATTAACACTCGAATGAACATGGTTCACGACTTTATTACAGAAATCTGTGAGGGAAAGGCGAAACATCCCTCCGCTCTCATAACCTTTTCCAACAAATAGTCCATACTTAGTAACAACTAATTTATTAGACTCGAATACCAACATAAACCCTTCTCTACATAGAAGGGAGCCACTAACGAGGTTCTTCTTGATGGTGGGGACATGCTGCACGTTCTTCAGCTGCACGATCCTTCCCGAAGTAAACTTCAGATCGACCATGCCAACACCATGAACAGAAGCACTCACGCCATTCCCCATCAATACGGACCCGTGGCCTGTGACCTGGTAACAAGAGAACAATGAAATGTCAGCACACACATGAACACCTGCACCTGTATCCACCCACCAATCGGTAGGCTGAAACACTGAAAAAACAGTAAGTAAATTACCGTACCCAGATGCACCATTCTCATTGTTGCCCACAATCATGTTGACAGACTTGGAGTCCTGTCCTGACTTCTTAAACTTGTTTGGGCACCTGTTGGCCCAATGTTCAGTCGAACCACAATTAAAGCAGCCCTCATCCTTCTTGTTCTTCTTGAAGGTCTTCTTACCCTTCTTCTTGAAGTCGGTATTCTGTTGGACACCGTTCTTTCCCTTGAACTTGTGGGAGTTGAGGTTCCTCTGGTTCACCATGTTGGCAACAGAAGTCCCATCGGCCCCTTTTCCGTGCGAGTCCTTTTCCCTCGAATTCTGCTCGACACTCAGATGGCCAATGACATCCTCCACAGAGAATTCACGCCTCTGATGTTTCAGAGTGGTGGCAAAGTTCCTCCAGGAATTAGGGAGCTTAGCGATTATGCAGCCCGCGACAAACTTGCCCGGTAACTCGCACTTCAGAAGCTCAAGCTCCTTCACAATGCATATTATCTCATGAGCCTGCTCCAGTACAGGACGGTTCTCAACCATCTTGTAGTCGGGGAACTGCTCTATAATATACATCTCGCTCCCTGCATCGGCGGCCCCGAACTTAGATTCGAGCGCCTCCCACAAGTCCTTGGCGACATGCACATGTAAATATGTGTCGACCAGTTTATCTCCGATCACGCTAAGAACTGCTCCGAGAAACACAGTGGTTGCCTCCCTGAACGCCTTCTCCTGTTCAGGAGCAATCGTTCCCGTGGACACACCGGTGACCCAGAACACGTTCATAGCCGTGAGCCATAAAGTGGTCTTTGTCTGCCAACGCTTAAAATACATACCGGTAAACTTATCCGGTTTCAGTGCTGCGGCAAAGCCACTTGCCGAAAAATTCCTACACATAATAGGTTTTTGGATTGTTGAGTAAATAGGCAATTTCTCGATTAAATTAATCCACGAGTAAATCACTAGCATGGCATTGACTAAGTTGATGACGTACTGACTTTGATCTAAACATGCACGTACTAAGCAAACAGTAGACAAATCTACACATACTGCTAGTACTGCTAATATGAGAATAATCAGGAGCGGGATAAACGAGTTATACCCTCCAGTAGGCCATGCAGAGGCCGCGGCTTTGGTGGCAGCAGCGGCGTCCTCGGTGGCCTTCTTGTCGGCTTCAGCTTTCTCGGCGGCGGCACGGTCGGGGTCGGTGGACATGGTGATGATGAAGGCGACGCGGACGTAGAGGAAGTAGACGATCGGAAGCGAGCAGTCGCGTAATCGCTTCCCAAAAACCTATTCGCCCCTCACCCCGTACAGGAACCAGAAGGGCATGGTTTCAGAGACCTGCTCTCCCGTCGACCGTGTACGCGGCGGACGGGATGGAGTCACCGGCGGCGGCAGCAGCAAAGGAACGACGGTGGGTGTGCGCGTGAGCAGATGTGATCTGTTCGTGGCGGCTAGGGTTAGGGGACACCGCACACTTCTATAGACGCAGCCGCGTGGAGAGACGTGGGCTTGACCCACGTCCGAGTCCGTGTCAGCCCACGATCCGACGTCTCTGATCGTGGCCCTGCTGTCAGAACCTCTTCGTTAGTGACTGGCAAAAATAAGCGCATAGGTGTGAGCTCGGCTCGGCTCATTCCCACAACCCGCGGCGCGTCATGACGAGGCGAGGCGAGGCGTGGCGAGGCGGGCGGCGGAGGAGGAGCGCGCAAGGGCCTCTTCTCTTCTCAAGCTCCAATAGCATGTAGAAGAGCCACCCTTATAAACCACTCCAACTTTCCGTTCACTAGCATGGTGGGACTAAACTTTCCACCACCTTGTCATGCCACCTACATGGGCCCTTAGAGATCAAATCTGAAATTGTCATATGGGCTCTAGGCCCATCTCACATTTCAACAATCCCCCACCAGATCGCAGGGGCCCACTTTGTCCTTTGTTCCAAACGCTGTTTTGATATACTAGTGTTTCAGTGAAGACCTGTTAAGGTTGAGCTTCACCTAGAGCAAGTAACTACACTCCTCAACTGAACAATGGACTATGCCTTGAATTGTCAGTTTGGTGTAAAGAAGTTTCACCACATGTCTTACTAGTACTGGGCTGCCGAAGGCTGACCCCTCGGGTGGAGCATATAAGTCACACTCCTAGCCTATTCATGAGCTTACTAGAGATCACCCCAATCTCATAGACTGTGACTTGCAGTCGGGCTCACATAGGAATGTTCCTCCAAAGATCGCTCTGTAGGATAGCATCTTGCTTATACATATAAGCCTTGTTACACAGTAAGACAGTAGTCATCCTTCCATACAGTTTCTGAGAGTATTGCATCTCCAACGGAGTGGGTAAGTAAAGTTACTCTCCTCAGTTCACCACTGGCTTGTTTCCCAGGTCCTACTTCACAGGATCTCCGATCACATAGGTTGGGTTACCACCATGGCAACTCATGTGGGTCTCATACCCATCTCCCTCGATGCACTATCTATCACGACACGTGATAGCCCTTTCGTAAAGGGATCTGCCAGATTCTTAGCCGTATGGACATAGTCCAGCGCTATCACTCTGGAGTTTATTAATTTTCTGACAGCTTTTAATCTCATTCTTATGTGTTTGTTGGACTTCATGTTGTCCTTTGAACTCTTCACCTTGGTGATGATAGTCTGATTGTCACAGTTCATAAGGATAGCTGGAACCGGTTTATCAACCAGTGGCAAGTCCATCAAAAGATCTCGAAGCCATCCTGCTTCAACACCAGAAGTGTCTAATGCTGTTAATTCTGCTTCCATTGTCGATCTCGTTAAGATCGTTTGCTTGCAAGATTTCCAGGAAACAGCGCCACCTCCAAGAGTAAACATATACCCAGTTGTGGCCTTCATCTCATCAGCATCAGAGATCCAATTCGCATCAGTATACCCTTCAAGTACCGACGGGTCTCCGGTATAGTGAAGTCCATAGTTCATAGTACCTTTCAGATAGCGCATAACTCTTTCAACAGCATGCCAATGTACATCACCCGGTTTGGAAACAAACCGGCTCAGTTTGCTCACAGCAAACGCGATGTCAGGCCTCGTTGCGCTCGCTAGGTGCATCAGTGAACCAATGATTTGAGAGTATCTCAATTGATCTTTAGCCATGCCTTTGGACTTTCGAATCAACACGCTAGGATCATATGGTGTTTGAGATGGTGTGCAGTCCGAATATCCAAAACAACTCAACACCTTCTCAACATAATGGGATTGCAGAAGTGTGATCCCACCCTCATTATCTCTCAGTAGCTTGATGTTCAAGATAACATCAGCCACACCAAGTTCCTTCATCTCAAAGTTCTGAGACAGAAACGATTTGACCTCCTCAATGACTTTGAGGTTTGTTCCAAATATCAGTATGTCATCAACATACAAGCACAGTATAACTCCTTCGCCCCCACCATGGCGATAGTATACACATTTGTCAGCCTCATTAACAACGAAACCAACAGATGTCAGAGTTGTATTGAACTTATCATGCCATTGCTTAGGTGCTTGCTTTAGGCCATATAAAGATTTCAGCAACTTACACACCTTCCTTTCCTGACCATCTATCACAAAGCCATCTGGCTGTTCCATGTAGATTTCCTCATTTAGCTCTCCATTCAGAAAAGCCGTCTTAACATCCATTTGATGGACGAGAAGACCATGTGAGGCCGCCAACGAGAGTAATACTCGAATGGTGGTCAGTCTAGCCACAGGTGAATAAGTATCAAAGAAATCTTCCTCTTCTTTCTGGTCATAGCCCTTGGCCACAAGCCTGGCCTTGTACTTTTCAATCGTACCATCGGGCCTAAGCTTTTTCTTGAACACCCACTTACATCCCAATGGTTGGCAACCATAGGGATGCTCAGTGATCTCCCATGTCCCGTTAGCCCTGATGGAATCCATCTCGCTACGAACCGCATCCTTCCAGTAGTCAGCTTCTGGAGAGGCATACGCTTCTGAGATAGAAGTGGGAGTATCATCCACGAGGTACACGAAGAAATCATCACCAAAGGTCTTTGCAGTCCTTTGTCTCTTGCCCCTACCAATGGCTTCCTCGTCATCCTCCTCAGGATTTTCATCATGTGTTCGTTCATAATATTCCATAGGAATGGCAGGCTCAGGAGTCTCCTCAGATTCCTGTCTAGTAGTGCTTTGCATATCTCTCATAGGAAAAATATCCTCAAAGAATGTAGCATCCTTAGACTCTATGATTGTACCGACCTTCTGGTCAGGTAACTCAGATTTCACTACTAGAAATCTATAGCCAACGCTGTTCTTAGCATAGCCCAAATTAACGCAGTCCACAGTCTTGGGTCCAAGCTTACGCTTTTTGGGGATCGGCACGTTGACTTTCGCCAAACAGCCCCAAGTACGCAAGTACGAGAGTGTTGTCCTTCTCTTTGCCCATCTCTCATAGGGAGTGATATCATTATCCTTTATCGGAACTTTATTCAGGACATGACATGCCGTCAATATAGCCTCCCCCCACCATGCCTTGGATAAACCCGACGTATCTAACATGGCGTTAACCAGATCAGTTAGAGTACGGTTTTTCCGCTCGGCAACCCCGTTTGACTGGGGTGAATAGGGAGGCGTCCTTTCATGAATAATGCCGTGTTCCGCACAGAAGGAATCAAACTCACTCAAGAAGTACTCTCCACCACGATCTGAACGGAATCGTTTAATTTTCTTTTCAAGTTGATTCTCAACTTCTGCCTTATAGATTTTAAAGTAGTGCAGAGCCTCATCTTTAGTACTTAACAGATACACATAGCAATATCTAGTGGAATCATCTATCAATGTCATGAAGTATTTCTTTCCACCTTTAGTCAATACACCGTTCATCTCACAAAGATCAGAATGTATGAGTTCTAATGGTGCCAAGTGTCTCTCCTCCGCAGCCTTGTGAGGCCGGCGAGGTTGTTTAGCTTGCACACATGACAGGCACTTAGAACCTTTGGCTAAAGTGAAACTCGGGATTAAATCCAACTTAGCTAGCCGCGTCATAACACCGAAACTTATGTGACAAAGACGTGAATGCCAAACCTCGGATTCATTAACACTCGATTGAACATGGTTCACGACTTTATTACAGAAATCTGTGAGGGAAAGGCGGAACATCCCTCCGCTCTCATAACCTTTTCCAACAAAGGGTCCATACTTAGTAACAACTAATTTATTAGACTCGAATACCAACTTAAACCCTTCTCTACATAGAAGGGAGCCACTAACGAGGTTCTTCTTGATGGCGGGGACATGCTGCACGTTCTTCAGCTGCACGATCCTTCCCGAAGTAAACTTCAGATCGACCGTGCCAACACCATGAACAGAAGCACTCGCGCCATTCCCCATCAATACGGACCCGTGGCCTGTGACCTGGTAAGAAGAGAACAATGAAATGTCAGCACACACATGAACACCTGCACCTGTATCCACCCACCAATCGGTAGGCTGAAACACTGAAAAACAGTAAATAAATTACCGTACCCGGATGCACCATTCTCATTGTTGCCCACAATCATGTTGACAGACTTGGAGTCCTGTCCTGACTTCTTAAACTTGTTTGGGCACCTGTTGGCCCAATGTTCAGTCGAACCACAAGTAAAGCAGCCCTCATCCTTCTTGTTCTTCTTGAAGGTCTTCTTACCCTTCTTCTTGAAGTCGGTATTCTGTTGGACACCGTTCTTTCCCTTGAACTTGTGGGAGTTGAGGTTCCTCTGGTTCACCATGTTGGCAACAGAAGTCCCTTCGGCCCCTTTTCCGTGCGAGTCCTTTGCCCTCGAATTCTGCTCGACACTCAGATGGCCAATGACATCTTCCACAGAGAATTCACGCCTCTAATGTTTCAGAGTGGTGGCAAAGTTCCTCCAGGAATTGGGGAGCTTAGCGATTATGCAGCCCGCGACAAACTTGCCCGGTAACTCGCACTTCAGAAGCTCAAGCTCCTTCACAATGCATATTATCTCATGAGCCTGCTCCAGTATAGGACGGTTCTCAACCATCTTGTAGTCGTGGAACTGCTCTATAATATACATCTCACTCCCTGCATCGGCGGCCCCGAACTTAGATTCGAGCGCCTCCCACAAGTCCTTGGCGACATGCACATTTAAATATGCGTCGACCAGTTTATCTCCGATCACGCTAAGAACTGCTCCGAGGAACACAGTGGTTGCCTCCCTGAACGCCTTCTCCTGTTCAGGAGCAATCGTTCCCGTGGACACACCGGTGACCCAGAACACGTTCATAGCCGTGAGCCATAAAGTGGTATTTGTCTGCCAACGCTTAAAATACGTACCGGTAAACTTATCCGATTTCAATGCTGCGGCAAAGCCACTTGCCGAAAAATTCCTACACATAATAGGTTTTTGGATTGTTGAGTAAATAGGCAATTTCTCGATTAAATTAATCCACGAGTAAATCACTAGCATGGCATTGACTAAGTTGATGACGTACTGACTTTGATCTAAACATGCACGTACTAAGCAAACAGTAGACAAATCTACACATACTGCTAGTACTGCAAATATGAGAATAATCAGGAGTGGGATAAACGAGTTATACCCTCCAGTAGGCCATGTAGAGGCCGCGGCTTTGGTGGCAGCAGCGGCGTCCTTGGTGGCCTTCTTGTCGGCTTCGGCTTTCTCGGCGGCGGCACGGTCGGGGTCGGTGGGCATGGTGATGATGAAGGCGACGCGGACGTACAGGAAGTAGACGATCGGAAGCGAGCAGTCACGTAATCGCTGCCCAAAAACCTATTCGCCCCTCACCCCGTACAGGAACCAGAAGGGCGTGGTTTCGGAGACCTGCTCTCCCGTCGATCGTGTACGCGGCGGACGGGATGGAGTCACCGGCGGCAGCAGCAGCAAAGGAACGACGGTGGGCATGCGCGTGAGAAGATGTGATCTGTTCGTGGCGGCTAGGGTTAGGGGACACCGCACACTTATATAGACGCAGCCGCGTGGAGAGACGTGGGCTTGACCCACGTCCGAGTTCGTGTCAGCCCACGATCCGACGTCTCCGATCGTGGCCCTGCTGTCAGAACCTCTCCCTTAGTGACTGAAAAAATAAGCGCATAGGTGTGAGCTCGGCTCGGCTCATTTCCGCAACCCGCGGCGCGTCGTGACGAGGCGAGGCGAGGCGTGGCGAGGCGGGCGGCGGAGGAGGAGCGCGCGAGGGCCTCTTCTCTTCTCAAGCTCCAATAGCATGTAGAAGAGCCACCCTTATAAACCACTCCAACTTTCCTTTCACTAGCATGGTGGGACTAAACTTCCCACCACCTTGTCATGCCACCTACATGGGCCCTTAGAGATCAAATCTGAAATTTTCATATGGGCTCTAGGCCCATCTCACATTTCAACAATCCCCCACCAGATCTCAGGGGCCCACTTTGTCCTTTGTTCCAAACGCTGTTTTGATATACTAGTGTTTAAGTGAAGACCTGTTAAGGTTGAGCTTCACCTAGAGCAAGTAACTACACTCCTTCACAACTGAATAATGGACTATGCCTTGAATTGCCAGTTTGGCGTAAAGAAGTTTCACCACATGTCTTACTAGTACTGGGCTGCCGAAGGCTGACCCCTCGGGTGGAGCATATAAGTCACACTCCTGGCCTATTCATGAGCTTACTAGAGATCACCCCAATCTCATAGACTGTGACTGGCAGTCGGGCTCACATAGGTGTGTTCCTCCAAAGATAGCTCTGTAGGATAGCATCTTGCTTATACATATAAGCCTTGGAACACATTAAGACAGTAGTCATCCTTCCATACAGTTTCCCAGAGTATTGCATCTCCAACGGAGTGGGTTAGTAAAGTTACTCTCCTCAGTTCACCACTGGCTTGTTTCCCAGGTCCTACTTCACGGGATCTCCGATCGCATAGGTTGGGTTACCACCATGGCAACTCATGTGGGTCTCATACCCATCTCCCTCGATGCACTATCTATCACGACACGTGATAGCCCTTTCGTAAAGGGATCTGCCAGATTCTTAGCCGTATGGACATAGTCCAGCGGTATCACTCCGGAGTTTCTTAATTTTCTGACAGCTTTTAATCTCATTCTTATGTGTTTGTTGGACTTCACATTGTCCTTTGAACTCTTCACCTTGGTGATGACAGTCTGATTGTCACAGTTCATAAGGATAGCCGGAACCGGTTTATCAACCAGTGGCAAGTCCATCAAAAGATCTCGAAGCCATCCTGCTTCAACACCAGAAGTGTCTAATGCTGTTAATTCTGCTTCCATTGTCGATCTCGTTAAGATCGTTTGCTTGCAAGACTTCCAGGAAACAGCGCCACCTCCAAGAGTAAACATATACCCAGTTGTGGCCTTCATCTCATCAGCATCAGAGATCCAATTCGCATCAGTATACCCTTCAAGTACCGACGGGTCTCCGGTATAGTGAAGTCCATAGTTCGTAGTACCTTTCAGATAGCACATAACTCTTTCAACAGCATGCCAATGTACATCACCCGGTTTGGAAACAAACCGGCTTAGTTTGCTCACAGCAAACGCGATGTCAGGCCTCGTTGCGCTTGCTAGGTACATCAGTTAACCAATGATTTGAGAGTATCTCAATTGATCTTTAGCCATGCCTTTGGACTTTCGAATCAACACGCTAGGATCATATGGTGTTTGAGATGGTGTGCAGTCCGAATATCCAAAACGACTCAACACCTTCTCAACATAATGGGATTGCAGAAGTGTGATCCCACCCTCATTATCTCTCAGTAGCTTGATGTTCAAGATAACATCAGCCACACCAAGGTCCTTCATCTCAAAGTTCTGAGACAGAAACGATTTGACCTCCTCAATGACTTTGAGGTTTGTTCCGAATATCAGTATGTCATCAACATACAAGCACAGTATAACTCCTTCGCCCCCACCATGGCGATAGTATACACATTTGTCAGCCTCATTAACAACGAAACCAATAGATGTCAGAGTTGTATTGAACTTATCATGCCATTGCTTAGGTGCTTGCTTTAGGCCATATAAAGATTTCAGTAACTTACACACCTTCCTTTCCTCACCATCTATCACAAAGCCATCTGGCTGTTGCATGTAGATTTCCTCATTTAGCTCTCCATTTAGAAAATCCGTCTTAACATCCATTTGATGGACGAGAAGACCATGTGAGGCCGCCAACGAGAGTAATACTCGAATGGTGGTCAGTCTAGCCACAGGTGAATAAGTATCAAAGAAATCTTCCTCTTCTTTCTGGTCATAGCCCTTGGCCACAAGCCTGGCCTTGTACTTTTCAATCGTACCATCGGGCCTAAGCTTTTCCTTGAACACCAACTTACATCCCAATGGTTTGCAACCATAGGGACGCTCAGTGATCTCCCAATGCCCGTTAGCCATGATGGAATCCATCTCGCTATGAACCACATCCTTCCAGTAGTCAGCTTCTGGAGAGGCATACGCTTCTGAGATAGAAGTGGGAGTATCATCCACGAGGTACACGAAGAAATCATCACCAAAGGTCTTTGCAGTCCTTTGTCTCTTGCCCCTACCAAGGGTTTCCTCGTCATCCTCCTCGGGATTTTCATCATGTGTTCATTCATAATATTCCATAGAAATGGCAGGCTCAGGAGTCTCCTCAGATTTTTGTCTAGTAGTGCTTTGCATATCTCTCATAGGAAAAATATCCTCAAAGAATGTAGCATCCTTAGACTCTATGATTGTACCGACCTTCTGGTCAGGTAACTCAGATTTCACTACTAGAAATCTATAGCCAACGCTGTTCTTAGCATAGCCCAAATTAACGCAGTCCACAGTCTTGGGTCCAAGCTTACGCTTTTTGGGGATCGGCACGTTGACTTTCGCCAAACAGCCCCAAGTACGCAAGTACGAGAGTGTTGTCCTTCTCTTTGCCCATCTCTCATAGGGAGTGATATCATTATCCTTTATCGGAACTTTATTCAGGACATGACATGCCGTCAATATAGCCTCCCCCCACCATGCCTTGGATAAACCCGACGTATCTAACATGGCGTTAACCAGATCAGTTAGAGTACGGTTTTTCTGCTCGGCAACCCCGTTTGACTGGGGTGAATAGGGAGGCGTCCTCTCATGAATAATGCCGTGTTCCGCACAGAAGGAATCAAACTCACTCGAGAAGTACTCTCCACCATGATCTGAACGGAATTGTTTAGTTTTCTTTTCAAGTTGATTCTCAACTTCTGCCTTATAGATTTTAAAGTAGTGTAGAGCCTCATCTTTAGTATTTAACAGATACACATAGCAATATCTAGTGGAATCATCTATCAATGTCATGAAGTATTTCTTTCCACCTTTAGTCAATACACCGTTCATCTCACAAAGATCAGAATGTATGAGTTCTAATGGTGCCAAGTGTCTCTCCTCCGCAGCCTTGTGAGGCTGGCGAGGTTGTTTAGCTTGCACACATGACAGGCACATAGAACCTTTGGCTAAAGTGAAACTCGGGATTAAATCCAACTTAGCTAGCCGCGTCATAACATCGAAACTTATGTGACAAAGACGTGAATGCCAAACCTTAGATTCATTAACACTCGAATGAACATGGTTCACGACTTTATTACAGAAATCTGTGAGGGAAAGGCGGAACATCCCTTCGCTCTCATAACCTTTTCCAACAAATAGTCCATACTTAGTAACAACTAATTTATTAGACACGAATACCAACTTAAACCCTTCTCTACATAGAAGGGAGCCACTAACGAGGTTCTTCTTGATGGCGGGGACATGCTGCACGTTCTTCAGCTACACGATCCTTCCCGAAGTAAACTTCAGATTGACCCGTGCCAACACCATGAACAGAAGCACTCGTGCCATTCCCCATCAATACGGACCCGTGCCCTGTGATCTGGTAAGAAGAGAACAATGAAATGTCAGCACACACATGAACACCTGCACCTGTATCCACCCACCAATCGGTAGGCTGAGCAGATGTGATCTGTTCGTGGCGGTCGTTAGTGACTGGCAAAAATAAGCGCATAGGTGTGAGCGCCGCGTCGCGCCGCGCCACGGCGCGGCGGGCGGCGGAGGAGGAGCGCGCAAGGGCCTCTTCTCTTCTCAAGCTCCAATAGCATGTAGAAGAGCCACCCTTATAAACCACTCCAACTTTCCTTCCACTAGCATGGTGGGACTAAACTTCCCACCACCTTGTCATGCCACCTACATGGGCCCTTAGAGATCAAATCTGAAATTGTCATATGGGCTCTAGGCCCATCTCACATTTCAACATCCTCGCCGTCGTTGTCAGTTCAGAGTCGCGTGTGGTTTGATTCTTGCCCGTCCTCGCCGTTGCCGGCCCCGCGTGTTCTTTGGTCCGTCTCGTCGGGTCCCTGCGACTCTGGAAGGAAGCGAGCGAGCGGTCTGTCGGTTTGGGTCACCGTCTTGTTTGCGAGCTAGCAAGTCTGTTTGAGAAACTTGTGAGTGCGCTGCTGTTACCTGACGATCTTGCGTTTCCTGTTCGCGTCGGGGAGACGGTCGCAGGAACCATCGGTTCTGGTTTCAAAATTGGAGCAGTGTCAAATCGTTCCCTCTGTTCCATCACCTGCGTTGTTCATCCGTTATTTTCAGATCTCAAACTCATGCGCCCTTGTGATACTCTGGTTGCCCTCTATCGATTCTTGTTCTACCGACAGGCGTGTGTGCTCCCATTCTTGTTCTTGTCTGCTACGGTTGTTCTGATGCTGTTCTTTTCAATTGCTTATTGTTATCATGCTTTGCTTATGGCACGGTTGGTTGATTGCTGTTTGTTGTTTGATTGATTGCCCTGAGATGGATTGCTGTTTGTTGCTTGACTGATTGCCATGAGATGGATTGTTGTTTGTTGTTTGATTGATTGCCTTGAGATGGATTGTGGATTGTTGTTTAAGTGATTGCCCTGAGATGGATTGTTGTTTGTTGTTTGTTGCTGTTTGTTGCCTTGAGATGGTAGATGTTTATATGGCACGATTGATTCTTGTTTGTTCATGGTTATTAGAATTGATTGATTGATTGATGGCTGTTTGTCGATTGGTATCTAACTTTGGTACTGCCAGTTCCTGATCATATGTAACAGCCCTAGCAGTATTCTTTTTTCTGAACTTTTTTGTGATTATGTCTTATGTGGATTCATATTCTTTTTATGGTATTACTGTTGTCCAGTCCTTGGAATAATGCTTTTCTAAGTATTTAAGGTACAAACATGTTGATCTAGACATACCACATTTGCTCTTTATTGTGTTGCTAAGGACACTGATGGGTTGTATAGTGCAGGTATATTTACATTCTTTACATTTTGTGATGCTGATGCCTGTAGTCCCAAAGTGTTTATTTACCCAAATTTTGCTACTGGAACTTTTGGTTTTAGATATTGGCAACTGATAATTGCATGGATGTTTTCATGATGCCTAATTTGATTCATTATCGTTGTTCTGATGGTGTGCTTCTGGTGTTCTAACTGAAGCCGTGGATCGCTAATCAACCTGGTATGTGCTTCGATGATAATCCCTCTCGAATTTTACTTGTTCCTTTATTTTCCACAAATGTTTATCTCATGGCCGGTAATGGTAACCTTATGAATGCATAGCCCACATTTTAGCTAGTTATATAGTAACGCCATACTTCCTTGGATGATGTTCTTTATATGCAAGTGTGGTGAGCTCACATATTGTGTCGGTATCTACCTATGCAGCTGAGCTCTTTCTGAATAGGACAGGGGTACAATATTTACATCCATGGCAGAAGGTTCTTAACCCTAAACTCATCAAAGGTCCTTCGACTCAAGAGGTTTGGCACTGCACTCCTGACTTTTCTCGAAAAAAAAACCTTTTGCACATTTTGTAGTTATATTTATGATTATGACATTTTTTTCTACAGGAAGATGAGAAAATTATTGATCTTGTAAGCAAGTATGGACCAACAAAATGGTCTCATTGCAAGGACCTGCAGAAGGACCCTCCCACCTCATGCAGCGCAGGTGATTTCCCCTCTGCCCCATTTGATTCCGTCTAGATCTTGCCCTGAATTGTATTGCGTCTGGATGAGCACGTTGTTGGCGTGGTCTGGTTGTTAACTGTTGTTACTGGTCATGGGGGTTAGGTTGTCAATTATTTAGCTGTGCTCTCGCAGTGCTTTTAGGTTTGCTGGATTGATTGGTCGAGAATACTGCTTATGAACCGTACATGGATTACTAATATGATTGACTCATGTCAAGTGTGTGATATATCTTCTGAGCAGGTCATTAAGAAAAACCTTGGATTTTGTTCTGTTAAGTTATGAAGTATGCCAACCTTATTACAGTTTACAGTCAGTACCACATGGGTAGAACATGCACCACCCTGTAGCACTATATGCTATCTTAACTGCCATAACCAAAAGAAAATAAAATTGCCAAGGACTTCACAGTTTATATGGACAGTTAGGCATGACTTGCACTATTTAAGAAACATAAAAAGTACCAATCTAATCTGTTGGGCGTGGACTAGACTATTTAAGAAACATAAACAGTACCAACCAAATCAATAGGGAGAAATTTTGAGAGTGAACTATGTTTTAGGAGGTGAGGTGGTAATGGTCACCTGTCTTCCTTAGTCTATTAACGCATACTGGAATAAATATAATTACTGAAGCAACTTTAGCTTTGGTAATGTTGTTTAAATCTGATTGGAGAAACACAATGATCACCTGCTTATCTTGGTCTATGAATGCATACTGGAAGAAATATAATTACTGAAGCAACTTTAGCATTGTTAATGTTGTGTAAATCTGATTTGAGAAACATGAACGGTACCATCCTAACCAATAGAGAGATCAAGAGTGGCCTATGTTTTAGTAGGTGAGGCTGTAATGGTCACCTGTTTTCCTTGGTCTATCAATGCATACAGGAAGAAATATAATTACTGAAGCAACTTTAGCATTCATAATGTGTGTAAACCTCATGTTCTGTGTTTTTGTGGAGAATAAGTGGCTTCAGTGGATGTCCTGACCTCCTGGGTGACTTGATGTTTTTTAATACAGCAGTTGGTTCCACTAACCTCTTGACATTAAGATCAATGAACTTTGAATTATTCTAATCATTGTACTGGATGTGTATATGATGGATAACCCTGATAATATAATTTCATGCCTAATTCTGAACTTGTTCACACATAACTAAAGCTGACTGATGTTTGATCTCGTAGCAAATATGACTTTTTTCTTGCTCATACTTGACTGGCTTCATACATATGCTTGTCTAACTGTTGTGTAATACTGTATTACTTTCCTTTTATTCGGGCAGGTCCTGTAGGTGAGGACATGTTCCACTGGCAGGCCACTGTCATGGGACCCTCAGACGCCCGTTTACTGGTGGTCTATTTTTGGTGAACATCCATTCTGGTATACCGACCTAACCTTTGGAAAAAAGAATTCATATTAATTCTATGATATTGGAATTGCTGTTACACAAATGTCTTGGGGGTCCTCAAACAACTAATTTGCTGCTGCTCGTTATCTTATCTATTTTTTTCTGACATTCAGACATGAACATATTTCAGGTCTCTTTCCGCACCAAGGTGTTCCACCCAAACATCAACAACAGCAACAACAGCATTTGCCTTGACATTCTCAAGGAACTGTGGAGCCCGGCTTTGATCATATTTCAGGTTCTGTTTTTGCTTAAAGCTTGTTGCTGATATAAGCTTGGTCCTTCAGCAACTTAATCTCACAAAAATTCTTCATTTATATTTCTCTAACATTTACCCGTCTTTGTTAACAAGTCCTCTTGTCAATCTGTTCGTTGCTGACGGACCCCAACCCCGATGACCCTCTGGTGCCTGAGATCACTCACATGTACAAGACTGATCAGGCCAAGTATGAGTCAACGGCACGCTCATGGACACAGAAGTATGCCATGGGTGGATTTATAGGCAAGCAATGTCGAGAGAGGTATTCCTTTGATTATTTTATTTTTATGGTTTGCTGAAATGCATTTTCCCCCTCCATGCAAGACAAACGGTGTGATGTTTACTAATTTCAAAACACACTGATTACTTCCATTTGTGTACTTCTATTTGTTCTTAGTTCTTCTCACCTATAGCTAAAGTGAAAGACGACAAACCGGGTGAATTATTGGAGTTGCAGGATGATAAATCATCGGTAAGTTTCTATGCTTTCAAATGGTCAGAGTTTGAATTTTGATCAATTTTCTGACTTGTTTTATACTGAATACTTGATTCCTTGATAACTTTGATATACACACATGAATAATTACTTGTGTTGTTATGATCATAAACTGATTTCTAAGTATCTTTGACTCATATGATGCTTATTACATAACAGGTCATCTGAATCTTCATTTGTAAATATGACTGCTGGTGGTGCTGATGATGTAAGCTACTTTTCTTGCTTCAAGAATAATAGAAACATCATTTGCATCACACTCACATTTTAAGTTGCTCATGTCATTTCAGGCTAGCCATTGGCTTGGAACTGATGAGAGACAACCGATGTTACCAACTTGAAACATATATTTTTTAGGTATGAATGGCTTACCTCTCCTCCTCTCGTGTTTGGTGAGGCAATTCGTCCTCGGTTCGTGCCTCTCATCCTCTCGTGTCTGGTGAGGCATTCGTCCCCGATTCCCTGTCCTCTCGCCTCTGACTTTATGTTTCTCGTCCCTGCTGGATTCATCGTTTAGATTAGAAGAATCGCGTCTAATTTGTCATTTTGCTCGTTCACGATTCGTCTGTCTTGAAGCACGTCTGATTCGACTGATTTTGCTCATCCTTGATTCGTGCGTGTAGATAGAAAATCGCATCTGGTTTGATTTACTCGTCCTCCTCGTCACTTTAGAGTAGCTTGTGATATGATTTTGCTTGTTCATCGGGGGTCTCCGTCCCGGCGACTCTGGGAGGAAGCGGGTGAGTGAGCGAGCGGTCCGTCGGTCTGGTTTGCGAGCTAAAGTCTGTTTGAGAAACTTTTGTTCCTGCGTTTCGTGTTCACGGTGGAGCGATTGTTCCTCGTTTACTTGTGCGTGCGCTTCTGTTATCTGACGATCCTGCGTTTCGTGTTCGCGTCGGGGAAACCGTTCCAAGAACGATCGGTTCTGGTTTCGAAATTGGAGCGCTGTCAAGTCGGTTCCTCTGTTCCATCAACTGCGTTGTTCGCCCGTTATTTTCAGATCTCAAACGCATGATCTTGATACTCTGGTTGCCCTCTGCTGATTCTTGTTCTACCGGCAGGCGTGTGTGCTCCCATTCTAGATGCAGAGAATCATGTTCTTGTCTGTTATGGTTGTTCTGATGCTGTTCTTTTCAATTGTTTATTGTTATCATGCTTTGCTTATCTTCCCATATGGCACGATTGATTGATTGTTGTTTGCTGTTTGATTGATTGCCTTGAGATGGATTGTTGTTTGTTGTTTGATTGATTGCCTTGAGATGGATTGTTGCTTGTTGTTTGATTGATTGCCTTAAGATGGATTGTTTGTTGTTTGATTGATTGCCTTGAGAAGGTACAAACCATGTAGGCCGATTGTTTGCTGTTTGTTGCCTTGAGATATTACATGTTTATATGGCACGATTGATTATTGTTTGTTCATGGTTATTACAATTGATTGATTGTTGTTTGTTGATTGGTATCTAACTTTGGTATTGGTAGTTGCTGATCATAGGTAACAGACCTAGCGCTATTCTTTTTTCTGAACTTTTTTGTGATTATTATGCCTTCACATTGCACTGCTCCCAGATCCATATCGACATGCCCATGCCGTCTGATGAGGACAAAGATGTAAGGAACTCCTCCCAAAAATCTCTCTTGCTCCTTGTATTAACTTGGCGACTTGATTTACATGTTAAATTATTATTTTCGTGGAACTGGAGCTCCTTGTTGTAACCCAAACAAACTATAATTACACCGACTGGGAGCAGCTTGTGTAATTATAGATCGTTTGGGTGCAGTAATGACTTTCTGAGCGTGCACCACTTTCAGGTTATGAAAAACAACGGGGAAAAAAGATTGACTTCCTCTCTGTTTCTTATACAAGGCATGCAGAAGATGTGCGGCAAGTAAGTAACTCATTATGTCGATATTTAGAGTGTACTACTTCACAGTGCCATCTTTCCCAACAGATTGAATTTTTTTGTATTGATATTTTGTTGAATAGTATCACATGTTTGTTTGCATTTCACACTTTGGAAAAATGTTCCTAACGTTGATAGTATTTTTCCTGCAATAGGCACAGGAGTTCCTCTCAAAGTTAGGTGATCTTAGCCAAACTCTGATTTTTGCCAAAATTGAGAATCTGGAGGTAATTAACATGTATTTTTCTCTGTTAAGCTACTTTGTTTGTTCTTTAGGTGTTCTTATTTCAGAAACCGTTGTTACTCGTGTTGTGGACAGAATGACGGACAACCTAAGGCCTACTCGTCTAGAGGACACTGATGTGGCAAACGCGGTGCTGGACGGTTAGTTTTTGCCTCTTGTAGATATCTTATACTTTGGTGATCCTGTACAGCTGCTCATTACTGCACCCAAACAAACTATAATTACACAAGCTGTAACATGAAATCACAATTTTTTTGTTCAGGTAGCGATGCCATTCTCCTTGGTGCTGAGACTCTCCGTGGGTTGTATCCAGTTGAGACTATTTCAACAGTAGGCAGAATTTGTGCTGAGGTGAACTTTCTTTTGGAGGTCTATGTTCTCTTGATAAACAAGGGCCTGTTGTGACGGCATTTGTTGATAGGTTCCCTTTTGTAGCTCAAATCAGACTTCAATACTAAAATGTTACAAATAAATACTTTCTTCCGAACAGCCCCTAGATTTGTTCTCAACAAGTATATCTTTGGCGCTCTAATGGAATCTAATGGAAATTCACTCCTTCCTGCCTTTCTTCATATTTCTGATACATTTTCATGAATTGTTTCACAGGCTGGGAAGGTCTTCAACCAGGATTTGTACTTCAAGAGAACCATGAAATACATGGGAGAACCCATGACCCACTTGGAGCCTATTGCTTCCTCTGCAGTGCGTATTTTGTTTCTTTCATTTTCCAACCTTTTCTTAGTGTTTACAGGGGAACAATTTCTGTCTTTCCATTGATTGAATATCAGGCTGTGACACTTGGGTAAGTGTGATGAAATAGTTCACTACCTATTTGCCAGGTGCGGGCTGCTATTAAAGTTAAGGCTTCGGTCATCATTTGCTTCACCTCATCTGGATGGGAGAAAAAGAGTATTTCTTCTTATAGGCGCTTCACCTCATCTTGTAGTTTAATAGAAATTGATTCATATATTATGCTGTATCGAGTATCTGCAGGCTAATTGCCAAGTACAGGCCCACCATGCCATTCCTCGTCTAAAAACAAATCAATTGAAGTGGAGCTTCACAAGCGCATTTGAAGTATGTGAACAACTTGTTTCCTTGTAACCTTTTTAGTGTGGTGTTCAACTAGACTTACTAATTAAGATGTATTACCATGTGTCTAATACATCCATATATAGACAAATCTAAGACAAGTAATTCGGGATGGAGGGAGTACTATAGAATTTTTCCTGATAAGAAACAATACTGCTTATGTTGGACCAAGACTTGTCTCTGGTGTTTGGTAGTGTGCCACTGTTATAACTCATATTTGTTGCATTATCTTCCTGCAGGCAAGACAATCACTCATAGTTAGAGGCCTCTTTCCCATGCTTGCTGATCCACGTCACCCGGTGAGTTAACCTGCCTTTCATTTGTTGCCTGCATCAACCATTCTTTGGTGGTTCTTTTCAATTTTAGAATACATGACCCAGTATGTATAATATGAAAAACAGGAACTACCTATAAATATCGACGTCTTTGTTCTGAACATAAAGGGAATAATGGCAGTTGGCGTTAGTGCATATTCCCAATATGTGAAAAGTGGATGCTTTACATACACCAGGCCAGTGAATTAATTCTGCTTTTAGGGTTTTTGCTTGCATCATGTTCTACTTACAAATGGAATAAACACTAGGCTGCAGTTCACTTTCGTACTGTTGGCAAGTCATCATAAGCTTGGTTAATCAGTACATTATTTCGAACTTTTTATTCTGTATAATATAAACGCAATACTTGAGCTTATAAGCTGGTGTGCACCAGTGAGGCTGATGTTTGGAGGTTTCATCTTGCATCCACCTTGAATTATTTGGTAGCTAGAATTCCTTGATTTGGACCCAACAAGTAAGAAGCTTGGTATGCCTGGTGATTTGTACTGACATTGTTTCTCTGCCCTGCAGGCTGAATCTACTAGCACTAGAAATGAATCAGTGTTGAAGGTTGCTCTTGACCACGGTAAAGCATCCGGTGTGATCAAGTCACATGGCTTACCTTAGCCAGAATTTCTATAAGAATGTCGCTCATGTTACATGCCTTGCTTTCTCTAGTAAGTAGAACAAGAATACTTTGCCTACAAACTTGTGGGTATTGATGAAGATAATCACTTAATCAGCCTCTAATTAACTTCCTATTTTCAGGAACGAAGATCTGGATCACCCTCGCCCCTCTAGAGAAATCAGTTTACTCATTCAAGTTCTGGAAATTCTTTATAGCCTTTTGAGTTTACTTCGATCTTGCATGTATTAGCTTTCTGTTTGTGCCCCTATTTATGTATGCTTCTTGTGTGCAAGTGCTCCATTCTGTGTGTGTGACTTGTGTGTGGCTTGACTCTGTGTGTGTGGCTTGACTGTGTGTGTGTGTGTGTGGCTTGACTGTGTGTGTGACTGTGTGTGTGACTCTGTGTGGCTTGACTATGTGTGTGTGATTCTGTGTGTGCTTGACTCTCTGCGTGTGTGACTGTGTGAATGTTGCATTTGCTTGATGGTGTGGCCTGTATGCTTGATTGATGATTGGTGTGGTTTAACACTGCCTTTGCCGGTCCCAAGCCCGGATGTGAACGTGTGGAGGGAGCTGCATTTACCTCCTTTGTATTTTATATATATTCACCTTCTAAAATTTGTGGCTGATGGCATTCTAGTTTACTTAGATGGTTAGCTTGTTAGCTGATGTAGTGTTTACTTTCTGTGCATGATAAATGGTTTTGTTGTGCACCTTTTTAAAGATGTGGCCCGTCTTCCCCTCTATTTTCCTCTTTTGGATGTTAAATAGCATTTGCTATGTTTCTAAATTGATTATCTGTTGTAAGATATGGTTAGCATATATAGTTCAGAGATAAACGTCTTTGTTTGCAGCAGTACATTTTATTCATTCCAATGGTGATTTTACTACTGGTTTTTGTGTGTTGGAACTCTTGCGGAAGTTCTCTACCCCAGTACCAACGTATATCTATTTCTGTGTCATTTTGATCACTGAAGCCAGTGGTATGTTTTATTTGAGATGAGTGATGTGATTACATTGTACCGGACAGGTGACTGCAGTAGACCCACAACAGCAATTATCTAGTTACTTTAACAGGACTTTTGAACAATCAGGTAGTTCACAGTATGCAGTTTTACTTATATTCAGGAATGTAGCTTCTTCACTTCCTAGATGCAGCAGGTTGTCCATGTTGTGTGTGTTCAATTTTTGTGATTCACCTACATTTTCATTTCAGCAGGTTGTCCATGTTGTGTGTTTCGTATGGATTAGACGCCGTCGACTACTTTGTCTTCAATGCCGCGGCTCCTCGTTGGGTCTTTAGTACTTCTGCTGTGTGTTCAGATTTTAATCCCTATTACACGTGATGCTCTTTGTTTCTGTGTATTTGAACCTCTGGTTGTGCTCTTGTGACTTTGTGAGCGGTGTCTCTGCTCGTGTGGACACACATGATTTGAACCGTGATTTGAGCTGTGATTCTGCTAGTGAGGCAAGCATGACACTGGTAGAAAAAGAGGCTTCCGTCCAGCCCCATTAGTCGCGAAACTGTAGGAACCGCGACTAATGAAGTCTTTAGTCGCGGTTCGGCAGACGAACCGCGACCAAAGGCCTGGGCCCAGGGCGCTCGGTGGCCAGCTGGTGCACGTGAGGGGCTTTAGTCGCGGTTGGCCAGGCCAACCGCGACTAAAGGTGCGCAAAGGCCTTTAGTCGCGGTTGGCCAGGCCAACCGCGACTAAAGCTCCTCCCCTATATATACCAGTTCAGCACGCTCACTTAGCCATTTGGTGCCACTTCTCTTCACAAGCTTCACAAGGGGGTGTAGGTTTGCTTTTGGTTCCTCTTATGCACACAAGGTGTTTGATGAAATGCCCTAAGAGGGTGAAACAAACATGATATGAAGTGTTAGAGCCACACTTGAGGTTCCTCATTTATTTTTTCCTCCTCGATCGCGGTTAGCAACTTGAACCTTTCATGCATGTGTGTCATTGATAAAATATGCATGTGTGCAGTTCATTGTTTAATTTATATTGTTTGTAGCTAGTTAGTTTAACAAATGCATGATGGTTAATTATATATTTTATATTATAATAATGCAGATGAATCGGCAATGGATGTACGGTAACCGACTCTCCGGCGAGTTCACTACGGGTTTGAAAGATTTCCTCGTAGTGGCTAATGCGAACAAGCAGGGGGGTTTTGTTATCTGTCCATGTGTTATCTGTAAGAATCAGAAGGGTTACTCTTCCTCAAGAGATGTTCACATGCATCTGCTTCGGCACGGTTTCATGCCAAGCTATAATTGTTGGACCAAGCATGGAGAAAGAGGGGTTATAATGGAAGAAGATGAAGAAGGGGATGATTTCATCGATGACAGCTATCTTGCTCATTTCGGTGATACTTTCATGGAGGATGCTGAAGGTGAAGGGGAAGGTGAAGAAGAGGCACGTGATGATCCCGTTGATGATCTTGGTCGGACCATTGCTGATGCACGGAGACGCTGCGAAACTGAAAAGGAGAGGGAGAATTTGGATCGCATGTTAGAGGATCACAGAAAGGCGCTGTACCCCGGATGCGATGATGGTCTGAAAAAGCTGGGCTGCACACTGGATTTGCTAAAATGGAAGGCAGAGGCAGGTGTAGCTGACTCGGCATTTGAAAACTTGCTGAAAATGTTGAAGAATATGTTTCCAAAGGATAACGAGTTGCCCGCCAGTACGTACGAAGCAAAGAAGGTTGTCTGCCCTCTAGGTTTAGAGGTTCTGAAGATACATGCATGCATCAACGACTGCATCCTCTACCGCGGTGAATACGAGAATTTGAATGAATGCCCGGTATGCACTGCATTGCGTTATAAGATCAGAGGCGATGACCCTGGTGACGATGTTGACGGCCAGAAACCCAGGAAGAGGGTTCCCGCCAAGGTGATGTGGTATGCTCCTATAATACCACGGTTGAAACGTCTGTTCAGGAACAAAGAGCATGCCAAGTTGTTGCGATGGCACAAAGAGGACCGTAAGTCGGACGGGGAGTTGAGACACACCGCAGATGGAACGCAATGGAGAAAGATCGACAGATGGTTCAAAGATTTTGCAGCTGACGCAAGGAACATAAGATTTGCTCTAAGTACGGATGGCATGAATCCTTTTGGCGAGCAGAGCTCCAGCCATAGCACCTGGCCCGTGACTCTATGCATCTACAACCTTCCTCCTTGGTTGTGCATGAAGCGGAAGTTCATTATGATGCCAGTGCTCATCCAAGGTCCGAAGCAACCCGGCAACGACATCGATGTGTACCTAAGGCCATTAGTTGATGAACTTTTACAGCTGTGGGGTGGTGTCCGTGTGTGGGATGAGCACAAACAAGAGGAATTTGACCTACAAGCGTTGCTTTTCGTAACCATCAACGATTGGCCTGCTCTTAGTAACCTTTCGGGACTGTCAAATAAGGGATACAATGCATGCACGCACTGCTTACATGAGACTGAAAGTGTACATTTGCCAAATTGTAAGAAGAACGTGTACCTTGGGCATCGTCGATTTCTTCCGAAAATTCATCCAGTAAGAAAGAAAGGCAAGCATTACAACGGCAAGGCAGATCACCGGCCGAAGCCTGCGGAACGCACTGGTGCTGAGGTATTTGATATGGTCAAGGATTTGAAAGTCATCTTTGGAAAGGGTCCTGGCGGACAATCAGTTCCGAAGGGAGCTGACGGGCACGCAGCCATGTGGAAGAAGAAATCTATATTCTGGGAGCTAGAATATTGGAAAGTCCTAGAAGTCCGCTCTGCAATCGACGTGATGCACGTTACGAAGAATATTTGCGTGAACCTCCTAAGCTTCTTGGGCGTGTATGGGAAGACAAATGATACAAAGGAAGCACGGCAGGACCAGCAACGTTTGAAAGACCCTGATGACCGGCATCCGGAATGGTTTCAAGGTCGTGCCAGCTACGCTCTGACCAAAGAAGAGAAGGTCATCTTTTTTGAATGCCTGAGAAGTATGAAGGTCCCGTCTGGGTTCTCGTCCAATATAAAGGGAATAATAAACATGGCGGAGAAAAAGTTCCAAAACCTGAAGTCTCACGACTGCCACGTGATTATGACGCAATTGCTTCCGATTGCTTTGAGGGGGCTCCTGCCGGAAAATGTTCGAGTAGCCATTGTGAAGCTATGTGCATTCCTCAATGCAATCTCTCAGAAGGTAATCAATCCAGAAGATCTACCACGGTTACAGAACGATGTGATCCAATGTCTTGTCAGTTTCGAGTTGGTGTTCCCACCATCCTTCTTCAATATTATGACGCACCTCTTGGTTCACCTAGTCGAAGAGATTTTCATTCTCGGTCCTGTATTTCTACACAATATGTTCCCCTTCGAGAGGTTCATGGGAGTATTAAAGAAATATGTTCATAACCGTGCTAGGCCAGAAGGAAGCATCGCCAAGGGCTATGGAAATGAGGAGGTAATTGAGTTTTGTGTTGACTTTGTTCCTGACCTTAAGCCGATTGGTCTTCCTCGATCGCGGCACGAGGGGAGACTAAGTGGAAAAGGCACGATCGGAAGGAAATCAACGACATGTATGGACGGCCATTCTCTGACTGAAGCACACCACACTGTACTGACCAATTCCAGCTTGGTGGCTCCGTACTTTGAGAAACACAAGAATATTTTACGCTCGGACAACCCGGGGAAGCCTGAATCCTGGATTAGGAAGGCCCACATGGAGACTTTCGGCAGTTGGTTGAGAAAACATTTAATGAATGACAATGATGTTGTAGATCAGCTGTACATGTTGGCCAAGACACCATCTTCGACTATAACGACTTTCCAAGGGTATGAGATAAATGGGAATACATTTTACATGATCGCCCAAGATAAAAAGAGCACCAACCAAAACAGTGGTGTCCGCTTTGATGCAGCAACCGAGAATGGGCAAAAGGTCACATATTATGGTTACATAGAGGAGATATGGGAACTTGACTATGGACCCTCCTTTAAGGTCCCTTTGTTCCGGTGCAAATGGTTCAAGCTAACAGGAGGTGGGGTAAAGGTGGACCAGCAATACGGAATGACAATGGTGGATTTCAACAATCTTGGTTACCTTGACGAACCATTCGTCCTAGCGAAAGATGTCGCTCAGGTTTTCTATGTGAAGGACATGAGTAGCAAACCGAGGAAACGGAAAGATAAGAAAACGATCAGTACATCATGCGATGATCCAAAGCGCCACATTGTTCTTTCAGGGAAAAGAAACATCGTGGGAGTGGAGGACAAGACAGACATGTCAGAAGATTATAATATGTTTGCTTATCGTGGGTGTTTTTTTAGGGATCGAGAGGGGACGGCGAGGGTTATAAATGTGTTGTCCTCGCCTCCCCTCTCCGTGACGCCGTCGTCTGCCGCCCCGTCTCGCGCTCTACCGCGACACCCTCTCCCACCCCTTCCTCGCCCCCTCCTTTTGCCACCGCCCTTTCGCCACCGCCACCGCCACCGCCCCCCTTCTTCACTTAATTAATTTGTTTTTACTACATGTTTTCAGGACTGACATAATGGCGGACGATAGAGCTGACCCGATTATGGACAACTATGATCCGGACGGTGAAGCACATATGTTCGGCATCATAAACGGCGATATTCTATATGTGCCGACCGGAGAAGAAGAAGATGATATCTCTTCTTATCTGAACCTTGACGATGAAGATGAAGGGCGCCGTCAGCAAGATGATGCCGAACAAACGTCGATAAACGACGATCTTCAAATGGAAGTAGCAACCACCTCCGGCGCCGAGGTATATATATACATTGAGCCTCTGGTGATACAAACTAACTGATTTGAATAAATATGTGTGTACTAACGCGCGCGACTCTTTCTTATTTTAGCCGTCGGCCGGATCGTCGAAACAATCGAGTACGTCGTCAAAGCGTGGCGCAACCAAGACGATGAAACAAGGAGAAACATGCACCATCGAGGTTGTCGACAGTGCAACCGGCAGGCCGCTGGAGCCCCGCAAGAACGCCACCAAGTTTGTCAGCCAATGCGGAGCCATTGTTAGAGACAACGTCTCGATCACCGTCCAGGAGTGGAATGAGCCAAAGAAGGCACGAATTGATGGTTTCACTTTTGTCGATAAGAGAACAAAAAAAGATTGCTTCAAGAAGCTTATGGAACATTTCGTTCTACCTCCGGAATACAACAAATTCGATGAGGAGGGTAACAAGATTGAGGAAAACAAGGAGAGGAGGAGGCTAGTCAAACAGTTCGCTCTTCATAAGATGGCCGACGCATTCCGGAAATTCAAGCAAAATCTAGTCCATGACTTTGTCAAGCAGAACAAGACTCCGGATTTCAAAGGACAATATGAGAAACTGAAACATGATTGGCCAGAATTTGTGAAGCAAAAGAAATCGGAGCAGTTCATTCAAATATCGAAAAAAATAAGGAAAATGCGGCTAAGAAGGAGTACAATCATGTTATGGGGCCAGGAGGGTATCACATTTGGGTGCCTAGGTTGGAGAAGATGGAGAACGAGCTGACGGCGCGAGGAATCCGTCCAGGTACGGAGGGATGGGACCCAAGGGCCAAAAGCTGGTGGTACGGGCATGGGGGAACGCTGAACCCGGAGACAGGGGAGTGTGTTTACCGGGGCAAATTAATTAAACCCACCCAAGCCCTTATTAACGCAATGAGGGATGCTCAACAGGGGAAGATCAAGTTGAACAGAGAGAACGACGCGCTGACAAAAGCCCTCGGGAATCCTGAACACGGAGGACGTGTACGAGGCATGGGGCACATTCCGTGGAAAATAGGGTTCCCCCAGAACGATGACCCGTACGGTTACAGAAGCCGTAAGAGAAAGATGGATCGGGAAGAAGATGTTGTGGCGCGGTTGGCATCGGAAATGGATGTGATGAAGAAAACCATGAGTGTACTAGTAGCCGAAAGAGATGCAGCTCGGGTGCAGCATGAAGATCATCCAGCGGATCTCGGAAGCCAGCAGCGGAGAAGCAGCGTGGCTTCCACGGAGGCCCCACCGGCTGGTGCAGATGCACCGACGATCGAAATTACTGCACCGGAGCCTCTGGTGGTCGAAATTACTGCACCGGAGCCTCTGGTGGTCGAAATTACTTCACCGGAGCCTCCTCGCTACCCCGTGGACGATATAAAGGAGATGAAAGAATGTCATCTGTATTATCCTATCGGGAACATGTCCATGAAGGTAGCCATCGGCAGTGCTTTACCATGTTTACCTGGAGCACTCCACCACAACAACCCCATTCAAGATGGCTATGCTCGTGTCACGGTGGAGGACATAGTCCAAGGGTTTGAGGACCTGGAGATTGACATTGCTACACCTGAAGGGGATAAAAGACTTGGAGATGTCAAGCGCCATTTCATTCTATGGCAAAAGAAGTTTATCAAGTTTCCAGGCGAGGCGCCAAGGACAACAAGTCCACCCCCCTACGGTGGTGGTGGTGGCGGTGGCGGTGGTGGTGGTGGTGGTGTTGGTGGCGGTTCACCTACACCTCCGTCACGTCAGCCGACGCCGCCCCCCAGTCCACAACGTCCGGCGGGTGATCAGCCGCCGCCCCCCAGTCCTCGTCCGGCGGGTGATCAGACGCCGCCCCCCAATCCACCTCCGGCAAAGAAGCAGAAGCAGTCCTGGATTATTAACCCGGACCCTTATGTACCTAAGACCACAAAGGTACCGGAGCCATCACTGAAGCCTCTCCCCACAAGGCCTTGGGAACGTAGTGCCGAGGAAGTCGACGCGGCCGCGGCTGCTGATTTGGAGAAATGGAAGGCGGACTGCAAGAAGAAAAGAGAGCCCGAGCCCAAGCCAGTATTTTCTGATGAGCAAAAGAAGTGGGCTAAGTCATTTTTGAGCACACCGTCCCAAGCCGCGAAGGATCTGCCTAACGACTATGCACGTGAACTTCGCAGGCAGGCACTCATGTTCAAGGAGAACAAAGAGCGGGAGAAGGCCGAAAGTAAAAAAAGCGGGAAACAAGTTGCCCAGCTCGGGGAACAAAGTAAACAATCGATTGCCCCGCTTATAGTGGAAGCCTTCTGTCCGGATGCCCCCGAGATCATACAAGCTGCGGCAGCACAGGGATTAACTGTAACGAGTGCCAGAGAACAAGCGGCCAACTTAGGTATTACTCTTCGTGAACTGTTAGGCCTTGATGAGGCGCCAGTGAAGGAGGTAGTAATTACATATGTCAAGAATGGGCCTCTCGTCGAGCCTGCGCAGGAAAAGGATCTACCTCCACAAATGAAAGGTCTGCTGAAATGGTACAAGGGTTACATAAAAAATAAAAACGCCAAAGAATATATTTATGCGGAAGTTAGACATGAGCATCACTTCAAACATTACTATGTACAAATTGAACTGAGTGAATTGTTCCAGCTTTTCAATCTGCGCGAGCTCGATAAATCTATCATCAGTTGCTACGTTCTGTAAGTGATTTATTAATTTCTACCCCATCTCGTTGATATTGCCTGCACTATATATATGTCCTAACTATATTGTTGTGTCCGCTATTATACATACAGAATGAAGATTAAGGAATGCAGAGTAAGGAACATCCATGATGTTGGGTTCATTGACCCACACATCGTTAATGGACATGTGTTGGAGCGTTACCCCACCGACGTGGAGGCAGACCTGTGGCAGTTTCTTACAAAGCAGGAACTCAAAACTGAT
The DNA here is from genome assembly GCF_002162155.2 of Triticum dicoccoides. NCBI lineage: Eukaryota > Viridiplantae > Streptophyta > Magnoliopsida > Poales > Poaceae > Triticum > Triticum dicoccoides. Next base: position 803,825,466 of record NC_041385.1, read on the forward strand.
ATTCTATTTCCTTACCATTTTGAGTGAGTGTTTCTGTCTTGAGCACATTCTCTTTTGTTTACTCCATGCATGGTATGTGGCCGGCTAATCGATGAGTTATGCATGACGTACTGTGCATGTATCGTGTCCGCAGGTTCCACTGGATTCTGCTAGTAATTAAAGTTAACACCTCAGAATGTCTCGTCCACGACTCTGTGAATATGGATCCAAAGCTTTGGGGCGGCATGAGAAGAATGCTGCAGAAGTAATTATTTTCATTCATTTGCGCTCTATATCGATCGGCCTATTTCGTTCATTTCCTAATATCAAGTAACTAATTAATAACTCTCTTGTTCATTTAATTTTCTTTGCCTCGTAGGGTTTGGAGACGGTTCGTAGATACAAAGGTCGGTGAATTCAAAAAAGAGCTAGAATTCAAAATGTTAAAGGCTAAGAATGCTGGGGATATTCAGCCACCGGAGACCAATCTATGTGGATACTATGTCTGTGAGATGATCCGGAGATACACCTCTGAGCGGGTTCCGAGTGATACCAATGCTCAAAGGAATAACCTCCGGTGGATGCTTAGTCCAGAAGCTCGCTTCCGACCACTTCAAGAGGAACTAGCTGGATGGTTCAGCAGGGAAGTCCTCCATCCTAAAGGAGAACACTATTACGAGGACGTAGAACTTTATATGCATTAAATCATGTATGGAAACTTGTTCAAAATTGTATATGGTCATCCGATGATATTGAATATATATTGTATATTCCTCTTGAATTCTTTTTGGTTCTAATTTCAAATTTATTTGAAATTGTACATTCATATGCATGTATGTAGTACCGTAGAATATATGAAACTCCTTCAAAATTAAAATAAAGCACAAAAGAAATAAAACAATACAAATTAAACAGAAAACAGGTTTAGGGGGGGGGGCTAAAACCCTAAACCTGCGGCGGCCTTTAGTCGCGGTTGGCCAGAAGAACCGCGACTAAAGGTCCTCCGCCCCGACGGCCACCTGGCGCCCACGTGGACGGGCCTTTAGTCGCGGTTCTTAAGCAACCGCGACTAAAGGGGGGGGGCCTTTAGTCGCGCTTATTTGGTCGCGGTTGCGCAACCGCGACTAATGGCAGTTGCGAACCGCGACCAAAGGCCTTTTTTCCACCAGTGTGATTTCAGCGGTGTTTCCATGCGATTTTGAACCATGTCTATGTTATGATCTTGTGAAACCGTTGCGTGGATATTTATTGCCAATCGTGTGTCGTGCCAATGCTGCCTTTGGTTGATTGTGTGGCTTGTTGCTTAGCTGAATGATTGGTTGTAGTGTTTGCTAATTTTTTGGTGTTTAGTAGTTTTGTAGTTTAACACTGCCTTTGCCGGTCCCAAGTCCGGATGAGAAAATGTGGAGGGGACTGCAGTTAGCTCCGCTGTTTAGAACTTTCGCGGTCTCCAAATATTTTTCAATGAGTAGTAGTGAATGAAGTGTGCAGACTGTCCTAGTCGAATACGTTTTACTTGTGTTCCAGCTTTAATTATATGTGAACAGGTTTTTTGAAAGATGCAGTTCAATTGTAGTGGGTAATTGCTTCCCTAGAAAATGATGTGGCATTGCTGGACAAGAGATACATAGTAGGGTAAAAGTGTATGTAGCAGATGTAAGCAAGTGGGGATGGTTCAGAGTGTTCCCTGGTAATTACTGTTACATAAGTAAACTAGCAGGTATCGTTTGCATGGCTGGTCCTGATACTGCACTTGGGATGCTAGTGGTAATCATAGCAGTGACTCATGTGATCCTGTGCAATTCTGAGTCTTGATTCCCTTGCGTGGCAAGCTTAATTTGACCCGTGTTTATGTGCTATTTTTTGTATTACTCATTGGTTACCTTTTTCTTAAAAAAAGAATTCAGTGTTGGAACTTACCGAGTCCTTTCTGAAGCTGTACCAGGTCAGTGTTTTCCCAAAGGGAAGTGAGTGCCTCATGTACAACAACTCTCCAGAAAGATGTTCTGGGTAGCTGCTTAACCTGCAGTTTGCTGGACAAAGGTAACGGAAGCTTGGGCTGCAGTGTAGCAGATGCAAGCAACTGGGTAATTTTCAGTTATACTGTACTCTCTCCGTCCAATAATGTAAGACGTTTTTTGACAAAAAACGTCTTACATTATGGGACGGAGGGAGTAGTAAACTACTAGGGTGCTGTTGTATGCATGACTAATCCTGATACCGCACTTGGAAGGTAGTGGTAATCGTAACAGTGATATATGCGTACCTAAAATAAACAGAAGCGAGGTTTTGTTAATTGTTACTAGGTTAGCAGAGTAAATAATAATTTGTAAAAGCAAGAACAACACCCATATGTGGTTCTTCTTGGTTGTTTTTGCCTGAGTTCAGGAGGAATTAGGACAGTTGCTTGTCGACTGGGCGCTGCTTCTCCACTAACCTAAGTAAGCTTGCTGGGCGCTGCAGAGTAGCAATGTCCTGCAACTCTGGACTATTCAGTCTTTGATCAAAACTTACTGTCCGCGTGTAAATAAAATGAGCAAAACTTGTACCGAGCAGTCAGGCATTTCTCCTTTTCACGGTCAAAGCGCAATGCCAATCCGTTTCTTTTTTTCTTTTTTTTGGCAAGGGTAAAAGGAGTTTTAGGTTTGGAACATGTTATTGTCATCAGAGTTGATATCAGAGTTGATAACGTAGTACATTTCGACGCGATCAAAGAACGCGCAGGGGGGGGGGCGCTTTAGGTTTGGAACATGTTATTGTCATCAGAGTTGATATCAGAGTTGATAACGTAGTACATTTCGACGTGATCAAAGAACGCGCAGGGGGGGGGCGCTTTAGGTTTGGAACATGTTATTGTCATCGAGTTGTACACGATCTTCGGGTGCAAAAGCATACATATGCATTGCCATGTCAAGAAGCATCAAATGAAAAACGTAGTCTTAGTCGTGTTTTTTTATCTCGACAGGTTGTTGTCAATGCAAGAAAATTAAATACTCAGGCCAGATTTGTTTTTTCACTCTTATGATTGATTTAGACTGCAAAAAGGGTATAAGAAGAAGATATTGGTCTTACCTAACAAAATTGACCACACCAACCAGACAAAAGTGAAAACAAAACAAGAGTGTCTCAGCTCTAGACATTAAAGAACTCCTGAATTTGTACATGTTGGCTCGAACATATGAGATGCTACAATGAAGTAAAAGATTTGAATGCCATTATAGTGAACTTCGGCGTCATAGTAAAAACTTTTCATTCGGCTTTTATCAGCATGGAAACAGCAGAAACAAATGAAAACAAAAAATACTATAAATTGATAAAGAAAGTAGATATTCAACATGCAGCAAAATAAGAAATATAAAATTCCAAAGGCAAGGAAGTTCAGATATCCTTACTTTTTTCGCCTTCACATCCAGAGTTGGTGATCCTCTGGTTGTCTTGGTCGAATATGTGTCCCCTGTTTCCGTTACAGAATTAGCACCACTTTTTTTTGCATAAGTTGCAAAGCACGGATAAAACACCATGTTACGCAATGCACAGTCCATGTAATACACTATGGGGCACTCCAGTGATATGAGTGGCTTTAAAAGAGCATGTACAAGGGAATAACTATTAGATTCTTGCAGAATCATGTATATGTACAACATAATAGCAACCATAGAAGGCGAGCTCTTCAACGCAAATTCCTTTTTCGAGAGGACCAACATCATAATTCTGAAGAATTGCTGAAACTTTTCCATGGAATGCCTGATGAGAGGCCTGCATAATTTATGTTTATATATAAACCCAGTAACAGAGGTAATTAAGTCCCATTTTGTTTTGTTTTACTTCATAAGTATCCAACCCAACTAAACTATCTGCTAGTTTATTCCATAATCAAAAAAGGCCATATATATAGCACACTAAACTACCACTACGCATCTCAAATGCTAAACGGATACATACTGAATCATTTCTACCCTTACCTTAATGAAATACTCAGGTTTTGTAATCAGAAGAGAACAAAGGCGTTTTTTTGGGCAAGTGACCTGGTTTTGCCTCCTGAGTTCTCGAAATAAAAAAATTAATATATTAAAGTATTAAGATCAATAGAATGAAGGAAACAGACATCCAAGAGATTATAGTTCCAATCTAATGAAAACATGAACATTTTTTTGGAAACATGAACATTTTTTAAACTCCTGAATAAATTTTAAAACACGAGGATTATTGGAAAACTGAGAACAATTTTGAAACAGACGAACATTTTTTCAAAAAAATGAAAACGAAAAATGAAAGGAAAAAAAGAAACAGAAAAAAGAAGGAAAAAGAACCAGGAAAAAGAAAAATGAAAATAAATGGAAACAGCAAAAAAACCCGGTTCAGGAACCTCCTACAAGGTTCCAAAAGCCGGAAAACCCAGCTAAGAAAGGGCGAACCCTATACGGAGGTCGCGGGCGCTCGTGCAGCTGCCTCGCGTGGGCCGGCCCAGCTACCACGCTCGCTTCTTCCCTTCGATCGCTTGCTTCTTCGTGCACGTTTTGTTTGTTAGTTGTTTTTTTTTGTGTTCGTCCCTTCATTCAAAAAACTGGAAAAACACATGGATTTTAAAACTACGAATTTGAAAACAGTTCATCAATTCTAAAAAGTTCATCAATTTTGAACACTAAATTTGAAAAAGTTAATCGGATTAGAAAATAAGTTCATCGAATTTGAAAAAAAGTTCACCGGATTTGAAACAAATTCACCGAAATTTGCAAAAAAGTTCATCAAGTCTGGAAAAAAAAATCTTCAAATTTGGAAAAAAAGGTCAACGATTCTCGGAAAAAATCATGAAGAAGAAAAAGTATCTCGAATTTGAAAAAGAAAGAAAAAAGGGACAGAAGAAAGATGAAAACGGAAAAAACGTGTAAGTAATCACAACAAACCGAAGTGGTCGGATGGTTGATGCGTTCTACTCTCTAGTCGCTCGATGTAGGATTGAAACCTAGCTCTCGCACACTTTTTTTGTGTTCACTTTCAATCAGGAATCTGGTAAGCGGAAGGCACTTGAGGACGGGCCGTGGATGTTTGATAAGGATCTTGTTGTGGTGGAGGACTATGATCCAAGCATGAGAATTGAGGACTATGAGTTCAACAACATCCCTATATGGGTGAGAATCTTCAGTCTTCCTCTTGGTATGATGAATGAAACCACAGCGGAGGAGATAGGCAACATCATCGGGCGATTTGTTGAGGTGGATGCTGGTGCGGATGGGAGAGCAATTGGCAAATTCTTACGGGTGAAAATCAGGATGAACATAGAGAAGCCTATCATGGAGGGTTTACCCTGGATAATGATGATGAGAAGGAATCACATAAGAGAAAGAAGGACATGAGTATTGATGGGAAGGAGAATGAGGAGGAAGAAGGTCTATGGTGCCGCTTCGAATATGAGTTCTTGCCTGACTTTTGTTATACATGCGGTCTCATCGGACATGTGGCTAAGGAGTGTTCTCTCAAGATGAAGAAGGGTGAGGATCCTCAATATGGCCCTTGGCTTAGAGCAGATGGGGGGAACAGGAGGTTTACTCATGAGGAAGACCGTAGTTGGAAGGGGAGGGGGGGCAGTGTAGGAGGTTTTCGGAAATATGGATATAGCCGGGCAGGAGGAAGATCGGGGAGTGGGAGTGGCAGCGATAGCTTATCTTGGAGGAAGGAAGGTGCTCGAGAGGGAGAGGGGAAAAGAGGCAGAGCGGATGGTGAAGAAGAAGTCAGGAGTCCTCCAAAGCTGATAACTAACAAGGTGGCACATGGTGGTAAGCCAAGGAAGTTGAATATGAATGAGGCTGGTGCACAGGCTTCGGTCGCATGTGATAACACAACCTAGGGGAAAGAGGTGGCCGCGCTTGAGCAGCATGACAAGCTGAAGCAGAGATCACAGATGTCGCTCCCTAATGAGCAAGTGGATGGGGAGAAGAATGGTCCAGTTACACAGCTACGGCCGTCCGCTGAGGGTAAGGTGGGTGCGAGTGGAAAGCAAAACCCTAAGAAGGGGGGACGTTCCATCGGATTCCCAGGAAGAAGGACAGCAAGGGGGACGCAGGGCACAGCAGCGAGCCTGTTCGGGGACACAAGAGAGGCCATGAGGAGGGCGAGGTAGGGATGGAGGTGGATGCTAAGAGAGGGAAGCTGGTGGAGGAGGGAGTGGTAGTGAGTGCATGCATGGAGGGAACAGCAAACAACAACACTGATGTTGATAAGATATCGGCCGGGCTGTCCGAGCAGCCCCACCGGGCACAATGAAAATCATTAGTTGGAACTGCCGGGGGCTCGGGAACGGCCCGGCAGTTCGATCTCTCCTCGAGTTGGGGAGGGCGGAGGATCCCGACGTGCTATTTTTAGCAGAAACGAGGCTCACTGAGAAGGAGTTGGATCGGTTCCGGTGGAAGTTAGGGCTCGCTAACTTATCCGCCTGGAACCCAGAGGGGCGAAGCCGGGGAGTTGCAATGTTTTGGCGGCGAGGGCTTGATATATCCCTTCGTTCATATGGGCGGAGGCATGTTGACGTGGACGTGAAGGAAGAGGATGGCTCAATATGGCGTTTGACAGGCGTTTATGGGTAGTCGGCGACTGAGAGGAAAAAATAAACATGGAGAACTCTTCGACTTCTCAAGTAGCAACATCAGCAGGATCGACCGTGGCTATGCCTTGGAGATTTTAACGAAATCCTGTCTGGTATAGAGAAGGTGGGTGGAGTGGACCGATCTCAGGGTATGATGAACGGATTCCGGGAGGCATTGGAGCTCTGTGAACTGGATGATTTGGGTTTCGAGGGTGACATCTTTACGTGGAGGAACCATAGCAAAGAACTGAGGACTTACATCTGTGAAAGGCTGGACCGGGCGACTGCTAGTAAATCTTGGCGAGAAAGGTTCCCGGAGTACGTGGTCGTTAATGGGATGCTGAGACACTCCGACCATCGGCCCATAATTGTCAATACGAAGGGGAGTGATAGAAGCTGGAAAGGAGGGGACCGAGGCTTTCGGTTTGAGGCCCGATGGCTGCAGGAAGATGGATGTGAGGAGGTGATCAGGGAGGCGTGGGAGAGGAGCTGGGCGAACAGGGAAGGTGGAGTAGCACATGCCCTTAAGGAGATAGCTGGGAAGATGAGGAAGTGGGACAAGGAGGTAGTTGGCGAACTAGAAGGAAGATTGAGAAAGGCCAAAGCTGATTTGGAGCGGTGTATGAAGGAGTCGGTGTCCCAGGAGAAGATTGAGGAGGAAGCCACCCTACGGTGTTTGGTGGATGATCTTGAGGAGAAGAAGAATACTATGTGGAAACAAAGGGCCCATGTCTGGTGGCTTCTGTAAGGGGATAGGAACACCCGTTTCTTTCATATGATGGAGTCTGTGAGGAAGAAAGCGAATAAGATTAAGGAGCTGAGGAGGGAGGATGGGTCGGTGGTGGCGGAGGAAGACTTAACTAACTATGTCTGCTCTTACTTTCAGGATCTCTTCACGTCCACTGCGGGAAACCGGGTCGATGAACTCATTGACAAGGTGCAGCCGCGTGTCACTACTGCAATGCTCACTGTCTTGGACGCCGTCTTTACCCGTGAGGAGGTGAAGGCGGCACTAGATCACATTGGGGACCTAAAAGCTCCGGGTCCGGATGGGATGCTGGCTATAGTGTTTAAGCGACATTGGCATTTTATGGGGGACTATATCATTGAAGAAGTGCTGGGAGTACTCAATGGAGGTGATATTCCGGAAGGCTGGAATGATACACTCGTGGTACTTATACCTAAAGTCAAGGACCCGAGCAGAATCAAGGATTTGCGCCCTATAAGCTTGTGCAATGTCCTATATAAACTCGTGTCCAAGGTGTTAGCAAACCGGCTGAAAGTTGTGCTTCCAGACATTATCTCCGAAAACCAAAGTGCGTTCATTCCAGGACGACTCATCACAGATAATGTTTTGATTGCTTATGAGGTCACACATTACTTGAGGAATAAAAGAGGGGGCCGAGATGGGATTGCTGCGATAAAAGCGGACATGAGCAAGGCATATGACCACGTCGAGTGGAGTTTTCTTGAGGCAATGCTCATAAAACTTGGCTTTCGCAGGAGGTGGGTGACTCTCATCGTGAAGTGTGTCACAACTGTGCGTTATCAGATCAAGGTGAATGGAGTTCTCACGGAACAGTTTGTGCCCACCCGGGGATTGAGACAGGGGGACCCCCTCTCCCCTTACCTCTTTGTGATTTGTGCCGAGGGCTTGTCTGCATTGTTGCATGATGCCGAGGAACATGGACGTATTAGTGGAGTCAAAATCTGCCAAACTGCGCCTAGCGTGTCACACCTATTGTTCGCCGATGATTCGGTGATTTTGCTAAAGGCCAGGCAGGAGGAAGCCGCTGCTCTCCATGACATTCTTGAGCTCTATGAGAACTGTTCTGGACAGTGCATCAATACGGAGAAGTCTGCTATCATGTTCTCCCCCAACACGGATGAGCACACTAAACAACAGGTGAAGACAGAAGTGCAGATCATGAGTGAGGAATGGAATGATCGCTACTTGGGACTGCCTATACATGTTGATCGCTCTCGACGACGCACGTTTGCATATATCAAAAAATGCTTGTGCGGGCGTGTCCATGGCTGGCAGGAAAGACTCTTGGCAAAAAGTGGGAAAGAAACGCTGGTTAAGGCAGTGGGTCAGGCCATCCCGACCTTCGCCATGTCATGCTTCGATCTCACGAAAACCTTCTGCCAGGAACTGAACACGTTACTTGGGAAATTTTGGTGGAGCCATCAGGACAAGGAGAATACAATGCACTGGTTAAGCTGGGAGACTTTGACGAGACCAAAAGCAATGGGAGGGCTGGGTTTTCGGGACATGCACAATTTTAACATCGACATGCTGTCCAGACAAGGGTGGCGCCTCCTCCAAAACCCCGACAGCCTCTGTTGCAGAATCCTGAAAGCGCGCTACTTCCCGCACTGTAGTATCATGGAGGCGGTGCCGAGAGATGGGTTTTCTTACACCTGGAGAATCATATTGAAGGGCCTTGACCTAGTTAAAAAGGGTTACATTTGGAGAATAGGGGATGGATCAATGGTGAAGATATGGACCGATCCATGGATTCCTAGAGCATGGTCGCGGCAGGTCATCACCCCACAAGGACAGAGCCTGCTTACACAGGTCAGCGAGCTCATCAGTCCGGTCACAGGTGCATGGGATGAAGAACTTGTTAATGCATTGTTTTGGCCGGACGACGCACGCCATATCTTACAGATCCCGCTTCGAGAAGGTGTTGAGGATTTCATGGCTTGGCATTTTGACAGTAAGGGCCAACACTCAGTCCGGAATGCCTATAAGCTGCAGGTCGATCTGGAGAAACAAGGACGCGACGATGGCGCTAGCAACAGCACCACGGCGGCCGGCAACCTGGACCGATGCGAGGGTATGTCCTGGAAGAGGATTTGGAAACTTCCAACTCCACGCAAGATCCAAATGTTCACATGGAGGATCAAACATGAGTCTCTTGCGCTGCGGACAAATCTTGTCCGGAGGGGAGTTAAACTTGATTCCACGAAGTGTCTCCTGTGTGGCCTTGCAGATGAGGATGGTGCGCATCTCTTTGTCAAATGCAAAGAGGTCAAGAAGGCCTGGCGAGCCATGAGTTTGGAAAACACCAGAATGGAGCTTGAACAAATCACATCAGTGCATGCAATGCAGGACTTCCTGTGGATGTTAGATGAAAGGGAAAGAGTACAGATCCTCACACTCTGGTGGCACTGGTGGAACCATAGGAACAAGGTAAGAGAGGGCGAGCTAACGGTCCCTGTAAGTGAGGTAGCCCGACGTGTGCTCAGCAACACACAGGAGTATCTGCAGCTCTTTGGTGCAAAGGCCAAACACAAACCAGATGACAAATGGCAGCCCCCGGAGCAGGATAGGGTCAAAATCAATTTAGATGGAGCCTTCACCCCGGGTGAATCCTTTGTAACATGGGGCGTAGTGATACGGGATGATGCAGGGGAGGTGATGCTGGCCCGTGCGGGACGGAGGGAAAATGTCGCCAACCCTTTTGCTGCGGAAGCTACTGCCATGTCTGAGGCCGTCTCTATGGCAGCCGAGGTGGGTGCACTCCGGGTGATCTTCGAAACAGACTCAACGCTCCTGTCTGAAGCACTTGACTTCACCAAGGTGGACTCATCTCCTCATGCGGCTATTATTGAAGATACCAAGTACCAGCTGAAGATGTGGTTCTCTCACCACTCCATTAGTGTATGCCGTCGTAGTGCAAACTCTGTAGCACACGAACTAGCTAAGGTTGGTCGTAATTGCTTGCCAAATGATAGTGCTAGCTGGGACTCTATTGTACCGTCCTCAGTGGTTGTTTGTGTTTCGGGCGACATGCCCGTCCACCGTTAACCTATAAAGCTTTGCTTTACCCTCAAAAAAAAAACCTAGCTCTCGCACACTTTTTTTTGCACTTTGGAAACAGAAAAAGAAAAAAACGGGCCGGCCAAATCGCGACAAGGGGTGTGCGTTCGTCAGTGAAACGAGTAGTATCCGGTGCCTTTAGAGCCGAATAGGATTTGGCGTCGCTGCCTATGGACTTAGTGCGTACACCCTCGATCGCGGGAGTTTCTCTGGGCCGGCCCATTAACGGGGATCACCCCCAACCTGTTTTGGGAAGGTTCCAGAACCTTCCTTGATCTGGTTTTCCTCTGTTTTTTATTTCGTTGTTCTTTCTTTGTATTTTATATTTTTATTTTTCCCTTTTTTATGTTTTCCTTTCTAGTTTTCATCTTTATTCTGTTTTTTTCAATTTGCAAAAATCTTTTAAATTTGTGATTTTTCCTTTTCTGTTTTATTTTCCTTTTTCGTTAAATTTGCAAATATCCTTTTCGAATTCATGAACAATTTTTGAAATTGTGAACAGTTTTTTGAAATCATGAACAGTTTTACATATACATGTACACTTTTTTTAAATCACATACCCTTTCTGCGAATTTCTTTTTAAATTCGCGAACACTTTTTTGTTCATTGAATTCAAAATTGTTCATCGAATGTAAAAATATGTCCATCGAATTCATTTTTTGTTCATCGGATTTAAAAACTGTTCATTGAATTTAAAAAATGTTCATCATATTACAAATTTTGTTCATAAATTTTCAGAAGATGTTCATCAAATTCAAAATTTGTCATTGAAATCAAAAATTCTTCATTCAAATATTTTTAAAATAAGTTGTGTTCATAAATTTCAAAAAATCTTCATTCAAAATTTATTCATGAAATATAAAAAATGTTGATCATTATAAAAAAAATGCTCATTATAATTCAAAAGATGTTCATTCTTTTGAATCTTAAACATTTTTGAATTGAAGAACGTTTTTGGACAATTCAAAATTTCAAATGTTTTAAAACTTTAGGGCCAATGCAGTATTAATTTAATATAATAAAACAAAAATGGAAAATAAAAAAGGAAAAGTAGAAAAGGAAAACGAAAAAAAGGGGCGCCCCGCCCCGCGCATGGGCCAGTCAACAATGTGCGCAGGGGGCGCGAGGGTACGCGCAGACGGGCCTTTTACTAATCGTGCCCCTATGGGCCGTGCCATGTCGGGCCGTTTGGCTCAGCCATGTGGCGCCAATCACCCGCCGAACCAAAGCCTCTGAACCCACAATAATGGCGGGCTCTCCCTCTCCATTTCCAAATCCCAAACCCTAACCCCCTCCCCACTCCCCCCACACCCCAAGTCCCCTCCCAATCCCACAACGCGGATGGCACCGTCGCTGCCGAAGAAGAAGCGCAAGGTGAGCCCCCCGAAGAACGAGGAGGTCGCGGCCAGGATCTTCGAGAAGCACCGCTCCATGGAGGCGTAGCAGCCGGGCGGCCTCCCGGACCACCAAGCCCGCGTGCTCGCCGCCGCCTACAGCGGCGTCTACGCCGCCAAGGAGCCCATCCGGACCCCCGGCGACCTGGCCCGTCTCAAGTGCGCATTTCCCCGCCTCTCTCAAACCTCTTCCTCATAGGCTCTTCAGATGAGCCGGTCGATTTCGGGGTCGCGCGCTTTGGATCGGGCGCTCTAAAACAAATGGGTCGGTTTCTGATTTGGGCGCCTTAGCTCTGGGATCTTAGTTCTGTTCGGTGGATGTGACGGCTTAGTCCTCGAGGGATTTTAGTTGTGCCCATTTGGTTTGAGCATGGATTTTTGGTTTGGATAGCTATTAGTCTGTGGAATCATAAGTTTCAATTCAGTTCCCTTTATGTTTACTCATCTGCCGCGACCGTTGATTTGCTGCAGGTATATGCTGAAATCAATTTAGGTCATTACCATTTTTATATGTCAAGGTGTATTTATATCCCTTTAGGGTTGCCATTCTACTTGGGATTTGCCTGCAAGTAGATAACCACAGAAGTGGTGTAAGTCTATAACAGCATGGCTTTAGTTTTGATCAATATTCTAGAGCTCTTTCCCTTTGATTTTTCTTTTGTGTGTTGAATTTAGAGGCGGAAATCGCACACTAGATTGATGTGTGGAATGTATCTAGTACCAATGGTTGATTTCTACATTGAGTTGCGTCGATATTTAAAAAACTTCACATTTTCTGAATTAGTTTAATCATTGTTGTTGCTTCTCCGGTTCTATTATTTTTGGCAGGGGAGTTGGAGGTTGGGTTGTTGATGTCATGGAAGACTCCTTTCTAGGGTCCAGCCTTGATTTGTCCCCTCTGTAGGAGATATGCCCTAGAGGTAATAATAAATGCTATTACTTATCTCCATGTTCATAATTATGTTTATGTTCCATGCTATAACTGCTATGGTTCTCGAGTCTGCAATAACACGAGGCTCGAAGGAAGACTCATATGCATGTGTGGAATAATAAACAGTAAGAAGTATTCCTAGTCTGGCCTCTAAGACTAGCTCAAGTGTTGCATGATGATTCCGTTTTCCTGGTCATGGGCATGTCCATGCCAGCAACTTTGAGGGCACAATGTTAAGAGAACATTTGTGTTGAATCGACCCAGATTGATGTTATGCTATGAGATTCACTCGTCACAAGTTTATGGTTGATAACACAGAGATGGTTAATGTTTGCATAATTCCTTAGACCATGAGAGTATCGAGCTTCTTCATACTTGCTTCATGAACTTTGGGGTTTGTTAACGTCATCCGTAAATGGGTGGCTATTACGGTGGCTTACGTCTTCATGGAAAAGTGTGTCAAGTAACTTGATAGCTCAAGATTGGGATTTGCTCCTCCGACGATGGAGAGATATTCTCGGGCCCTCTCGGTGTTAAGGTATCCATCATCGTCTGGCCAGACACAGTGTGATTTGATCACAGGGATGCCGGAACACGGAAACGAGAAAAGAGAACAATACCGGTAACGAGGTAACTAGTATAGTGGACAAGTAGTTGATCCACGGGAATGCCAACATGTCTCACCTTGGGTATTTGTAACATATCGTGAAGCAACAGAAATAGCACACGACAACTGGAGGTTCACTCAAATATTCATTCGTGTGGGTATAGGGGTCAATATGGGTGTCCACGGCTCCGATGTTGATCATTGATCGGAAAGGGTTCCAGTCATGTCTATACTTCACCGAACCTATAGGGTCACATGCTTAAGGGTCATCTATCTGCTGAATACTAGACAAGGGGTCTGAGAGAAAATCACCGAAAAAGTTTCGGACAACGGAAAAAGTTCCGCAGAGAGAGGTCATCAGATGAGTTTCGGTGAAACTGAAAAGTTGTTTCAGGGGATACCATTAAGTCAAATTGGTTTCGGCACATGCCTAATAATTCTTGGAGTGTGCCAGAATCATTCTGGAAGCTTTCTGGAATTTTCCGGGATGATAACTGGATATGCTCCGGAGCTGCCGGAACCGCTTCGGATGCTTTTCGCAGATGAAAATCACTAAACCGGAATTATTTCGGAACGCGTTGAAAATCATTTTTGTGGGTACTGGAAATGTTCTAATCCCACATAAATATTTTCAGTTCGAACGGACGCTGAAAAATGTCGTCGTGAATAGTGATAATGCTTTTTGGGATATTTTATGGAAAGCCACCTTTTGGGGCTTTGCCCAAAAGATCTAGGGATGACATGGAAGGGTGGGAACCTCCTTTTGGGGGGGCCCACAAGGGGTGGGACGTTCATGGGTGCAGATCATCCATGGGGCCCCATTTGTCCCTTGTTTTCACTCTTTAGGTCCTTGGGAAGGACTCCATTTCATGTGGGTTTTGGGTTTTCTTGTAAAACCACCCTACCCCTTGGGATTTCCTATAAATACAGGTGGAGGGCAAGCCCTCCACTCTCACCCTTTGCTCTCATACACATGCCATGCATTATCTGGCTTCTTCTCTCCCTCCCACGAAAAGAGTTTCGTAGAGCCGTAAGGCTATCTGGGTTCCGGCAGGAACTAGTTCTGGACGACGAAGCCCTGCCGGATAGATGACACTGTATGTGTGCAACTCTGTAGAGAGATTGTAGTTTCGGTCTTAGTTTGTGAGTGCCTCCCGAAGGGATATCCATGTGACCGTCCGAGTTTCGAAGGTCCTCCCGAAGGGCTGTCCGAGTGACCGTTCGAGTTTCGAAGGTCCTCCCGAAGGGCTATCCACGATACCGTCTGGGGGGCTGTTCGACCGCCTCCCGGAGGGCTGTCTGAGGAGCAGATGAGGGTATACATCCTCGCGGTTGGGAGGTTGTAAATCCTAGCTGCGGGGATGTGCACCGCCGATCGTCATCGACTCTACTTCCCGCTGCGCTACTAGTCGGTAACAAAAAAGATCAAACCATGTATGCAGTCTCGATAGTGGTCCTGGGCTGGTGCGTAGGTCGGAAATTTTTTGTTTTCTGCTGCGTTCCCCTACAGTGGCATCATGAGACATGCTATGCGTAGATGCAGGTTGCGATCTAGAATACATAAAGATGTATGGGTGTTGCACAATATAATAGGTAGTAGATGAGATCTATTACTGAAAATTATTTGTGCGGGTAGCCCCCCGGAGAACGAGGAGGTCGCGGCCAGGATATTCGAGAGGCACCGCTCCATGGCAGCGCAGCAGCAGGGCGGTCTCTCGGACCACCAAACCCGTGCGCTCACCACTGCCTACAGCGGCGTCTGCGCCGCCTAGGAGCCCATCCGGACCCTCGGCGACCTGGCCCGTCTCAAGTGTGCATTTCCCTGCCTCTCTCAGACCTCTTCCTCATACACTCTTGAGACGAGCCCGTCGATTTTGGGTCGCGCGCTTTGGATCGGGCGCTCTAAGACGAATGGGTCAGTTTCTGATTTGGGCGCCTTAGCTCTGGGATCTTAGTTCTGTTCGGTGGATGTGACGGCTTAGTCCTTGGGGGATTTTAGTTGTGCCCGTTTGGTCTGAGCATGGATTTTTGGTTTGGAAGCTATTGGTCTATGGAATCATATGTTTCAGTTCAGTTCAATTTATGTTTACTCGTCTGCCGCAACCGTTGATTTGCTGCAGGTATATGCTGAAATCGATTTAGGTCATTACCATTTTTATATGTCAAGGTGTATTTATATCCCTTTAGGGTTGCCATTCTACCTGGGATTTGCCTGCAAGTAGATAACCAAAGAAGTGGTGTAAGTCTATAACAACATGGCTTTAGTTTTGATCCATATTCTAGAGCTATTTCCCTTTGATTTTTCTTTTGTGTGTTGAATTTAGAGGCGAAAATCGCACACTAGACTGATGTGTGGAACGTATCTAGTACCAATGGTTGCTTTCTGCTTTGAGTTGCATCAATTTTTGAAAAACTTCACATTTTCTGAATTAGTTTAATCATTGTTGTTTCTTCTTTGGTTCTATTATTTTTGTCAGGGGAGTTGGAGGTTCGGTTGTTGACGTCATGGAAGACTCCTTTCCATGGTCCAGCCTTGATTTGTCCCCTCCGAGAAGTAATACACCAGGAGAAATGGGAAATAGTTTTCTTGATTGCTCATGTGTCCTCTGGAATCTGTTATTCCTTTTTCATCATCAGGATGACAACAAGTCTTCTTCCCCTTCAGTTTTACCAATACTCAGTTCAATGGAAACAGGTCTATTATTATATCTTAATTAAAGGGTACTGTCCTTTTATCAGGGAAGAAGAACACATGAAACAAACCTTATGCACCACAGTTGAAATCATCTGCTTATGCAATAATGATCACACTCTACAGGTATGATTTTTTAGGGTGGGGTGGTGGGGGTCTGTCTTACCTAAATTTTTGTTGTTCACGCTGCAAAATTAGTGGAACCTTAGTACAAAGGGCAACATTTAGTTAGAGGAAAAGGGTAAAGACACTTGAATATGCAACATCGGATATTGACTGTTGTTTCCCCTTAGGGAAATGGAAAGAGGGAAGGAATTTATGATGAGGCAAGAGCTTATTGATGCTGCTGAAGCCAGTGGTCTGTCACAACATGATAATATGCCCTAGAGGCAATAATAAAGTTGTTATTTTATATTTCCTTATTCATGATAAATGTTTATTATTCATGCTATAATTGTATTAACCGGAAACTTGATACATGTGTGAATACATAGACAAAACAACGTGTCCCTAGTATGCCTCTACTAGACTAGCTCGTTGATCAAAGATGGCTAAGTTTCCTTGCCATGGACATGAGTTGTCATTTGATAACGGGATCGCATCATTAGTGGAATGATGTGATGGACAAGACCCATCTATTAGCTTAGCATAATGATCATTCAGTTTTATTGCTACTGCTTTCTTCGTGTCAAATATATATATTCCTCCGACTATGAGATTATGCAACTCCCGGACACCGGAGGAATGCCTTGTGTGCTATCAAACTGCACAACGTAACTGGGTGATTATAAATATGCTCTATAGGTATATCCGAAGGTGTTTGTTGGGTTGGCATAGATCGAGATTAGGATTTGTCACTCCGAGTATCGGAGAGGTATCTCTGGGCCCTCTCCGTAATGCACACCATATGAGGCCTTGCAAGCAATGTGACTAATGAGTTAGTTGCGGGATGAGGCACTACGGAACGAGTGAAGAGACTTGCCGGTAACGAGATTGAACTAGGTATGAAGATACTGATGCTCGAATCTCGGGCAAGTAACATACCGATGACAAAGGGAATAACGTATGTTGACATTGCAGTTCGACCGATAAAGATCTTCGTAGAATATGTGGGAACAAATATGAGCATCCAGGTTCTGCTATTGGTTATTGACCGGAGAGGTGTCTCGGTCATGTCTACATAGTTCTCGAACCCGTAGGGTCCGCATGCTTAACGTTCGATGACAATAGGTATTATATGAGTTATGTGTTTTGGTGACCGAAGGTTGTTTGGAGTCCCGGATGAGATCACGGACATGATGAGGAGTCTCGAAATGGTCGTGAGGTAAAAATTGATATATTGGACGATAGTATTCAGTCACGGGAATGATTTCAAAAGGTTCAAGTATTTTTCAGAGTACCGGGAGGTTACCGGAACCGCCCGGGGAATTGTTGGGCCTACATGGGCCATAGGGGAGAGGGGAGGCAGCCCACAAGGAGTGACCGCGCCCCCTCCAATGGGGAGTCCGAATTGGACTAGGGGAGGCCCCCCCCCCTTCCTTCTCCTCTTCCCTCTCCCTTCCCCTTTTCCCCCTCCGTAAGAAGGAAAAAAAGAGGGGGGGGGGGGCGAATCCTACTAGGAGTGGAGTCTTAGTAGGACTCCCCCCTCCTTGGCGCGCCCCTTGTGGCTGGTCTCCTCCCCTCCTCCTTTATATACGGGGGCGTGGGGCACCCCAAAGGACATCAATTGTTTAGCCGTGCGCGGTGCCCCCCTCCACCGTTTACTCCTCTGATCATATTGTCGTAGTGCTTAGGTGAAGCCATGTGCGGATCACTTCATCAACACCGTCATAACACCTTTGTGCTGAGGAACTCATCGACTCCTTCGTACCTCGATTGGATCAAGAGTTCGAGGGACATCATCGAGCTGAACGTGTGCAGAACTCGAAGGTGTCGTACGTTCGATACTTCATCGGTTGATTCGAGAAGACGTTTGATACGTCTCCGTCATATCTACTTTTCCACACACTTTTGCCCTTGTTTTGGACTCTAACTTGCATGATTTGAATGGAACTAACCCGGACTGGCGCTTTTTTCAGCAGAACTGCCATGGTGTTATTTTTGTGCAAAAATAAAAGTTCTCGGAATGACCTGAAAATCCACGGAGCAACCTTTTGGAATTAATAAAAAATACTGGCAAAAGAATCAGCACCAAGGGGCCCAAACCCTGTCCACGAGGGTGGGGGGCGCGCCCCCTGCCTCTTGGGCCCCCTGAAGCTCCACCGACCTCAACTCCAACTCCATATATTCACGTTCGGGGAGAAAAAAATCAGAGAGAAGGATTCATCGCGTTTTACGATACGGAGCCGCCGCCAAGCCCTAATCTCTCTCGGGAGGGCTGATCTGGAGTCCGTTCGGGGCTTCGGAGAGGGGAATCCGTCGCCGTCGTCATCATCAACCATCCTCCATCACCAATTTCATGATGCTCACCGCCATGCGTGAGTAATTCCATCGTAGGCTTGCTGGACGGTGATGGGTTGGATGAGATTTACCATGTAATTGAGTTAGTTTTGTTAGGGTTTGATCCATAGTATCCTATGTTGTGAGATTGATGTTGCTATGACTTTGCTATGCTTAATGCTTGTCACTAGGGCCCGAGTGCCATGATTTCAGATCTGAACCTATTATGTTTTCATGAATATATGTGTGTTCTTAATACTATCTTGCAAGTCTATAGTCACCTATTATGTGTTATGATCCGTTAACCCCGAAGTGACAATAATCGGGATACTTACCGGTGATGACTATAGTTTGATGAGTTCATGTATTCACTAAGTGTTAATGCTTTGGTCCGGTACTCTATTAAAAGGAGGCCTTAATATCCCTTAGTTTCCAATAGGACCCCGCTGCCATGGGAGGGTAGGACAAAAGATGTCATGCAAGTTCTTTTCCATAAGCACGTATGACTATATTCGAAATACATGCCTACATTACATTGATGAACTGGAGCTAGTTCTGTGTCACCCTATGTTATAACTATTACATGAGGAATCGCATCCGACAAAATTATCCATCACTGATCCAATGCCTACGAGCTTTTCACATATTGCTCTTTGCTTAGGTACTTTGCCGTTGCCACTGTTACAATTACTACAAAACTGCTTCTGTCACTTTTGCTACTGTTACCATTACTTCCATACTACTTTGCTACTAAATACTTTGCTGCAGATACTAAGTTATATAGGTGTGGTTTAATTGACAACTCAACTACTGATACTTGAGAATATTCTTTGGATCCCCTTGTGTCGAATCAATAAATTTGGGTTGAATACTCTACCCTCGAAAACTGTTGCGATCCCCTATACTTGTGGGTTATCAAGACTATTTTCTGGCGCCGTTGCCGGGGAGCATAGCTCTATTCTTTGAGTCACTTGGGATTTATATCTGCTGGTCACTATGAGGAACTTGAAATACGAAAGAACTAAGATTTATCCCTCAACTACGAGGGGAGGTAAGAAACTGCCATCTAGCTCTGCACTTGATTCTCCTTCTGTTATGAGTAAACTTGTGACACCTAAACCTACCACTGCTATTAATTCTGATATGTCGCATATTATTGATGATGCCAGTTCTGCTATGCATGATACTTATGATGAAACTACTTCTATGCTTGATACTAATGTGCCATTAGGTGAATTTCTTGATGAACAACTTGCTAGGGCTAGAGAGAATGAAACTATTGAAACTAATAATATTGATGAAAGTGATGATGAAGGTTCTCTCCCTAAATATGAATTACATGTTGTTCCCGAGGGTTATGTTATGGATGAACAAACTGCTAGAGATTTTCTTGCTTGGAATGATAGATCTGATCTTAAGAAGTTACTAGCTAAGCTTAAAGAAAAGTCTCTGAATGCTAGAATGAAATATGACCCTGCTTTTGCTACTTCACCTATCTTTGTTACTGATAAGGATTATGATTTCTCTGTCGATCCTGAGATAATTACTTTGGTTGAATCTGATCCTTTTTATGGCTATGAATCTGAAACTGTTGTGGCACATCTTACTAAGTTAAATGATATAGCCACCCTGTTCACTAATGATGAGAAAACTCGCTACTATTATATCCTTAAGATATTTCCTTTCTCATTAAAGGGTGATGCTAGAACATGGTTTAATTCTCTTGATCCTGGTTGTGTGCGTAGTCCCCAGGATATGATTTATTACTTCTCTGCTAAATATTTCCCCGCTCATAAGAAACAAGCTGCCTTAAGGGAAATATATAATTTTGTGATAATTAAAGAAGAGAGTCTCCCACAAGCTTGGGGGAGGCTTCTCCGATTACTTAATGCTTTGCTTGATCATCCTCTCAAGAAAAATGTAATACTTGATATCTTTTATAATGGAATAACCGATGCTTCCAGAGACCACCTGGATAGTTGTGCTGGTTGTGTTTTCAAGGAAAGGACAGTCGACCAAGCTGAATTGTTATTGAATAATATGTTGACTAATGAAAACAATTGGACACTTCCTGAACCAACTCTTAAGCCAACTCCGAAGAAAAGAGGTGTTCTATTTCTCAGTCCTAAAGATATGCAAGAGGCAAAGAAATCTATGAAAGAAAAATGTATTAAAGCTAAAGATGTTAAGAATTTACCTCTTGTTGAAGAAATACATGGCCTTAATATACCACATGCTGAAGAAATACATGGTCTTGATAACCCGACATAGGTAGTAAAGGTAAATTCTCTCTATAGATATGATAAAGTTGAAATCCCGTCTACTAAGTTTGCTAGGCAATGCTTGGATGAGTTTGATGACTTTATGGCTAGACAAGAAAACTTCAATGCTTATGTTGGTAGATAATTGAAAAGTAATGCTTATATGATTGGACACTTGAGTGATTGTATGTCTAGAGTTAAGCGTGAACTTAAACTCATTAGTAAACATGCTTCTATGGTTACCACTCAAGTAGAACAAGTGCTTAAGGCTCAAAATGATTTGCTCAATGAATTGAATATAAATATGACCTTGCTGTTAGAGTAGCAACTAGAACGGATAAAATGACTCAGGAACCTTTGTATCTCGAGGGCCAGCCTAAGAGAATTGATCAAGATTCTCAAAGAAATAATGTTGATGCACCTAGTCCTTCTAGGAAGAAGAAGAAAAATGATAGGACTTTGCATGCTTCTAGTGAACCTGTTGTAGACACACATGAGAATCCCAATGATATTTCTATTTCTGATGCTGAAACACAATCTGGTGATGAACATGAACCTAGTGATAATGTTAATGATGATGTTCATGTTGATGCTCAACCTAACAATAACAATGATGTAGAGGTTGAACCTGCTATTGATCTTGATAACCCACAATCAAAGAATCAACTTATGATAAGAGAGACTTCGTTGCTAGGAAGCACGGTAAAGAAAGAGAGCCATGGGTTCAGAAACCCATGCCTTTTCCTCCTAAGCCATCCAAGAAAAAGGATGATGTGGACTTTGAGCGCTTTGCTGAAATGATTAGACCTATCTTTTTGCGTATGCGTTTGACTGATATGCTTAAAGTGAATCCTTATGCTAAGTACATGAAATATATTATTACAAATAAAAGAAAGATACCGGAAGCTGAAATTTCCACCATGCTTTCTAATTATACTTTTAAAGGTGGAATACCTAAGAAACTTGGAGATCCAGGAGTACCAACTATACCATGCTCCATTAAAAGAAACTATGTTAAAACTACTCTATGTGATCTTGGAGCCAGTGTTAGTGTTATGCCTCTCTCTTTATATCGTAGACTTGAATTGAGTAAGTTGACACCTACTGAAATATCTTTGCAAATGACTGATAAGTCAACTGCTATACCTGTCGGTATTTGTGAGGATGTGCCTGTTGTGGTTGCAAACGTTACTATCTTAACAAACTTTGTTATTCTGGATATTCCCGAGGATGATAGTATGTCGATTATCCTTGGTAGACCCTTTTTGAATACTGCAGGGGCTATTATTGATTGCAACAAAAGCAATGTCACTTTTCATGTTAATGGTAATGAGCATATGGTACACTTTCCGAGGAAACAACCTCAAGTCCACAGTATCAATTCTATTGGAAAAATTCCATCAATTATTATTGGAGATTTTGAATTTCCTCTTCCTACTGTCAAGAAGAAATATGATATTCTTATTATTAGTGATGTACATATCCCCGTTGAGGTAACCTAGTGTTATTCAAAATTTCTCCGGTTCCATGTTATTCGGAATGAGTTTGTTAACAAGACTTGATCAACCTTGTTAGTGGATTCCCTTTGATGAGCATGAGATGGATGAAGTTAGAAAGCGCAACTCTCTGTACCATCCTTTTACTTTCTGTTATTTAGATTAAATAAAGAAAAAATAGTATTTTCTGTCTGTTTTCTGACTTATCCATGCAATAAAAAATACCCGAAAATAAAAAGTTCTCCAAATGCCCTGAAAATGAAATATGATTTTTTCTAGAATATTTAAGAATATTTGGCACTAAGAACACAGCAGGGGGGTAAGCACCCGACCACATTAGAAAATAAAAGACAATGAGAGTCATTCTCTATGCCTCAGCCATAGGTTCTATAAAGTGTGCTATTATGTGTACCAGACCTATTGTTTACCTTATCATGAGTTTGTCAAGGGGGTACGATAGTGATCCAGGAGTGGATCACTAGATAGCGGTCTAAGTTATCCTTAGTTACCTAAGAGGACTAAGGAAATATTTCTCAGTTATGGAGGTGATAAAGAGTTTGTTGTAAAGAGTTACGTCGATGAAAGCTTTTACACCGATCCAGATGACTCTGAGTCTCAATCTGGATACATATTGAAAGTGGGAGCAATTAGCTTGAGTAGCTCCATGCAGAGCATTGTAGACATAGAAAATTTGCAAAATACATACATCTCTGAATGTGGCAGACCTGTTGACTAAGCCTCTTCCACGAGCAAAACATGATCAACACCAAGACTCCATGGGTGTTAGATTCATTACAATGTAATCTAGATTATTGAATCAAGTGCAAGTGGGAGACTGAAGGAAATATGCCCTAGAGGCAATAATAAAGTTGTTATTTTATATTTCCTTATTCATGATAAATGTTTATTATTCAAGCTAGAATTGTATTAACCGGAAACTTGATACATGTGTGAATACATAGACAAAACAACGTGTCCCTAGTATGCCTCTACTAGACAAGCTCGTTGAGCAAAGATGGCTAAGTTTCCTAGCCATGGACATGAGTTGTCATTTGATAACAGGATCGCATCATTACATGGACATGACCCATCTGTTAGCTTAGCATAGTGATCGTTCAATTTTATTGCTACTGCTTTCTTCGTGTCAAATATATATTCCTCCGACTATGATATTATGCAACTCCCGGACACCGGAGGAATGCCTTATGTGCTATCAAAAGTCACAATGTAACTGGGTGATTATAAAGATGCTCTACAGGTATCTCCGAAGGTGTTTGTTGGGTTTGCATAGGTCAAGATTAGGATTTGTCACTCCGAGTATCGGAGAGGTATCTCTGGGCCCTCTCGGTAATGCACATCATATGAAGCCTTGCAAGCAATGTGACTAATGAGTTAGTTGCGGGATGATGAACTACGAAGCGAGTAAAGAGACTTGCCGGTAATGAGATTGAACTAGGTATGAAGATACCGATGATCGAATCTCGATCAAGTAACATGCCGATGACAAAGGGAATAACGTATGTTGACATTGCAGTTCTACCAATAAAGATCTTCGTAGAATATGTGGGAACCAATATGAGCGAACAGGTTCCGCTATTGGTTATTGACCGGAGAGGTGTCTCGGCCATTGAAAGTGCAACTAATCCCTAGGTGGTTTTGGTAATTCTTAACAACATATAGCTCATTGAACTAATACCCTTTCAAGATGATCATTTCAGGAAGTTCAGTGATTGGCATGGCATGGACTAGAGATGTGGACCCCTTAAAATGCTAAGGTCACATATTAGCAACAAGCTCAAGACTCTACATTTTCATTTTAGTGATCCAAGATCACATTGAGTCCGTAGGAATGCCAATACTATTAAAAGGGGATGAGGTGTTGCTTAATGGCTTGCTTACTCAAAATGATTAGTGATATGCTCCAAAACCCTCAGCCACTTTCTCATTTCCACATATGTCCTAAACCCAAAAGTCAAACTCAGCCCCACCAATTTGATCTATCCTGTGCCACCGAGTTCAGTTGACATAGCCACTGCCACAAACCCTATTCACTTCGGTTTCACCGATAGGGATCTCAGGCTCACCGATATGGGGTTGCAAACCCTCTGTTTCCCTTCATAACGTTTCGGTCTCACCGAAATGAGTGACCGGTCCCACCGAGTTCGCAATGCAAACTCCCTGTTTCCTTTTTGTAACATTTCGGTCTCACCGAAATGAGTGATCGGTCCCACCGAGTTTGCCTGACCAACTCTTTGTTTGCCTATTACTGAAATCTATCCCACCGGGTTCATGTGACCGGTCTCACCGAGATCAAGTTATGCCCTAACCCTAGCGCACCGGTCCCACCGAGTTGATCATGTTGGTCCCATCGAAAAGCCTAACGTTCACATTTTGAACTGAATCGGTCTGACCGAGTTTCACTATTTGGTCCCACCGAGTTTGGGAATCTGTGTGTAACAGTTAGATTTTGTCTGGAGGCTATATATACCCCTCCACCCACTCTTCATCCGTAGAGAGAGTCATCAGAATGTGCCTACACTTCCAGCATTCATTTTCTAAGAGAGAACCACCTACTCATGTGTTAAGACCAAGACATTCCATTCCAACCACAAGAATCTTGATCTCTAGCCTTCACCAAGTTGCTTTCCACTCAAATCATCTTTCCACCATAGCCAAATCTGTGAGAGAGAGAGTTGAGTGTTGGGGAGACTATCATTTGAAGCACAAGAGTAAGGAGTTCATCATCAACACACCATCTGTACCTATTGGAGAGTGGTGTCTCCTAGATTGGTTAGGTGTCAGTTGGGAGCCTCCGTCAAGATTGTGGAGTTGAACCAAGGAGTTTGCAAGGGCAAGGAGATCGCCTACTTCGTGAAGATCTACCCAAGTGAGGCAAGTCCTTCATGGGCGATGGCCATGGTGGGGTAGACAAGGTTGCTTCTTCGTGGACCCTTCATGGGTGGAGCCCTCCGTGGACTCGCGCACCCGTTACCCTTTGTGGGTTGAAGTCGCCATCAACGTGGATTACGATAGCACCACCTATCGGAACCACGCCAAAAATCTTCATGTCAACATTGCGTTTGCTCCCTCCAAACTCCTCCCCTTTACCTTCATATTAAATGATTTACATTCCACTGCTATACTCTTAGAATTGCATGTGTAGGTTGATTACTTGACTAGTGCTAAGTTGCTAAAATCTACCAAGAATTACAATTGGGAAAAGGCTAGGCTTTTATTTGGTCAAGTAGTCTAATCATGCCCTCCTCTAGACATACTTTCGATCCTATAAGTGTATCAGAGCTTTGGTCTCCTTTTGCCTTGATTTCCATAGCTTTGGTGATCATAGTGTTGGTTTCACAACCTAGGAGAGTATGGCGTCTAGTGAGGGAAATTACCACCATAGAGGTCCTTACTTTGATGGTACTAATTTTGCTAGTTGGAAACATAAGATGAAAATGCATATTCTTGGACATAACCCCACCGTTTGGGCTATTGTGTGTATTGGTTTGCAAGGTGAATTCTTAGATGGGAGAGAACTGAATCGTGAAGCTACCATGGAAGAATTGAAGATGTTTAAATACAATGCTCAATCTTGCGATATCCTCTTCAACGGATTGTACCCCGAAGAATTCAACGAAATCAGCCGTCTTGAGAATGCAAAGGAAATTTGGGATACTTTGATTGATATGCACGAAAGTACCGACTCCGTCAAGGAATCCAAGTTGGATGTGCTTCAAAGTCAACTTGACATGTTCAAAATGAAGGATGGTGAAGGTGTCGCTGAAATGTACTCTAGGCTTGCTCTCATTACAAATGAGATTGTCGGCTTAGGAAGTGAAGAGATGACCGACAAATTCATCATCAAGAAGATCCTAAGAGCCTTGGATGGAAAATATGATACAGTGTGTAGTTCGATCCAAATAATGCCAAATTACAAAGATCTCAAGCCAACCAAAGTCAAATTGTTGCTCATGAGATGTCACTCAAGGATAAAGAAGAGCTTCACAACAAGTCTAGTGGTGCTTACAAAGCCTCATGTGATGCTCCTACATCATCAAGTGAGAAACAAGCCTTCAATGAAGAATT
Organism: Triticum dicoccoides; assembly: GCF_002162155.2. Taxonomy (NCBI): domain Eukaryota; kingdom Viridiplantae; phylum Streptophyta; class Magnoliopsida; order Poales; family Poaceae; genus Triticum; species Triticum dicoccoides. Next base: position 803,851,760 of record NC_041385.1, read on the forward strand.
GAGCTTAATGGTGAAGAACTTCAACAAATTCTACAAGAGTAGAAGCAAGGAAAGAAGTTCCATGTCAAGGTCCTACAATGACAAAAGATCTTCTAGTTGTGAGCGGAATTGCTACAATTGTGGAAGACCTGGACACCACTCCAGTGAGTGTACGGCTCCATACAAGAGAAGAGAAGACTCACCTAAAAGGAGAAGCAAAAGGGAAGAATCACCTCCAAGAGAGAGAAGGAGTACATATGATCGCTATGAACGAAGAACCTCTCGAAGAAGCAAGCATTCAGAAAGGAAGGACAAGTCATCAAGGAGCTACACAAAACGAAGACATGAAGCTCATGTTGGTGAATGGGTATCCGGTTCTGACTCCCACCACCACTCCGAGAGAAGTTATCACTCCGACTCCGAATATACTCAAGATGAAGGTGTTGCCGGTCTAGCACTTGTGTCAACCAACTTCTATGACATATTTGAGTCACCAAATGATGGAATTGGAAGATGCTTCATGGATAAAGGCCCCAAGGTATCACACCCCGAGTATGTTGATTTCAATAGTGATGAAGATGATTTGCTAGGTGATGATGATTTACTTGTTGACAACTCTAGTGATGAATACTATGATGAAAATACTATTAATCATGCTAATCAAGGTGAAACGAATGACAATGATAAGAAGGAGATTGAGAGTCTAACTAAAGAATTAAACACTCTTAAGTTAGCTCATGAAACTACTTTGGAAGATCATCGAGAACTTTTCAAAACTCATGAGATGCTACGCTTCGAGAAGCTCAACCTTGAGCAAGAACACGAGTTCTTAAAAGCCATCAATGATGATCTTCAGAAGAAAACTTCTTCTTACATTGCCAAGCATTTACTCTTGTCTACTTGCACGCCACAAGTTAAATCTAGCAACAAGAGTAAGAAAGATTCTTATTCTAGTAGAAACAATAATCATGCCAAATCCACTATTGTTGCTTCTAGTAGTTCTCTTGATTCCACTAATGGTTCTCTTAGCCAAGTTACACTTGAGCAAGAAAATAGCTCACTCGTACACGTCGGTGCTATACAAACATTTTTAACCCCTTTCCGCGACGGCATTTGGAACCGCCGCCATGTGAGTGTGGGCGATAGGGGGTTCCTTCCCACATGACCCAGAAACCGTCGGGGATAGGCCCTCCTGGCACACAAGCTGGGGCCAAAGGAGCTCGTGTGCGATCAGGCAAGGCATCGAAACCCAATTGTTTCCATTCGTATGTACATCCCACACGGTGAATCCCAGAAAAACATTTCCGTTTGTATGTATATCACACACAGTCAATCCAAGGAGAATGTTTCCGTTCTCATGTACATCCCACACAGTGAATCCAGGGAAAATGTTTCCGTTCATATGTACTTCCCACACAGTGAATCCAGGGAAAACGTTTCCATTCGTATGTACATCCCACACAGTCAATCCAGGGAAAATGTTTCCGTTCATATGTACATCCAGGTTTATGTATAGGCTTGTGTGTGATACGTGTAACTATCACACACGCTATGCCTTGGTTATCCGCTTGCTTTTATCAACTATATCACACACGATTTGATGAAGAAAACTGTGTGGCATTGGGCTATCCATCACAAGCGCTTTTACTTCTAGAACCGTTTGCAAAGTTCCATGACCCATTTCACAGGTTTATTAGTTTACAATTAATAGTTCCAGTATTACGCAAATTCACATTTCATATCGAACAACTGTTTGCCAATTTCATATCAGGCACATAGATATATTTTAACATCACAATACGATAGCTACCGGAAAATAGCACAGTACATCATATAGATAGTTCAAATTCATAAGAACAATACTAGAACAATGTATTCATTTTCCTAATCAAGATCATTCAGGCTCGCCTTATCCACCTCTGCTTTCAGTTCAGTAAGAACCTGTTTTGCACTGACCAACTGGGAAAGTGCCTCCTCCTTCGCCAACACCATCTTAGCAAAGTCTGATTTATAAATCTGAGCTCATTCTCCACCTTCCTCCTTTTATCCCGCATCTTCAAATATTCTTCAGCGTTGACAACACTTTCTCTACCTCTGTTCTCTTCCTGATACATGCTCCAGAGCTTTGCTAGGCACATCTTCAAAGACTATGGCCACTCTTGATCAACCCACTCCAAGTAAGAACACTTCCGTTCATCGTATAATATTTAAAACTAGATTAGTAAAAATTGTAGGGAAAATGGGTTTATAGCAACATAGAAAATCACCAATACTTCTTTTGAAAAACTGAAGAAACAGGTTAATTATGACATATCTTCTAAAAAGGATCAATGTGCAAATGAATTAATTGCTACTGACACAACAACCAAATTTTGAAATATCAGAAGCTATAATTAACTACAACAATGCTACAAGTTCTTACTCATGTACTATAAATAACAAATTGAACATTTTAAGAGGAAGGTAAATATAACTGCAACAGCATAGCGACAGTGTTTGGATGACAGCAAATTGATACTAACAGGTGTGTACATGCACAAATTTAGTAACATAGAACTAATAGCACTAAGGTGTCGACTATGTATGCCAAAACCGGTGTAAAGACAACTGTTGCTACATCTCGCACCGGTGCCCTGCACTGGCGAGCCGACGTAGCGGAAAAAATTAGGGACCCAAACTTGGGAGCACCTAGTTGCTCCGATGCCCAATTCCTTCGTGCCATAAATATTTAGTATTTTACTTCTTGGCTGCTCGTATGTGTGGACAAGTTGGCTCCACAAACTGCTGAAGTGGTGCCAAATAATTTTCTAATGGCACCGCTGATGAGATGGGAACATTTTTAGATACTAGGTACAAACTGTAACACTGTCTTAGGATGCGTTTGGTTGAAGGTGTGGTATGAATGGGTTGGGACCGTGATAGTGTCTGAATCACATCTAACAAATGATTTGTAACAACGAAAGAGGGACTAACCTTCTCTGCACATGATAGAAACTTCCTCCCACTGTCCACAGATTCAAACGCAACTAGCTTCATGCATGGAGATTGATGGTGACAACGAGTAGACAGATCTTCAGCCACCCCGCTCCATTCGTTGCAACTGATGGTCCTAGGGAACTACAAGAGGAACAAATGACTCAAATCGACCGTCGGGTAAAAATCCTTCATTCCAAGTCATAGCCCGATAGAGAGAAGAGAGGCATACCCGGGTGGTGAAGGAGTCGGAGGAGGAGGAGGAACCACTGGAGAGGTCTTTAAAGAAGACCATGGCGACCTCGGCGGTAGGATGTGAGACGGCGAGGGCGAGGAAGCGGCTATAGCTTAGGAAGGAAGGAAGGGGGAAACAGGGGAAATGTGACTCGTGGTCAGGGAGAAAAGGGGATGGGGAGAGGGGAGGGTAGATATTTTGGTGGTAGCCCAATAATTTTGAAATGTGGAGGGAAACTTTGCGTGTGGTGCCGCTGGACACCATACACTTTGAATGATAGTGTGCATCGCAAATGATTCTTCTGCTTAATGCGCATGGGATGAGTTTGATAATTAAAATTTTGGTGGAAATTTCCCCGCGTATGTCATTGCATAATTTAACATCACTTGCTAATTTGGGCACACAAAAGAGCGTACAACACATCGACCAGACTTACTAAATCGGGCAATTTTAGTAATTAAACAGTGACAGTTCACCTAAACATTGCTCTAACAAAAGACCAGCATTAAAAACAAAGCCTAAGTATGAATAATTTTAACAAATCCGCCGCCGCGCCGGCCTATGCATTGCCGGTGTGAGATGATACATCGATGACTTGTCCTAGCGACATGCCGCCGTTGGTGGACTCCGCGTCCCCCCGCTGAAGTCGACCGCATCCTTGTCATCGTCCTCGTCCTCGGCGTCGCCCTCAAGGTTGTAGTACTCATAGTAGTGGCTGCGCCAGAGCTCGCGTTGGTACTCCACCACCGATTCCTCAACGAACATACTCTTCTCTACCTCGACCTAGGCCACGCGCAACTCCTCCTGCCGGCGCTCCTCAATCTCCGCCGCCTCCTGCATCTCCAGCTCCCGCTCGACGACCTCATGAGGAAGCAGGTGCTCCATGGCCACCGCTGCCTTTTCGGACATGGGTTGCATGCTGCATTCTGAGGTGGCCTGGAATATCTTGGCGTGGATGGCCTCGACCCGGGCGACATCGGCTGCACGGACGGCAGCTCGAGCGCTCTCGGCATTTGCAGCCGCCGTCGCAGCAGCAGCTGCAGCCGTATCGGCTGCTGCTACTGCTGCCCTGTCGGCTGCCGCAGACGCCCTCTCGGTGGAAGCGGCCACGCTCAATGTGGATGCGGCGACACGCTCGATGTAGGTGGCCACGCTCTCGGCGCAGGCGGCGACACTCGGGGGGAGGGGGACGCGGCCATCGTACGGGCCTTCACGAAGCGTTTCCATGGCGTCATCTTTGCAAGAAGGGGGTGCAGGAATGGGGATCAGGATTTCTGGATTCGGGGGTCGCCGGCACTGAAGCAGACGAGCCGGAGAAGCTTAAGGAGGAAGACTTAAATAGACCCAGAATTTTTCATCACAAACGATTCCTACAAAACAACTTTGTGTGATGTTGTAGATATTTTTTATTAGCTGTGAAAAACGAATTTGGAGTAAATTGGCAATGGATGGTGTTTTAAATGTATGAGAAAATTTGTAGTACTAATACAACTGTCATGTCAAATTTTGGAAAATTTCAGGGGTCATTTGACCTTTTAAGTCATTTAAGTGATTTTCTAGCCATTTAATGACCGTAATTGAAATTTCAACTACATGTACATGCAGCAGCTAACCGAAACGGTTTGAAAAGCCATATTATGTGTACTTGTGTGCGATTTAATTCCACGTGCAGTAAATTGGATGGAATTTTCAAACATATTGGTCTAACGGCTATGACACAATTAAGCATGGAGTGCCATGGCATTTAAATTCTAAAATATTAAAAACACGAAACCTTGCTTGATGTAATGTCATACCACCAAGATGATGAGGTACAAAAAATGGTCCGTTTGACAAAACTTTGGACACACACCCCTCACAAACCGGAGCAACTCACTAGAAGGCTCGTGGTTCCGAGAGGGAACAATGCATGTTTGATGACGAACGACAGATAGCTTCCTCTTACGGCCTTTAAAAATTTTCTACATGTAATGTGCACTGATACAAACTGTTGTGAAAATTTCAGGGGTCATTTGACCTTTTGAAGACATTTAAGTGATTTTCTAGCCATTTAATGACCGTAATTCAAATTTGAACTAGATGTACATGCAACGGCTAACCATAACGGTTTGAAAAATCATGTTTGTGTACTTGTGTGCGAGTTGATTCCATGTGCAGTAAATTAGAAGGAATTTTCAAACATATTAGTCTCACGGCATGGACACATGCATGGATTGCCATGGCATTTTAATTCCAAAAAATTAAAAAATGATCAGGAAAACATGAAATTTTGCTTGATGTAATATCATGCCACCAAGATGGTGTGGTAAAAAAATTGTCCTGTTTGACGAAAGTTTGGACACACACCCCTCACAAACCGAAGCAACTCACTAGAAGGCTTGTGGTTCCGAGAGGGAACAATGCATGTTTGATGACGAACGGCAGATAGGTTCCTCTTACGGCCGTCAAATTTTTTCTACGTGTAATGTACACTGATACAAACTGTCATGTGAAAATTTGGAAAATTTCAGTGGTCATTTGACCTTTTGAAGACATTTAAGTGATTTCGTAGCCATTTAATGACCGTAATTCAAATTTGAACTAGATGTACATGCAATAGCTAACCATAACGGTTTGGAAAATCATATTCATGTACTTGTATGCGAGTTAATTCCATATGCAATAAATTAGAAGAAATTTTCAAACATATTGGTCTCACGACATGGACACATGCATGGAGTGCCTTGGCATTTTAAATTCAAAAAATAAAAAATGATTAGGAAAACATGAAACTTTGCTTGATGTAATGTCATGCCACCAAGATGATGTGGTACAAAAAATTGGCCTGTTTGATGAAAGTTTGGACATACACCCCTCACAAACTAGAGCAACTCAGTAGAAGGCTCGTGGTTCCGAGAGTGAACAATGCATGTTTGATGATGAACGGCAGATAGCTTCCTCTTACAGTCTTCAAAAAATTTCTACGTGTAATATGCACTGATACAAACTGTCATGTGAAAATTTGAAAAATTTCAGGGGTCAGTTGACCTTTTGAAGACATTTAAGTGATTTCCTAGCCATTTAATGACTGTAATTCAAATTTGAACTAGATGTACATGCAACGGCTAACCATAATGGTTTGAAAAATCATATTTGTGTATTTATGTGCGATTTAATTCCATGTGTAGTAAATTAGAAGAAATTTTCAAACATATTGGTCTCACGTCATGGACACCTGTACATGCATGGAGTGCCATGGCATTTTTATTCCAAAAAATTAAAAAATGATCAGAAAAACATGAAATCTTGCTTGATGTAATGTCATGCCACCAAGATGATGTGATACAAAATTGGCTTGCTTGACAAAAGTTTGGACACACACCCTCACAAACCGGAGCAACGCACTAGAAGGCTCGTGGTTCCGAGAGGGAACAATGCATGTTTGATGATGAACGACAGATAGTTCCCTCTTACGGCCTTCAAAAAAATTTCTACGTATGTGCACTGATACAAACTGTCATGTGAAAATTTCAAGGGTCATTTGACCTTCTAAAAACATTTAAGTGATTACCTAGCCACTTAATGATAGTAATTCAAATTTGAACTAGATGTACATGCAACGGCTAACCATAACGGTTTGAAAAATCATATTTGTGTAATTGTGTGCGAGTTAATTCCATGTGCAGTAAATTAGAAGGAATTTTCAAACATATTGGTCTCACGGCATGGACACATGCATGGAGTGCCATGGCATTTTAATTCCAAAAAATTTAAAAATGATCAGAAAAACATGAAACATTGCTTGATGTAATGTCATGCCACCAAGATGATGTGGTTAAAAAATTGGCCTATTTGACGAAAGTTTGGACAGACCCCCCACACAAACCAGAGCAACTCACTAGAAGACTCGTGGTTCCAAGAATGGAACAATGCATGTTTGATGACGAACGGCAGATAACTTCCTCTTACGACCTTCAATTTGTTTCTACGTGTAACATGCACTAAACAACTGTCATGTGAAAATTTGGAAAATTTCAGTGGTCATTTGACCTTTTGAAGACATTTAAGTGATTTTTTATCCATTTAATGACCGTAATTCAAATTTGAACTACATCTACATGCAACGGCTAACCATAACGGTTTGAAAAATCATATTTGTGTACTTGCGTGCGAATTAAAAAATCATCAGGTGATGTAAATATCTGGTGTTCAAAAAAGAAAATGTAAAATCTTGCAAGACAACCGACACACACTATTGGCACTCTATTTCGCGCCTCGAGGTTTGGAAGGTGAGTGGTGGGCTTTATTAACCAGACACAATTCTGCATTGGGAACCGTCAACTATTATGTTCACACACAGATTTTGCTGCGAGAATCGTGTGTAATTCACACTACAGTACTCGTAAATTCCGGCGACCGGTGTATGTACTGTTCCCGTCGATCTAGATTCCGGCCGCCAATAAATACTACCTTCCTCACATCATCCTGCATGCATTCTCATCTAGATCCTCCCCTTGCTCGCTCTCTCTCTCTCTCAAATCTCTGCCATGGTGCCGCTGGTCTACCCACGCGCCGACGAGGAGTCGCCGCCCCCCGAGGACGCTCACTCGAAGATCACCAACGAGGATACCTACGCGCCGCCGTACGAGGTTGCCCCCCCAGCTTTGGATTGGTTTTGGGGCCAGTGCGATATTTTTCTTTGGAAGTCGCTGCCGCCAGCTGAGAAAGCCAGGCAAGTGGCTTTCAAGAAGGAGATGGCAGAAGAGGATGCCAGGTACCAGGCGGCCTGTGAAACCCGTGATGCCGCCTGGAAAAAGGAGGCCGCGGAGCTTTGGGGGCGGGCGCATCATCGTGCGGAGGAGGTGTATGAAGACGGGTACTTCGCGAGGAAGGCTAGAGCTGCTAGGCGCCTCGCCGCTGCATGGAGCTGGGCCGATAAGCTCCAGCGTGCCACTGACGAGGAGCTCTGGTGGGCGCCCAACGAAATGGCAAGATCGTTCGCTTGCGTCCGCCAGCAAGAGGCAGATCGGCACGTCAAGCGCTATGAGGCGGAGGAGGCAGAGTACTGCCTCTGGTCTGGGAAGACGCCGCGCACCAGGGAGCTGATGGCGAGGGGCTACCGGAATACTGGCCCCAGGAGGGATTATTAGTTTTAGTATTGTTCGTTTTCAATTTTATGCATTGTACCTAGTAGTTAAGTATCATCATGTATATGTGATGATATTATATATATTCTATGATGAAGTAATGAACAATTAATATTATATATATTATGAATTCCATTTTCTATATGTTTTTGTATACTAATTTGAATCTATCTGTTATCATCCACATATACAGAATGGAAAGCGTATAAACACACATTGAAACAAAACATATAAGAACGGAAAACAGAGTACACACATTGAAACAGAGCAATAAACAGAGCAATAGTATGATTGTTGTGAATACATAGCTATCCATGTCTAAATGACTCAACAAAATAAAACGTGTCCATGAGACCATGACCAGCAGCCCTTGCCCACGGTAGCTCTTGGCTCTGCCTAAATTTATGCAGGCGTTCGTCCAAGCAGTCGACACACTCGCGGTACATCTGGAGCGCGATCTCGAGCTCCAAGTTTGCTATTTCATCGGAGATCACCACCTTGAGGATGCGACGGCCATGTTCCTCTACTGCGCCAGGTGGTACACCTGGGCCAAGGAGGCAGTCAAGCCTACTGACCAGCGTGTTGGCATCGAGCAGGCCGCAGACAAGGCAAACGACGCGGCGGGCGTCCAGTGCAAGTACGGCGCGGCCGGCCTCTGGTGCAAGTATGGCGCAGAGGGCCTGTGCCCACTCCTGGTGGGGAATGGGGGTACTAACGGGACATGTGCCCAGCTGTGACGCCCTGTCACAGCAGGCAAGTGCTGATGGATCCGCTCTTGCTATGCGGCGCACTGCGCCTCTCGCTCTGCGGCGCTCCAACAAGTCGCAGCCTATCGGCGCATATGCGCCTAGCTTGCTCTGCGGTGCGCCATTGATCATGTTGTGCGGCGTGCTGCAGCCTCTCGGCGCTGACATGCCTATCTTGATCCGCAGCGCTAAAGCGCAATGCGCCAAGGGTCTGCTCAACCCTGGCGATGACGCGCATCACGGTGTCGTCCATCGCGTTGCCGGGGAGCGCCGCAGCCTCGACGGGCCGTGGCACCTTCTGGTTTTCCTCGTCGACGAGGTTGATGGAAGAGGCGGCGCTTTGTGAGTTGGCAGGCTTGGAAAAGGTGGATGTGCTACAGGCTGCGCTTGTTGCCTCCGTGCGTCGCGCCGCGCCTAGGTTTATGTGCAATATCACTGGGTGGCAGGAAACAGTGAGGAAATGGCGGAAACGATGGCGTGTTCATAGAACGCTGATACGTCTTCAACGTATCTATAATTTATGAAGCATTCATGCTATTTTATTATCTGTTTTGAATGATTACTGGCTTTATTATACACTTTTATATTACTTTTGGGACTAACCAATTAACCGAAGGCCCAGCCCATATTGTTGTTTTATTGCCAGTTTCAGTATTTCAAAGAAAAGGAATATCAAACGGAGTCCAAACGGGATGAAACCTTCGGCAGCGTGATTTTTGGAACGAACGTGACCCAGGAAACTTGGAGTGCAAGCCGGGGAAGCATCGAGGAAGCCACAAGATAGGGGCGTGCGCCCTCCACTCTTGTGGGCCCCTCGAGGCTCCCGTGACCGACTTCTTTCGCCTATATAAGCCTACGTACCCTAAAAACATCGAAACCGAAGATAGATCGGGAGTTCCGCCGCTGCAAGCCTCTGTAGCCACCAAAAAACCTCTCGGGAACCTGTTCCGCCACCCTGCCGGAGGGGGAATCCCTCACCGGTGGCCATCTTCATCATCCCGGCGCTCTCCATGACGAGGAGCGAGTAGTTCACCCTCGGGGCTGAGGGTATGTACCAGTAGCTATGTGTTTGATCTCTCTCTCTCTCTCTCTCTCTCTCGTGTTCTCTCTATGGCACGATCTTGATGTATCGTGAGCTTTGCTATTATAGTTGGATCTTATGATGTTTCTCCCCCCTCTACTCTCTTGTTTTGAATTGAGTTTTCCTCTTGAAGTTATCTTATCGGATTGAGTCTTTAATGATTTGAGAACACTTGATGTATGTCTTGCAGTGTTTATCTGTGGTGACAATGGGATATCACGTGCCACTTGATGTATGTTTTGGTGATCAACTTGCGGGTTCCGCCCATGAACCTATGCATAAGGGTTGGCACACGTTTTCGTCTTGACTCTCCAGTAGAAACTTTGGGGCACTCTTTGAAGTTCTTTGTGTTGGTTGAATAGATGAATCTGAGATTGTGTGATGCATATCGTATAATCATGCCCACGGATACTTGAGGTGACAATGGAGTATCTAGGTGACATTAGGGTTTTGGTTGATTTGTGTCTTAAGGTGTTATTCTAGTATGAACTCTATTATAGATTGAACGGAAAGAATAGCTTCATGTTATTTTACTATGGACTCTTGAATAGATAGAACATAAAGGATAACTTTGAGGTGGTTTCGTACCCTACCATAATCTCTTTGTTTGTTCTCTGCTATTAGTGGCTTTGGAGTGACTCTTTGTTGCATGTTGAGGGATTGTTATATGATATATCTATGTTATTATTGTTGAGAGAACTTGCACTAGTGAAAGTATGAACCTTAGGCCTTGTTTCCTACCATTGCAATACCGTTTACACTCACTTTTATCATTAGTTACCTTGCTGTTTTTATATTTTCAGATTACAAAAACCTATATCTACTATCCATATTGCACTTTTATCACCATCTCTTCGCTGAACTAGTGCACCTATACAATTTACCATTGTATTGGGTGTGTTGGGGACACAAGAGACTTTCTGTTATTTGGTTGCAGGGTTGTTTGAGAGAGACCATCTTCATCCTACGCCTCCCACGGATTGATAAACCTTAGGTCATCCACTTGAGGGAAATTTGCTACTGTCCTACAAACCACTGCACTTGGAGGCCCAACAACATCTACAAGAAGAAGGTTGTGTAGTAGACATCAGGCTCTTTTCTGACGCCGTTGCCGGGGAGGTGAGTGCTTGAAGGTATATCTTTAGATCTTGCAATCGAATCTTTTTGTTTCTTGTTTTATCACTAGTTTAGTTTATAAAAGAAAACTACAAAAAAATGGAATTGAGTTTGTCTTATACGCTTCGCCTTTTTAATATCTTTCGTGAGTTTGATGAAAAGGAAAATTGTGCTCAAGAGTTAGAAGAAGAAATCTATAGAATGTTTGATACTAAATCTTTGAATGATGAGCATGATTGCAATGTTGTTAGTATGAACTCTTTGAATATCCATAGTACTAATGATGATTGCACTACTTATGATGAAAATGTCTCTTATAAGCATGTCGATTTTGGTGGAGTGGATTGGGTTTGCAAGTACACACCAAATACGGAAAATAGATATTGCAAGAGGCATAAGCATTTAGAAACTAAAGGGTTGCAAGAAAGTCTTGATGTTTGTGCTGAAAAATTCAATATTTTTCGCGCTTCTTTTGAAATTTGCAATGAAAGTGGTCATTTAAATCTCCAATGCAAATTGTTTCATGATCAAACCGTGTCCAAAAATCGTGATAGCTTGATTACCCTTGGGCATCATAAAGAGCTTAGTCTTCTTTTGGGGTATGAAGAAATGAAATGTATAACTGAGGGTATTCCAAAATTTAATCTTGATAGATTTCTTGATTTTGATCTAGAGATGATTTATATGTTTTGTGCGGAGAATTGCATTGAAAATCCTTATATTGCCAATCACCTAAAGAAAAGAAAGCAATTAGAAGATGAAGATAATACTAATGAAAGGGAAGAGGCTTCCCAATCTCCTCCTATTATTTCTTATGATAAATCAGGTAACGAGGAGGAGCTTTCTATTCTACCAATCTCGTCAATAAGGAGCTCAAAGAGGAAGGTTGAACCCACACATAATGTGAAGAAGAAAAAGAAAAGTAGGAGCAACAAAGGTAGAAAGGTATCCCTCCCAAATGATGTTGCTCCTACTACTCATTGTGATGATGATAATTGCTATACTATTGGTGCTATCCATATTTTTAATGATGAGAGTGATTATGCTTATGATATGAAAAGGCCCAAGCTTGGGGAAGCTATGTTTGATGAGGATGAAATATTTGAGAATGTATTTGCTGAAATTAATGTTTGTCCCAAGCTTGGGGATGCTACGTTTAATGAATATGATATTTTTAGTATCCCAAGTTTTGATATGCAAAGTTATTATGATGATAGCATGCCTCTTACCTATGATGATTATATTGATGAAAGTGGGTTTGGAAGAGTATCAACTTTAGGAAGTAGTGATCCCACTATTTTGTAGGATGTTGAATATTATAGTGATAATTATGAAAGTGGATTTGGAGAGGTCATGACTTTATTTAGTGATGAATCGACTATTTCGGAAGAGGTTCCAATTGATTATGAGAACAAAGTTGCTATCTATGATAATTATTGTGATGACTTGTATGCTATTAGGAATAATGATAACCATGAAACTTGTCATCATGATTTTAGTTTTGAATTGGATTATGCCTCACATGATAATTATTTTGTTGAGTTTGCTCCCACTACTATTCATGAGAAGAAATTTTCTTATGGGGAGAGTAGTAAATTTTCTATGCTTGTAGATCATGAAAAGAATGCTTTAGGTGCTGGTTATATTGTTGAATTCATTCATGATGCTACTGAAAATTATTATGAGAGAGGAACATATGCTTGTAGGAACTGCAATAATATCAAGTTTCCTCTCTATGTGCTTAAAGTTTTGAAGTTATGCTTGTTTAGACTTCCTATGCTAGTTGATTATTGTTCCCATAAGTTGTTTGCTCACAAAATCCCTATGCATAGGAAGAGGGTTAGGCTTAAATGTGCTAGTCATATGCTTCATGATGCTCTCTTTATGTTTCAATTCTTATCTTTTATGTGAGCATCATTGTCATCATCATGCCTAGCTAGAAAGGCATTAAAGAATAGCGCTTGTCGGGAGACAACCCAATATTTACCCTTACTGTTTTTGTGTGTCCACATGATTATTCTACTGTAGTAATCATGTTTTATAGCTTTTGTTTCAATAAAGTGCCAAGTAAGACCTTTAGGATGGCTTACGGTGATAGTTGCGCTGATCCTGCTGAAAATCTGAAACATTTGCACCTAGTAAATTAGTTTTGTTAATTCACAGAAACGTACTTCTAATATGATCATTTTTGCTTTGGATTGGTACACAAATTTCTTAGGACTTCCTAATTTGGTAGGATTGCTCGAGTTCCAGAAGTATACGATTGATACAGATTACTACAGACTGTTCTGTTTTTGACAGATTCTGTTTTCTACGTGTTGTTTGCTTATTTTGATGAATCTATGAGTAGTATCGGAGGGTATTAACCATAGATAAGTTGGAATACAGTAGATATTAAACCAATATGAATTTAGAATGAGTTCATTACAGTACCTAAGTGGTGGTTTTATTTTCTTATACTAACGGAGCTTACGAGTTTTCTGTTGAGTTTTGTGTTGTGAAGTTTTCAAGTTTTGGGTAAAGATTCGATGGACTATCGAATAAGGAGTGGCAAGAGCCTAAGCTTGGGGATTCCCAAGGCACCCCAAGGTAATATTAAAGGACCACCAATAGCCTAAGATTGAGGATGCCCCGGATGGCATCCCCTCTTTCGTCTTCGTCTATCGGTAACTTTACTTGGAGCTATATTTTTATTCACCACATGATATGTGTTTTGCTTGCAGAGTCATTTTATTTTGTTAGTATTTGCTTGCTGTCATTTAGAATAATGTTTTGCTTCTATAATTTCAATAAAAATGTCAAGGATAGCCTTTACCATGCTTATTTTGCTAGTGTACATGTTGCTGTTTGAAAACAGAAAGTTTATACCTCTGTTGCAAAAATTCCCTAGAAAAGTCAGAGAATGGTATAATGTTGAAACTTTTTGCATATTGAGCTCTGATAAATCTTCTACAGCGTAGTAGTTATCTCATAATTTTTGGAGTTAGGTAAGTATGATGAATCTTGCATTCTTTACAGACTGTACTGTTTTGGCAGATTGCTGTTATATTTGCATTGTTTGCATATGTTTGCTTGTTTAATGATTCTATTTGAGGATAGGAGTATTAAATATGCAGAGGAATTTAGTATGCAATGTGGAATAATAATTTTAGTGATTTGTTACAGTAGAAAATTATAAGGTTTTGCATTGGTTTATACTAACCTATCTCACGAGTTCTTGTTGAGTTTGGTGTGGATGAAGCTTTTGATAAAAAGAGAAACCATGATATGAGAGGAATTAAGGAGACACAAAAGTTCAAGCTTAGGGATGCCCAAGGCACCCCAAGATAATATTTCAAGAAGTATCAAGTATCTAAGCTTGGGGATGCCCCGGTGGGCATCCCACCTTTCTTCTTCAAACAACTATCGGTTAGTATCGGTTGAACCTAAGTTTTTGCTTCTTCACATGAGTTGTGCTATCCTTGCAATGTCATTTTATTTTGTTTTTCTTGCTGTTTGAATACAATACCAAGATCTGAAATTCTTTAATGAGAGGGAGTCTTCGTATATCTACACCGTTATTTAGCTACTCATTGATCTACACTTAGATCTTTTTGGAGTAGTTTGTCATTTACTCGTGTGCTTCACTTATATCCTATGAGTAAATGGTTGAATGAGTTGAATGTCATAAATCTGAAATTATATATGTTTCATTTTCTTATCCCATGGGGAGTAATGACTACACATCTAAGAAGTAGAGGTTGTAAACTTATTGAAGGTTAGCAAGCATTGTATTAGTCATTTGAACAATTCATGAAAGAATATTGAAGGAAGAGAGATTTCACATATAGATATACTATCCTAGACATCTTTTATAATTATGAGCACTCATTAAAGTATGACATGCTAAAGAGTTGATGTTGGACAAGGAAGACAACGTAATGGGTTATGTTTTCTCACATCTCAGTTAAAGTATATTGTCATGGATCATTCAAACATGTTGAGCTTGCCTTCCCCCCTCATGCTAGCCAAATTCCTTGCACCAAGTAGAGATACTACTTGTGCTTCCAAATATCCTTAAACCCAGTTTTGCCATGAGAGTCCACCATACCTACCTATGGATTGAGTAAGATCCTTAAAGTAAGTTGTCATCGATGCAAGCAATAAAAATTGCTCTCTAAATATGTATGATCTATTAGTGTGAAGAAAATAAGCTTTATACGATCTTGTTATGGAAGCAATAAAAGCGACGGACTGCATAATAAAGGTCCATATACAAGTGGCAATATAAAGTGACGTTCTTTTGCATTAAGATTTTATGCATCCAATCATAAAAGCGCATGACAACCTCTGCTTCCCTCTGCGAAGGGCCTATCTTTTACTTTATGTCTTTTGCTTTTTTGCAAGAGTCAAGGTGATCTTCACCTTTCCCTTTTTCATTTTATCCTTTGGCAAGCACCTCGTGTTGGGAAGATCCTGATATATATATATATATATATATATATATATATATATATATATATATATATATATATATATCCAATTGGATGTAAGTTAGCATGAACTATTATTGTTGACATCACCCAAAGGTGAATACGTTGGGAGCCAACACTATAAGCCCCTATCTTTCTCAATGTTCGATTGAAACTCCATAACCGTTAGTATTGCGTGAGTGTTAGCAATTGTAGAAGACTATATGATAGTTGAGTATGTGAAGTTTACTATTCCTAAAAATAGGATGAATTGCAATTGTTTGATGACTAAGAATAAAGTTTGCTAGTTTATGGTCTATGCTTTAACATGTGAATTGCTTGTTACTTGTTCTTGAGAAGTTTTATAAGATGAACTACTGTTATAACATATAATCATGCTAGAAAAGGTGGTTGAAATTATCATTGATCAAACTAGCAAACTTGCTAACACTCTAGCATTCACACTTCATAAATTCTTTTTTATCATTTACCTACTCGAGGACGAGCAGGAATTAAGCTTGGGGATGCTGATACGTCTTCAACGTATCTATAATTTATGAAGCATTCATGCAATTTTATTATCTGTTTTGATGATTACGGGCTTTATTATACACGTTTATATTACTTTTGGGACTAACCTCTTAACTGGAGGCCCAACCCATATTGCTGTTTTATTGCCTGTTTCAGTATTTCGAAGAAAAGCAATATCAAACAGAGTCCAAACGGAATCAAACCTTCGGCAGCGTGATTTTCCGAACGAACGTGACCCAAGAAACTTCGAGTGCAAGCCTGGGAAGCATCGAGGAAGCCACAAGATAGGGGGGCGCACCCACCCCCCTGGACGTGCCCTCCACTCTTGTGGGCCCCTCAAGGCTCCCCCGACCGACTTTTGTTGCCTATATAAGCCTATGTACCCTAAAAACATCGAAACCGAAGATAGATCGGGAGTTCCGCCGCCGCAAGCCTCTGTAGCCACCAAAAAACCTCTCGGGGGCCTGTTCCGGCACCCTGCCCGGAGGGGGAATCCCTCACCGGTGGCCATCTTCATCATCCCGGTGCTCTCCATGACGAGGAGGGAGTAGTTCACCCTCGGGGCTGAGGGTATGTACCAGTAGCTATGTGTTTGATCTCTCTCTCTCTCTCTCTCTCTCTCTCTCTCTCTCGTGTTCTCTCTATGGCACGATCTTGATGTATCGTGAGCTTTGCTATTATAGTTGGATCTTATGATGTTTCTCCCCCCTCTACTCTCTTGTTTTGAATTGAGTTTTCCTCTTGAAGTTATCTTATCGGATTGAGTCTTTAATGATTTGAGAACACTTGAAGTATGTCTTGCAGTGTTTATCTGTGGTGACAATGGGATATCACGTGCCACTTGATGTATGTTTTGGTGATCAACTTGCGGGTTCCGCCCATGAACCTATGCATAAGGGTTGGCACACGTTTTCATCTTGACTCTCCGGTAGAAACTTTGGGGCAGTATTTGAAGTTCTTTGTGTTGGTTGAATAGATGAATCTGAGATTGTGTGATGCATATCGTATAATCATGCCCACGGATACTTGAGGTGACAATGGAGTATCTAGGTGACATTAGGGTTTTGGTTGATTTGTGTCTTAAGGTGTTATTCTAGTATGAACTCTATGATAGATTGAACGGAAAGAATAGCTTCATATTATTTTACTATGGACTCTTGAATAGATAGAACAGAAAGGATAACTTTGAGGTGGTTTCGTACCCTACCATAATCTCTTCGTTTGTTCTCCGCTATTAGTGGTTTTGGAGTGACTCTTTGTTGCATGTTAAAGGATTGTTATATGATCTATCTATGTTATTATTGTTGAGAGAACTTGCACTAGTGAAAGTATGAACCTTAAGCCTTGTTTCCTACCATTGCAATACCATTTAGGCTCACTTTTATCCTTAGTTACCTTGCTGTTTTTATATTTTCAGATTACAAAAACCTATATCTAGTATCCATATTGCACTTTTATCACCATCTCTTCGCCGAACTAGTGCACCTATACAATTTACCATTGTATTGGGTGAGTTGGGGACACAAGAGACTTTCTGTTATTTGGTTGCAGGGTTGTTTGAGAGAGACCATCTTCATCCTACGCCTCCCACGGATTGATAAACCATAGGTCATCCACTTGAGGGAAATTTGCTATTGTCCTACAAACCTCTGCACTTGGAGGCCCAACAACGTCTACAAGAAGAAGGTTATGTAGTAGACATCAAACGCCATCAACTAATGGAAACTTAGGATATAAGGAACATCGAGCTAGCACAAGAAGTAGATGATGACGAGATGGACACGGACCACACTAGGTAACTCGTCGGTGATGAATACATCAATCGCAAACAGTTGTACACTAGCAAGCGTTTGCCCACAACACACACGGCTTATTCCATCAAAAACAGGTCAGATGGATCTACTGTATGCCACGTATACACATTGTCAAAAAGTAATGCCGTAGACCTTCTTTAACATATGTTAAAAAATAAAAATAAAATAAAAAACAAGGACCTCGAGGTTAAATTATCTGAGGTTATGGGTCATTTCGGCCATTTGACCGAAATGACCCATCCTATAGTTTATTTTAACATCAACACAACTTCCCATCCATTCACCCATCTGATGGTTGCTCCAGCCTCAGCACATTTAACTTGAGAGTTCTCTTAGGTGAGCTACTGGTGGAATAGCTAGTCCTTGCTGATATAGGATGCCTCCTCGCATCCTTATGGCATATCCAGATGACCGCTCGTCCCCCAATGGCCAATACATGTTGTGTAGACAAGGAATATCACACACGTCTTATTAGAAGCAATCACCTGTGTTATTATCGGTCTTCACACACATTTCTGATTACAGACCTGTTTGCCGCATATCACACACATCTTGTTATATTGAACCGTTTCTGTTCTCTTGTCTCAACGCAAACAGTTCATCCGAGTGAACCGCATGCCGTATATCGCACACACCTTGATCTGCGTGACCGTTTATTTTGTGTTTCCTAATCACAAACAGTTCATCCGAGTGAACCGTATGTTGTATATCGCACACACCTTCATCTGGCTGCCCGTTTATTTTGTTCCTCCTCATCACAAACAGTTAATTGAACTGAACCGTATGCCCTGCATCGCACACGGAACCAAAATCTGAACCATGTTTGATACATCCGTCATCGCAAATGTTTTGCACCTTTTTTGACGATTTTTTACACCACCGTTTGCGATTATTGCATCGCACACAGTTCTGTCGAAGGGTCTCTGATCGTAGTGTCACGTTAGCAGTATCCTATGGTAGTGGCTTATTGAAGGGAACTATAGAGAAATGTGTTTACAAGAGCCTTGCCGGAAGTAAACAATTTGAGGAAATTGCACGCAAGCAAGGAAGGCACCGGAAGAATCAAGGTGTTGGTTTTGAATGAAAGTTCAATGCCAATGGAGTTGAGTGGGAAGAAGATCAATACCCCAAGACGAAGTTTGTTCCTCAACAAGAGAAGTATGATCCTACTTCCTTCAAGGGAACACAAGCTCAAGATGATCTTCCACCACAAGACCACAAGCTAAAAGGAAAGGACAAGCTTCAAGTGGAGATTGATGCATTTGAAGATGCTCCAAACGCCTTGGTCAAGTGGGTTCCCAAGTCTACATCAAAGTTCTACTTCATCAATTACATCTACAACCCCAAGGATTCCCATCAAGATGATGTGGATCCCGAAGAAGAAGAACTAGAGAGTTCTTGAGGGTGACTCTGCCAACATACTTCACTCATATTCATTTTGGCAAGGACAAGTGCAAACAACTTCCACATCTTGCACTAGTTCAAGGAGTCACAAACCCTCTTGTTGGTAAGACCAGGGACAAGGTAATCTAATGCTTTCATGGACATCATCGTGTGTGTGTTTCACTCTATGTCTATGGATATTCTTGTTTGTTCCTTCTGGGACTAACCCATGTAGGTATTGAAAGTGCAACTCACTCCAATGGATTGTTCCAAATGATCTACATCAACAATGAGCATCCACATCTTCAACACCTACATGAAGTCATCATCGACAAACCCCAAGGTTAGTTCATCCGTCTTAGGGGGATATCACATCTAGGGGGAGATTTACTCTAAGAATTGGGCTAAAGCAACTCTAATGGTGTGAACACAACAATGCTTTATGTAAAAGTGGTAACCCCACTTGTGTTTAAACAATGAGTATGACCTATGATCAAATGTTCTCATTTGACTCCTAAGTCAATATACTCATATATAGATGACCTAGTCATCGCCAATTGCTTTATAGATGCTAGAGTGATTGTGCATGCTTTGCCACATATTTCATTTGCCATTTTATTGTGTGAGCATGTTGATTGCATACTTTTCTCATTCGAGGACATCCATTTGTTGCTTTGATCGTTTGGCTCTTCTTATTTTGCCAAATGGATGGACAAGAATGCCTAAGAACTTCCTCTAGCTATCTATGATTTTCTCGTCTCAAACTTTATTCATGCTACATCACAAAGTTTGATCAAGTCAGATTCGAACCCTCTGGGTGAGGAGCACTCAGAGTCACCGATTCATCGTAGACTTAAACTTCCAAAACCTCTCTATGCATTTCGGTCTGAACGATTCATCCTTTTCGGTCATACCGAGTTCACTGAGTTGATCTAGGTTTTCAATCTCAGTGCAACCGATTAGAACCATTCGGTCACACCGAGTTGCAGTAACCGCTTGCGATTCTGCATCTCGGTGCCACCAAGCTGTTCCACTCAGTCACACCGACAGGGTCAGGATATATATACCGACGGGTCAAATTTTGGAAATTTGCCCGAAACATATTCGCCCACGTGTGTCCTGCTCTGCCAACTCAGGTGTCCGGGTCGTCCTACTTTCGCCAGTGACCTCCCGCCACTGGTCTCCGTCACCTTCAATGGAAATTTTCACTGATGTTGTCGTCGTAGCGAGCTAATCGTCGAGTTCGGGTATGAGTTCAACTCTTTGTGCAATATTTTACCTCTGATTCTTAGCAAAAGACAATGCCATGATTCTTACCACGAATGAGATCAATCTATCCAGAGAAAACTTCCTTTAGATTAGTTTCGATTCAAAAATTTAGGGTTAGGTTTTCGCTGAACTCATCTCGGACCGACCGAGTTGTGGAAATCGGTCTCACTGATTTGGCTTAGGCCATAGCACTTGTAATTTTCGGTCTGACCGAAACTTGCAAATCGGTGTGACCGAGTTCGACTCTCAGTGAAACCCTAGCAATCTCGGAGTCACTGAACTGTGTCGCGGTCTAACCGATTCCACTAGTTTAGACTCCAAAGTTGCTTCGGTGTCACCGAGTTCAACAAATCGGTAGCTCCGAAATGCTTTCTGAGGAAAACTAAAACTAAGTTTCTTGACTCATTTTTTTGCAAAAAGTCTGCACTTTGTGATGCTCATCCACTCTATCTCATCTATAGCTATTCATAGGGTCAGCTCTCAGTTTGCAGTGACAGAATGTCTGATCAGAGTGACAACCAGAATAAGTCTGAGGAGCAGGTGAATCTGAGTGAGGGCACTAGTCCCTCTGGCATCTATGATGAGGGGAGTAGTAGCACTCCCAGCAACCTGCCTAAGGCAACAACAAGGCAGAGGAAGAAGAAAACCTCAGATTCAAAGGATGAGGATTTTGAAGTTGAGGAGGTGACCTCAAAGAAGAAGGTTGTTGATGTCTACTACACAACCTTCTTCTTGTAGACGTTGTTGGGCCTCCAAGTGCAGAGGTTTGTAGGACAGTAGCAAATTTCCCTCAAGTGGATGACCTAAGGTTTATCAATCCGTGGGAGGCATATGATGAAGATGGTCTCTCTCAAGCAACCCTGCAACCAAATAACAAAGAGTCTCTTGTGTCCCCAACACACCCAATACAATGGTAAATTGTATAGGTGCACTAGTTCGGCGAAGAGATGGTGATACAAGTGCAATATGGATGGTAGATATGAGTATTTGTAATCTGAAAATATAAAAACAGCAAGTAACTAATGATAAAAGTGAGCGTAAACGGTATTGCAATGATAGGAAACAAGGCATAGGGTTCATACTTTCACTAGTGCAAGTTCTCTCAACAATAATAACATAGATAGATCATATAACAATCCCTCAACATGCAACAAAGAGTCACTCCAAAGCCACTAATAGCGGAGAACAAACGAAGAGATTATGGTAATTATTCTTTCGGATCAATCTATTCAGGAGTTCGTACTAGACTCACACCTTAAGACACAAATCAACCAAAACCCTAATGTCACCTAGATACTCCATTGTCACCTCAAGTATCCGTGGGCATGATTATACGATATGCATCACACAATCTCAGAGTCATCTATTCAACCAACACAAAGTACTTCAAAGAGTGCCCCAAAGTTTCTATCGAAGAGTCAAGACGAAAACGTGTGCCAACCCCCATGCATAGGTTCATGGGCAGAACCCGCAAGTTGATCACCAAAACAAACATCAAGTGGCACGTGATATCCCATTGTCACCACAGCTAAACACGGCAAGACATACATCAAGTGTTCTCAAATCCTTAAAGACTCAATCCGATAAGATAACTTCAAGAGGAAAACTCAATTCATCACAAGAGAGTAGAGGGGGGGGGGAACATCATAAGATCCAACTATAATAGCAAAGCTCGCGATACATCAAGATCATGCCATAGAGAGAACATGAGAGAGAGAGATCAAACACATAGCTACTGGTACATACCCTCAGCCCCGAGGGTGAACTACTCCCTCCTCGTCATGGAGAGCGCCGGGATGATGAAGATGGCCACCGGTGATGGATTCCCCCTCCGGCAGGATGCCGGAACAGGCTCCCGAGAGGTTTTTGGTGGCTACAGAGGCTTACGGTGGCGGAACTCCCGATCTATCTTTGTTTTGATGTTTTTAGGGTATGTGGACTTATATAGGCGAAAGAAGTCAGTCGAGGGAGCCTCGAGGGGCCCAGGAGACAGGGGCGCGCCCAGGGGGGTGGGCGTGCCCTCCTATCTCCTGGCTTGAACTCCAAGCACTACAAAAAATACACTTCCGTGATGATACGTGTTTGTCACAGTAGGTCACGTTTTTTGCCATGCATGTACATCCATGACAAATTTGTGACAGAATCAAGATAGTCATACCTATGCTGTCGTAGAAGTGTTCCATGACATTACCAGAATTATCATCACCGAAGTGTCCACTTCCATGACGATAAATCGCGCGTCACAGAAGTGCTTTCGTCAAGGGTGACCGACATGTGGCATCCACCGTAACGGAACGCCGTTAAGCTATCGGGTCGGGTTTTGGATCCAATAACCCGTTAACAGCCCCGACCAATGGGGATTTTCCACGTGTAAAATCATCATTGGCTGGAGGAAACACGTGTCGGCTCATTGCTGGGACAGATGTCATCCACTCATTGGATAGAAGGCACCTATGATACGTCGACACGTGGCACGGCCCAACAGAGGCCCATTGCTGTGAAAAGGACGACTCGTTTGACTTGGTCAAAAGGTGGTGGGCCGGGAAAGCCTGTTAACGGCCTATTCACATATAGCCCATTTATAGCCCGCTAACCGAAGGCCTGTTACGCCCTATTCGAATTAGGCCCAGTAGCGTCATCTGGGCCATCTAATATGATTCCAACCCGTTTTCACTTCTGGCCCATGTATGGCCCATGACGTCTTTCGGCCCATATGAGGCCCTATGTAACTCTTGGCCTATTAACATCCCGTGGTGAAACTGGCCCATAATGAACAGTGTATCACTTTACACCCATTAACGGCCCGTGGTGAAACTGGCCCGTATAGAACAGTGTATCACTTTATACCCATTAACGGCCCGTTATTCCGTTGGGCCGTTTCCAGCCCATGTTATCTTCCGGCCTTCTCAGAGCCCATTTATTCTTGGGCTCATTTCCAGCATTCATTTACTTACGGCCCGCTACTTTCATTTTCTGCTTGTGGGCCAAATTCAGCCCGTGGGTACAGTCGGCCCGTTTGTGGTCCGTTAAATGTTGGGCCGTTTTCATAGCGTCATCAAATACGGCGTATTAACGATGGCCCGTTATGGTCGGCCCATGAACGGACGATTCCAACTCTAGCCCGTTTACGGCCAGAATGTGGTCTGTTTGGCCCATGGTTGGCCAATCGATCATACGACCCATATAAGGCCCATTGATGATACGGCCCACAGAAGGCCCATTGTTTCTACAGCCCGTAGAAGGCCCATTGTTTCTATGGCCCATAGAAGGCCCACTGTTTATACGGCCCATAGAAGGCCCACTGTTTCTACGGCCCTTAGGTCCAGTGTCTCTCCAGTAAATATTAGCCCATGGTTATTGTGGCCTAGTTTTAAAAAATAGGTTATTGCAGCCACTAGCAAACCGCAGAAAAAGAACTGCATTGACTACAAGAAAACAAATAAACAAGAGAACAAGGAAATAAGTAAGCAAGCAACTTACACTAGGCTATCACGGCTACTACACATATTACATCCACTGGGCATCAAAGTTCGCCACCAGTGCAAATATAGGGAACACAACAGCATATAAACGTCGCAGCAAAACAAGTCCAGAACTGAAACCACTTCAGAAGAGCTCAAGAAACAATATCCTGGGTACCCATAATGCTGGCAAGATGCTTAGCAAGCTTATTAACTTTCTCTTGTTTGGCGCTTAAGTCCTCCAGCGCTTGCTATTGCACCAGAAAGTATGCATCTGAATTCTGCAGGGACTTTCTCAGTCCTTCGGCTTCCTGTCACATAACATCTGATTGATGTCTTTCAACTTGAAGTTGAGACTCAAGAAGCCGAACTAATTCAGGCAACGAGTTCGAAGAGCTGGTGCCAGCAGTGGTAGCCAGTAACTCGAACACTACATCAAGAAAGGACTTTGGGGTTGTCTCAGTGTCCTCAATATGAATTTTATCAGCTTTCTTGGAGACCAACAGGGATGTCTCACTATCTTGAACCTTATCTGCATTACTTCCTTTACCATTGCATAACAGGGTACTCTTCTCCAATGGTTTATCCGTGTTCTAAAAGAGAAACAAACAAACACATCTCAGGTTTACAATGTAGTATATGAAACTCATTTTGGTAAACCAGTTCAGTAGTAAGGTGGACAGGATAACAACATGAAACAAACGTATATCTATGTAGTATGGTCACTGTATGGTCTATATCATTCTAGTTTATGTTGCCAAATCAAGATAGATACAGTTTAAATCATATCTATTTAAGACAAAGCAGCATAGACAGAATATAAGTGTGGGAAACTACACAACAATAAAAACACTTGTAATGTGCATGGCATGAGAACATAATTGTTTATTCAATTGAAACTGAAATCAACATAGAGCAAGATACAACAGCAAACAGCCAAACACGTTATAGAAACAGGTTTAAAACATACCTGTTGTGCCATTGGAGTTTCAATTGCATCCTTCAAATTTGAAATTGGTTGGTATCAGTAAATACAGTGATGCAAGAGCAAAGTAGTATGAACCATAGCTATGGAACCTGACCTGAGAACAATTCTTCTTCTGCTTTAAGCGTTGACTTCAGGTTCGGAGTGGAGGTCCTCGTGATTTGGGCACTGCAGTTGCCTTACTAACTGCTCGTGTTTGGGTGCTCTGTGGTGGAGATGGTGTTGTGTCAACAAGAACTGGGTGTCTATCTGCTGGGGTTGGGGTTAGAAGGGGTGTAGCTGGTTCTCTGTCCAACTGGGTAGGGGTACAATCTGCATGAGTGTGGGTTATGTGTGGTGGGGCTGATTCTTGGGCAAGTACAACCGTGGTTCTATCTGCATCGACAGGTAGCACCATCTTTTCTGAAGACCGTGTTTTTACTCCCACAGATACTGCCATCACTGCCTCCAATTGAAATGGCTGATAAACAAGAAAAGTAATTGAATGTACAGACATTGTAAGATAGACATGTGCAATGGATAGTAGGGAAGAAAACAGGGCATGAAATAATTCACATTTATGTTGTCTAAGCAAACAGAATAGCATGACATAATTTCACATATATGATGGCTAATTAAATAGGATAGCATGACACAATTTCACATGTATGATGGCTAACTAAACAGGATAGAATGACATACTTCAAAATATGATGACTATGTAAACAGGATGACATGATATAACTATAAGATGTGTCTATTAAAGTGGTTGGCATGCCATTAATCACAAACATGCCGTCGATGGAAACATGATGGCATGATATAATTCACGGATAGAATGACATAATTTAAAATATGATGACTATGTAAACAGGGTGAGATGATATAACTATATTATGTGTTTAGAAAATGGGTTGGCATGCCATAATTCAGATACATGCTGTCTATGTAAACATCATGGCATGACATAATTCAAATTTATGATTTATATACTAAGGAAGTGAGCAGAGGGCAATCGCATATATGTTGTGTCAACTAAGGAGATGGCATTCAATATTGTGTATATGATGTAAAAACTAAGCATTGCAATACAACATATGCATTATATGAGTAATATAACCCTGCCAAGTTTGAGCATACACCTCAGGGGGATAATAGGACTGGTCATCTGCCTCTGAATCCTCCTCTGAAGAGCTATCTGTAACCAGCAAGATATCTGCTTCAGCGGGTAGCATTGTCTGCTCTGAAGACCTTGTTTTCACTCCAGATTTCTCCATCACCAATTCAAATGGCTGATGCACAGGAAGAGCAGTTGAATATACAAAAATTGTCGACAAAAGCAATGAGAAATACAAAAAAAAGGATGGCATGATATAATTCACATATATGACGCTTGCCTAAACAGCATGGCATTGCATAATTCACATACATAATGCCTTGCAACAAGATAACATTGCATAATTCACATATATAATGTCTTGCAACAAGATGGCATTGCATAATTCACATATATGGTAATTAGACACTAAACAGGTGGCATTCACACAAAGCATGTCTAAACTAAGCAAATGACATAGCAATGCAAGATACCATACGCACGATATGAGTAACATAACCCTGCCAAGTTAGGACATGCACCTCGGGGTGGGGGATATGACTGGTCATCTGTCTCTGAATCCTCCTCTGAGGAGCTATCAGTAACCAGCAAGACATGCGCTTCGTCAGATAGCATTGTTTGCTCTGAAGACCTTGTTTCCATTCCAGATTTTTCCATGACCGTGCCAAATGGCTGATGCACATGAAGAGTAATTGAATGTACTAAAATTGTTGACAAATTTAACACATAATAAAAAAATGATGGCATGATATAATTCACATATAAGATGACTGGCTAACCAGGGTGGCATTGCAAAATTCACATATATGATAAAGAAACTAAACAGATGGCATTGACACAAAGCATGTCTAAACTAAGCAGATGACATCTTTAATGTATACAGTAAGCAAAGTAAGGCACCATATGCATGATATTACCAACATCAGCATGCCAAGTTAGAGCTAAAACCTCATGGGGTAAATAGGAGTGGTCTTCTCCTTCTGAATCCCCCTCAGAACAGTTATCTTCATCTTGATTATGATCCAAAATGGATGTAGGGGGGCTGCCTTTGCGCCCACCATGGAACGACGTCTGCATGAAATTTTATTGCCACGCAAGGCTCATCTCTTTTGCTCTACATGATCAGTTCCATTGTGTACAATAACTGGCATGCATAGGAATAAAATATAGTGAGATTATGTAAGGAGTGCAGGCACAAATCCAGAGTGATGGTAGCAAACTGTGGATAGACCCAAAACCAATGATAGCAGGCAGATAATAGCTTTAGTTAAAAAATACAGATAATGGCTCCTTTAATGTTTCTTTGCACCCAACATGAAAATCATAGTAGACACCGGAGATTAACCAAATAGTAGATAGATAGTACTGATTGCTGCCCCAATATGTACCCACAACCATTTAAAAACTCAAGTTTCAGCATTAGTTTGGACCTGACTCGGAGTCTAATAGGTGAACACGACGATAATGTAGCATGTCATCATATTAAGAGACGCATAACGTAAGCAGACACAGAAGAGTGTGACCTCTCTTGTGGACCCGTGTAGTCCTCAAGGTCATCTGCTCAGTTGATGATGGTAATGCAGTTGTCGTGGCTGCCGGCGGCTGGGAAGAAGATCTGAGGCGGCGAAAGACAGTCTGGAGAGCGGATCCCTGCTGTGGTGAACCCTTCCGTCGTTGGAGCAGCTAAGCTGGGGTGGAACACAGCACCGCAGGAGCAGGACAAACCAGACAAGGTTTTCTTTGACACATATCTGTAACAGAAGTAATTGAGTAAGGGCTTGTTTGAATTTGAGGATTCTAACAATGCATGGATAGGAAATAGACAGGAATAGGATAGGAATGCACGTGCAAAATAGAGAATTTAAAAACACAGGATTTCTGCCAATCTGGGTGTTTGATTCACAACAATTGGATGATCACAGGATGCAAAAAAGCATGGTGAGATTAAGTCAAACCACAAGAAAATGTACGGTTATAATGCTATTATGCTACTATCTCTTAGTCTTGTGCCTGATGAATAGGAATATGAAAAGGAGGAGAAGTGATAATTAGAATTCCTACGGTTTTGCTTTCAAGGAGACACTAAAGGAACAAATCCTACAGTTTTCCTTTGCTCCATTCCTTTGCACCAAATTCATGAAAAGTAGTACCATAGGAAACTTTCCAATTCCTACGTTTTTCATTCACTTTTCCTTTCAAGCACTGGCGATTCTAGTAGGCAGGCTTGAGCAAGGAAAATCCTACACTAAAAAAATGTTTTTGTGCTACTTCTATTACTTGGGACCCAGGCCACTGCCATACTAGCTCAACTCCCAGGCCCATCAACAAATGCACAGCTCAAACGCGCAGAGATAAATAATGATGGCATTCAAGAGAGTCCATCACGGATGGCTAAGTTGCCTGATTCCTCACTGCTTGTCATATAGTAGGATAAAATAATCGTATTTCCCGGTACTACGAGTGCTCAATGGACAATATATATAACATGTAGAGTAAAAAAGAGATGCAACAAGTGTACAACCTCTTTGGCGAAGCCATGTCGATCTCAGTGTGATTGGGTTGGGCGGTGAGGATGCTCCGGCTGACTTTGCTGTCGGAGGAGGGGAAGAATATCTTAGGCGTCTGGAGATGGAGCCCGAGGTACTGCTCCGCTGTGATGGAGGGTTTCGTCGTTGGAGCAGCTCCGGTGAGTTGTACGACGCCGAGGCTGAAGCAGGACAAGAGAGACAATGAACAACGTTAACCTGAGTGGAATTCTAATAGCATCTCCAATACATGACGTAAAATACATAACCACAAAGTGCTAGATGTAAAATACATCATCCACTCATCTCTGAACTTAACTGTTGAAACTGAACTTAACTGTCGAAACTGAACCTAACTGTCGAAACTAAATTTTGCTGTCGAAACTGAATTTTGCTGTCGAAACTGAACGCACTAGCAAGGTGAGGCTACATGTCGGTCGACTGGCTTTTTCATCTCTGGTCAGTCAATTTTGCAGCCGTTGGATACGAAATCAAGGGCCTGCGGTTCATCTTCAACTTCCACCCCCCCTGAGCCGCCAGCCACCACCGGCCAAACAGTAGCCCCCGTCGCCCGCGGCCGGCGGTGCGCCGCCCTGTCCGCCCCGAAAACACTCCCCACCGCCGGTCCGCCGCTGCCCCGGCCAACCCTCTAGGCCCCCCCCCCATGCCGAGCTTTTTCTCCGGCGATCCCCATGCCACCGTCCCGCCACCGCCGGCGACCACCGCCCCCATCCTGAACCCTAAGATAGATAGTGGGGTACCTCTCCGGCGAGCCCCCCTCCCCGCTGCGGCTGGTTCTTCCTTCACCCCGGCGAGCCCACCCCTTGAAAATTGACTGACCCAAAAGTTGATTCAGTCGACTGAAGTGTAGCCAAATCGGAGTAGCATCGCAAGCAAGAGCAAGAGCGAGAGCAGCAGCGTGAGCAAGAGCAATAGCAAGAGTAGACCAGGCAGGGGACCGAGAGCAAGAGCAGAGCAGCAGCGCGAGTGAGAGCTAAAGCAGCAGCAGCTCCTACTGATGTGGACGTCGCCGCCGAGGGAGCGACGCCGTGGAGGAAGCGGCCGGCGACGCCGCCGTGGATGCAGCCACGCCGTGTCGGCTCGGGACCAAGCGCCGGCAGCACCGTGAGATCAAATCAAGAAGAAAATGCGGCGATTAGTGTACAACCTCTTTGGTGGCGCCGATTAGGCCACAGCTTCATCCGAGGAAACGGTGATGATGATGCTCTTCCGGTGGTGCAGGTGAAGACGGCGGTGTGGGAATGGAGGTGGCGCGAAAGACGAGGGGTACGTCGGGGTAGCTCCTTGGAGGTGGAGGACGGGGTGGCTGAACCGGCGGGATGATGAGATCGACGACGGATCCTCATCCAGTACGGTGGATGAGGGACATCGAGGTGTTGTTGTGGACGATGTTGTCGGGGAAGAGGCTCTAGTTGGGTGGCGGACGGAGCAGGGTGTGGGGTTTCGTCGCGGGTTTTCGCGGCCTCGGTGTACGAATGGGTGGGCGGATGGGATGGCAGTGGGGAACCATGGCTTAGAGACGCGCTTGTCCGAAATGTGGGGTAAGTTACGAAAGTACCCCCCACCGATTTGAGGCGGTTCTTTCGGTTCAGGGGTACCACGTGCATTTCGCGTGTCGGGATTTCACAGGAGGTGGGAGTTTTCGCGTGCATTGTAATTTCGGAATAGCATGGCGCGGGTTGAGATTGAGGGAGTTGTCGGAGCACAACGAGACAAAGATATATCTTAAATATTTCGGGGTAACAAGGCGCGGATTGAAGAGGCGGGAGTTTCGCAACACGATAGACAGAGACGCTAGCTTCAATTTTCGGCGTAACAAGGCGCGGATTGAAATTTCGGAAGAACAAGCTTAACGTGTACCCAAAAAAGACAATTTGCACCTCAACACGCACAACACACACACAAACACCATTTAGACTAGAGTAAGGTACGCGTGCATTGCACGCATGAGATTTGGCAACCAAATTATGAATAAATACCACATTATAGCATGCAAGCTTTGAGTCATATATGCATGATGTAGATGTTCGTTTAATTCTTATAGTTCTTTTCATTCAAAATCATCTAGTTTTTATAAGAAAGCTAATCTATTTTAAGATTCATGGAATTATGCGTTGTAAGAAAGCTAATCTATTTTAAGATTCATTCAAAATCACATAAAGTAAAAACGAATAATGGCAAATCATGTAGAAAACACTTGGGCAATTCTGATACGGAAGATTCTAGAACAAATAAGAAGTGCTTGTGTTTTGATGTTTGTGCATTATGCTTAAGTTCGACCATAGAGTCTTCTAGATTATACATGTGGAGAAATCTGGTGGAATCTAGATGATATCCAACGGCCAATAGTGCTCAAATTTGCCATCTTTGAACCATCGGATTCGCCTCATCCAACGACCATCTTTCAAAGTTAAAGTTACCCGCACACAATATAAAAAATAATATAATATAATATATATAGGGGTATAGATATAGATATGTGATGCGAAAGCCGCCCATCATCTCCAATTAGAATAGTGTGTCCATGCACGGATGCAACATGGGCAAATGATGTCTGCCATCTGTATCTCAAATTCAAATCAGTCTGACCTTTTTCAATGTGTATACATTACAACATGCTCGTTTCCAAACCACACCGCGCAGATCTCCGTTATATTCATGCATGCATGTGTTTCAAACATCAGGATCTCTTATTCAAATATTTGAATTCAACTTTACATTGATTATGACCTCACATATTCTTTTACACCCACACAGTAGTCTTCTCTTTATAATTGTACCACTAACTTTCTCTCGTGCATGCATGCACACACACTACCAGTCGGCATTATCCATCGCACGCATGCAATCTTTTTCTTCAGGTCTGTCTCCCATGAAGGCGCACACCCACACACATCCCCCTCTCCATCATATCGGGCATTCTTTATCTCTCACGCGTGCATGCGCAACGATCGATGTTCCTCTATGTACGTGTGTATATAGCTAGGTCTTTCATAGTTTTCCACACAAACCGATCAATCGGTATATCCAGTGAGGTCTCGCCCTCTTTCCCACGTCCACATCGATCAATCTATACCTCTCTATATAGGATTAACATATATAGCTAATACACCCACATTAATTATATATCCAATGTCCCCTTCTCATCATCCATGCCTTCCGCTTCATCTCTCAGACGCGTGCACAATGGCGAAGACAGGGGGCAGTAAGGGCCCTACCCCCCTAACATCACTATATATCAAGGCTAATATGAATGTGATCATTAGACAATTGCTGCTAAAAAGGTTTAATTTCATGAATTGACCCTCCTCGTAAAGGATTAGCAATGCTTGGCCCCTAGCTCGTTTATTTTTCATGGCTCCGCCACTGCGTGCAACAGCACACGTGTTCGCCCCCTCTCTCTAAATATCGATCTCGCACTTGTGCATTCCTTCATAGTCTCCCTCCACTCGGCCCCTCGCACCATCTTCTAGCCCCCCACCGGATTTTGCCACATGTACAATCTAGCAGACTCCATGGTTGAACTTAAGCATAATGCACAAACCTCAAAACAACAGTGGTTCTCTTTTGTTCTAGAATCTTCCGTATCATAACTGCCCAAAAAAAATTCTAGTTGAATTGCCATTATTTGTTTGTACTTTATGCTTTACAACGCACAATTCCATGAATCATAAAATAGATTAAGGGCTTCTTTGATTCAAAGGATTCTCAAAGGAATTTTGGAGGATTCTAATCATTAGGAATTTTCCCTATCTTGGTTGTTTGATTCGTAGGATTGTAAACCATAGGAATTTTTCCATATGATTCATTTGCACTAGATTTCATAGGAAACATCCCATCCACTCAAACCTCTTTGAAAGAATTCTATGTTTTTTCTATGCACAATCAAACACTCGTACAATCCTGTAGGATTCAAGACGACATTCCACTATAATCCCATGTTTTTCCTATTCACGCGTTCTTAGATTTTTTATAAAAACTAATTGATTTTGAATGAGATGGACTATAAGAATTAAACGAAGGGCTACATCACGCATATATGACTCAGAGCTTACATGCTATAGTGTGGTATTTATTCATAATTTGGTTGCAAAATCTGATGCGTGCAATGCACGTGTACCTTACTAGTACTTCGAGTATGTGCAAAACACGTAAATTAGAATACCAATGGCACGCTACACGGTGTCTCTCTTACAGTTCATGAAGCCACGTGGAACATGTGGAGGCGTTGTCGCGACCTCCTTGCGTGGATTGATCACAGTGATGTGCTGCTGGTTCCAGAAGAATGTACTCGTCCTCCCTGAGCCATACTAGCGGTACATGCACGAAGCGAAGATGTGCACGCACGCCATGCACGCACTCATTCCCTCGCACGCACAGGCGGGTACATGGGCGGACGCAATTTTGTACCAAGATCCACCCCATGTGATAATTTGACGCGTGTAAAGTTGTTCACTTCATTGCTGGTCAATTAATACAGTGCATGCAAATTGAGTGGACGTGAGGGCGGAAGAAAGACATTATTACTGCATTGCGCGCATGCGAGTAGTTAAATCGTGGGTTGCTAGTAGTACTTCCATTGGTCTCCTTCATATTTTGTGCCAATTTTTGACAGTAACATAATATTTACGCATTTGAGCAGTGTAGTACTTGAAATTTATGTTCCGCTAAACTCATCGGGAGCCGTTTCGGGCCTCGAAACCAAAACCATCAATTAATCTTTACCTTGTTCCCCATTACATTCGAAAGCCTTCTCACACCTACTAGTACGTACCAAACCTGATCGTGTTCCCACTATGCAGGTATTAGTACTAGTGCTAGTACTTAGGTTATAAAAAGGGGAACTACCTAACCGAAAATTACTCTACCTTTCCTCCTCATAAGTGCTTCTTCTTCGTCCGTCGTTGCCATAGCCGGTGAGCAGACCTCTAGGTCGAGAACTACTCGTAACAAGGGAGCGGCAGCCAAGGCTACGGAAAAAAAAGAGAGGGCTCGCCGCCACGCAGAGACCTCAAAAGATCTCTCACGGGCAGGCGATGGCTCCCAGGAGCGCCCTAGCCACGGAGGCGAACATGCCGAGCCAGCGGAGCTGGAGTCGTTATCCCTTGATGGCATGCCCGATCAGCTCAATAAGCACCTCAATAAGCAGAAGGAGTTCATCCAAGGCTTGATGGAGTTGCTGAAGGAGAGCCTCGACGACATGCCCGCTGAGCTCAATCAACAGGGGGAGTTGACCGCCGGCTTGGTGATGCTGCTGAAGAAGAGCATTGTCTCGGAGAAGAAGACGACCGGCGAAATACTGCGACTTCAAGAGGACAAGGCAAAGCTCTGCCACGAGATCGACCTGTTGAAGGAGAAGAACACTGGCTGGAAGAAGCTGCATGAGAACAGTAGTTCCTCGATGAAGATGCTGCAGGCCCTTGTCATGGGACAGAAGGAGTTGGCGAACCTCCGCATCGAGCACCCGGCTGCTGTCAAGGTACGTAATGTGTCCGTGGAACAGATGATGAAGGCTCGCGTCGAGAAATCCCGTGTCATGGACAGAATGAAGAAGATGGCGGAGGAGACGCGCAAGGAGATGGAGGTCGTGGAGGCAATGAAGAAGCGGTTACGACTTTGCGGCGAATTAGATCATTTGGGGTGATAATCTTCCTTCTTCTTTTGCTGCAGTGTTTCATCTTTTGCTTCGGGTGTTTCACCGCACGTGTCATGTTCTCTGCAAGGCATGAATGGAACAATGGTTTTTGATTTTTGAGGGAATGAATAGAACAATGCTAACAATGAGATGACTAGCAAATGAGATCATTTATTATCGCCATATGGCACTGGGCTGCCGTGTTTCGTGCTCCTCCGTCGCAGTACTACTCCAGTGGAAAACTTGAGTATATCGCACGGTTCTTTGCTCCTCCTCGATCAGGTCGTCGGTGCATTTATACGAGTAGTCAAATCACAAGGCCCCGCCTTCCAGAAGTAATGAGCCGTCAAATCAGAAAGGCCCTCGCCTCTCGTGAAACCGACCAAGCTAGACTGCCCCGCCCTCTAGCCTTTTAAAAAATGTATACTTTTGTACAGCAGTAGTATAGATGGATTGCGCCATGGAGCAAAACTTGAAATTAAAAAAAAGGTGGTACATATAGAGAGTGCTCATCGCCAAATTATGCATATAGTACTATTAAAAAGGCTAGTCACAATAATGGTGTCCAGCACAACCCACCCCTCAAATAAAACTAAGCACCCTGGGATTCTTTGACAAAACTAAGCACCCTGAAATTCTTTGACAACTAAACTGCTGGCTATATGATGTTGGCCATATATATTGTACGTATATAATGTGAAGAAACGAGTGGTAGTACTATACCAACTAAAAGATGAAATGTAAGAAATACTAGTATGTACGTACTGAAGAGTTAATGTAACAATAAGAAACATAACATAGTTCTGCTGGGGGCTCAGCACAACACACCCCTCAAATTATATTAAGCACACCTGAAATTAAACTTTACAACTATTCCGGTAGACACTGCATTAGAACCACCATGAGCAACGACACTGCCACCTTAATCGGAGTCCTCGTCCACGTCCTCGACTTCGTCCTTGTCCCTCTTCCTCTTGGTCGATACTTCTTTGCTTGCACCGCCAACTTGGTTGTTGCTCTTCATCCAAACCTTGTAGATATTGAAACAAAGGTAGCCATCCATTGCAGCGTAGTGGATGTGGTCTATATCTAGTACATTCCGCTGCCATGCATGATGATGAAACATGTATGGAGGTTTCTCCAGTTTACCGTACGAAGGATGAACCATGGCCCCTGCCAGGGTCAGCATTGAAGGCTAACGAGAGGACACCAGCCGATTCTTTTGGAGGTCGAAGGTGTTGCCTACAACGAGGCCTATCCGACGCAGGACTTCTTTGTCGTTACCAAAGTCTACAGTAACGAATTTGACTGGGTTGCTCTCGAGGAAGTCCTTAAAATCCTGGCACTCAACGTCGGCATGGCATATGTGGTAGACCAAGCATAAGGCATGCACGCAAACCTGGATCACGGCGGGCTTCTTCCTCTCTTCGTCCTTTAGATCCTTCTCTTGTCCCACGACTGTGGTGTACTCAACATCTAGCCCAGCGACCCACTCATCACCCGAGTCTTCGAACATGCGTCTGAAGCGAGAAAGGCATCCTTTCACCGTCGCGGAAGAATGGGTGTAGACGATGTCGAACTCATCGCCGGTGATGGTTCTAACCTTGTACTCACCGCCGATCGGGGAGATTTGGGACGCCATGGATTTGGGAGGAGGGTTAGGATTAGTAGAACTGTCATAATGTGAATGGACGGGACGACTAGGAGCGAACCGCCGTAGTATTAAAGGACGTGCGGGGACGAGTAGGAGCGAACTGCCAGTGTGCGAACGACAGGGTAGTGGCTTTCCATTCTCCCATGATACGGGCTTCCGAGAGCCCTTGGATCTGAGATCGAATAGTTGCATGGTGTGATTCTAGACCTATGGGTAAATATCCTATCCTGGAGGGTTATTCTGCAAATTTTCAGCAACTTAGCATGCGACCGTTTGATCTCAGATCCAAGGGCTGCCAGCACCCCGTATCATGGTCGCTCCCTTGGAGATTTAACATGGTGCGTTAGGCTATCTAATGTTGGCATGTCATACATAGTCATCACTTAGTCACTCATACTACAACAAGGTTAGCTATAAGGTTAGTCATCACTTAGGAGAAAATTTTACTACTCCCTCCGTTTACTCCTCGTCCCTACTACGTACTTTGGTTAGTACTCCCTCCATTTACTTATACAAGGCCACTATAAAAAAATACATTTTGCATCTATACAAGGCCACAAATAGTAATCGAGACAAAAGTTACTACTCCCTCCTTTCCAGTTTATGGCTCAATTTCAAAATCTCTCCAACCAAGGTAGACGGTGAGTGGTCAAATTAATTTTGTAGTTTGCACAGTACGCTCGTTTTTCTCAAGAAGTTATGTTTACCGAGGCATTAATTAGAACGAATGCATGAATGACCACTAAATTTCCATGAACTTGTACATGCATTGGTTAGTTTCCTCTTGACATTGCTTGCGTCGGGTGATGTAACGCACCTCGAAATCCAACATGTAATGATACTACTACTAGTATAGTAGAATTGAGACTTATCAAACGGGAAAACGGATGTTTTTTAGATGAGCCCTATAAACCCTAGTGGGTACGTACTCCGTAAAAACAGATTTTTCCAAAACTAAGTCGCTCCCTTTCATGAATTTTGTAGTATACTCCTCTGTTGACGCTCCCTTTCATGAATTATGTACTTCCTGTCGCCGACATGTGGGACATATAGCAACCGGGTCGACGTGTCAAGCACCAAATAACAGTGCAGAACAGCAGGGGGACGCACCCCACTCGTACCGGCCCAGTAGTAGTAATGAGCAATGAGATGTCAAATCACAATGCCGCACCTTCCCAGGCAGATGAAGCAACCATTATTTCACACTTCGGTTCGACACCATCTCAAACCACGTACTAGTATTGCTGCTGCCTCAGGAGGGACACGTGCATCGCCTTGGTACATCATGACACGTGGGACCGCATGACAGGCCATGCTCCCCCGCCGATCGCTCGGTAAAATCACCTCATTTTTACTATACTTCCTCTGTATCGGTTTACTACATGGCATGCATGTCGTTCTAGGTTGAGAATTTAACTGGCTATATATATGTGATGAATAGTACACTAGCCTTTTAAAAATGTATACTTTTGTACAGTAGTACTATCGATGGATTGCGCCATGGAGCAAAAATTGAAATTTAAAAAAAAGGTGGTACATATAGAGAGTGCTCATCGCCAAATTATGCATATAGTACTATTAAAAAAGCTAGTACGTGCTTAATTGGGGTGCTAAATTCTATTAAAGAAATACTGAAGAGTTAAAGTAACGAGAAGATACATAACATAGTTCTGCTGGGGGCTCAGCACAACACACCCCTCAAATTAAACTAAGCACACCTGAAATTAAACTATGCAACTAATCTGGTAGACATTGCATTAGAAGTTTAGAACCACCATGAGCAACGACACTACCACCTTACTCGGAGTCCTCGTCCACGTCCTCGACTTCGTCCTTGTCCCTCTTCCTCTTTGCTGATACTTCTTTGCTTGAACCACCAACTTGCCTGTTGCCCTTCATCCAACCCTTGTAGATATTGAAACAAAGGTAGCCATCCATTGCAGTGTAGTGGATGTGGTCTATATCTAGTACATTCCGCCAGTTTACGGTACGAAGGATAAACCATGGCTCCTGCCAGGGTCAGCATTGAGGGCTGACAAGAGGGCACTAGCCGATTCTTCTGGAGGTCGAAGGGGTTGCCTACAACAAGGCCTATCCGACCCAGGACTTCTTTGTCGTTCTTAAAGTCTACAGTAATGAATTTCACTGTTTTGTCCTCAAGGAAGTTCTTAAAATCCTGGCACTCAACGTCAGTATGGCATATGTGGTAGACCAAGCAAACGTTATGTACGCAAACCTGGATCACGGCGTGCTTGTTCCTCTCTTCGTACTTTAGATCCTTCTCTCGTCCCACGACTGTGGTGTACTCAACATCTAGCCCAGCGACCCACTCATCATGTGAGTTTTCGAACATGCGTCTGAAGCGAGAAAGGCATCCTTTCACCGTCGCGGAAGTACGAGTGTAGATGGCGTCGAACTCATCGCTGGTGATAGTTCTAACCTTGTACTCACCGCCGATCGGGGAGATTTGGGACGCCATGGATTTGGGAGGAGGGTTAGGATTAGTGGAACTGCCGTAATGTGAATGGACGAGACGACTAGGAGCGAACCGCCGTAGTATTAAAGGACGTGCGGGGACGAGTAGGAGCGAACTGCTAGCGTGCGAACGGCAGGGTAGTGGCTTTCCATTCTCCCATGATATGGGCTTCCGAGAGCCCTTGGATCTGAGATCGAATGGTTGCATGGCGTGATTCTAGACCTATGGGTGAATATCCTATCCTGGAGGGTTATTCTGCAAATTTTCAGCAACTTAGCATGCGACCGTTTGATCTCAGATCCAAGGGCTGCCACGACCGTGCCTACCACGACCGTCGCGTCGCTCGCGCGGTCGCGCCCTTGCAGATTTAACACGGTGCGTTAGGCTATCTGATGTTGGCATGTCATACATAGTCATCACTTAGTCACTCATACTACAACAAGGTTGGCTATAAGGTTGGCTATAAGTGTTTTTTACTCCTCTCTATCTCTTTCTTCGTA
Source organism: Triticum dicoccoides (assembly GCF_002162155.2). Classification (NCBI taxonomy): domain Eukaryota; kingdom Viridiplantae; phylum Streptophyta; class Magnoliopsida; order Poales; family Poaceae; genus Triticum; species Triticum dicoccoides. The sequence goes on from NC_041385.1 coordinate 803,890,817, forward strand.
CTCCCTCCGTCCCATAATATAAGAATGTTTTTGACACTAGTGTAGTGTCAAAAACGTTCTTATATAATGGGACACAGGGAGTACTAGTATTTATTGCATTTGCCAAGGAGTGACCTCTTCCAATGAAATGGTGTTGCTAAGTTTGCTTCATTTAATTAGCTATAGACTCAAAATTGTCTTTTCACCTAGGTATACGTGCTTAGCACCGTTTCTTCCTTGGGTCACCAAACTAGTCTCTCTCTTCTTGATTAACTTGCCACATCAGACTTTATGCCTATGTGGCAAGCTTAAGCACCTGTAGGAGCAAGTAAGTGCAATAGTGCGCTTTACATGGCATTTTTGCATATGTGGAGGAAAGAGAGGAAAGGAAAAAGTGGAGAAGTGGGCTCTCATGCAAGAGCCAGCCTCTACTACATGGTGGAGCATTGGGAGAGGCACTTGTATGGAGGTGGTCAGGAATCGGGAGACTCACGCCAGTCGTAGCGCCACAGTTAAAATGATAATGGCAAGTCAAATCACGGGGCCCCACCTGTCCAGCAGTAACTCGCTGTCAAATCACACAGCCCTACGTTTGCAGCAGCCTACTCCCTCGTCTTCTCGCGTCTCTATCGAACCGACTAGGCGGAACTGCCCCGCCGCCTACCGCGCAGGAAAAGCCCCGCCCTCGACTTTTAAATAGTATACAGTATACTAATTTTGTATCCATGGATTGCGCCCGTGCCATGGAGCAAAGCGTCTAGAAAACAGCGGTACACATGTACGGAGTATACAGCACGCCCGTCGCGTTCGCGTCGCACCCCAGACGGTCGGTCGGTCTGGCACACTACTCTCTGAATGGAACGCGCGTCATATTGCGTTCGCACACACATGTGGGACGGCAATTGAGAATCGACCATAGGCACACTCCCGGCCCTGCAAGTCGGGTGACTTAATAGAAGTGGGAAACGAGCAATAGTACTAGAGAAGTGTTGTACTACGTTGGTGCCTGGAAGATCCCTGCAAGACACGGAAGATCAGTTCGCCCATGCATGTGATCAGACTCCAGCAAACACGCCTGGATTGGCTATCGTCTACATATCGTGCAGGCTGTGTTGTACATGGCTGTAGTTGTGGTGAGAAATCTAAAAAAAGGTTTCTTGTCATCTCGCAAAATTAGGTGTCATGTGCTTCTGATCAATGCGAGGGTTAAACAGCGACAATTGAGTTGGGCTAGTCATTGGGGGCACATGCACGAACAGTGACTACTCGGCTGCCATCTAGGCCAAACCGGCTATGTTAATTAGGACATCTATTGACGGACCCCTTTTCTACGAGTTTATCTTTAATTTGAGCTTTGTTCCTCGTCTAGTTTGTCCGTCGGGATTCATGTTGTCTCCTTTGGGCAGTGAGGTTATGATTTCTTGTCATGTGGCATTTTTTCGTCTTATATGTTATAATCCGGCGCTTCAGATCAAAATGACGACAACTGCGCCTCCGGGCCACGTGCATGAAGACTTCTCGACAGTCATTGACGAGGTCAAGCTGGCTCTGGTAGACAAAATAAAACTAAGTACTACTCCACTATATAGGCAGGAGCCTCTGCGCTTGCTTGCTAGTGTTGCTCTCTTCACACTGTCTCGGCCTCTCCAGATCTAAACACGTCAGCGGTGGCCACACACTCTCTCTCTCTCCACTCACCGCTGGTCACAGATCCAGCCGGATCCTCTCCGCCGGGGAAGGTGAGAAGGTGCAATGTTCATGCGGTCGTCCTCGGCAACGGCTCTTACCCACTGCTGGGCGCGTCCCGATCAGCCTGCCTTGTCGTTCTCTCCCAAGTACCGCTGGCGAGGGAGGGCCTCTGATCCCTTCTTCCTCGCTGCCATAGTGTGGGTAGATCCGGCCTCCTGCCACCCACCTAGCGACATCCCGGCGACCATCAGGTATAACTTCCTTCGAAACCGGCCTTGCTCTACTTCCCGAGCTCCTGACGTTGCTGCATTTGTATCTTTTACTATTTCTCAGGCCCCCTCGTAGATAGGATCGATCGGCTATTCGAAAACCACCTAATTTTTTTATGTTTAAGAGGTAAAACTAGTTCATGCACTTGAATCTAGTACTACTTGGTTCAAACAAGGAAGAAAGGGGGTGGGGTGGGGGAGGATTTGTTACCTGAATCTAGGACTTGGTCGAAAGAGGAAATAATGGGGGCGAAAAGTAGCAGAGACTGGCTATCCAACTGGTCTCTAGGTCTAATAGGGAAATAAAGGGAAACGCAGTACAAACTCAATATAAACCCGATCTATTGGTTGAAAAAGGAAAGAAAGTGGGGACTGGGGGACAAGTCAACAGAGTAAGTCCATCACTAGATTTGCTAGCCTCACACAGTATAAGGTGGCTATACCGAACAAAAATGGGACCAACCCAGATATCATGTTCTAATGTTTGTTGCCTTGAGCCACTCTTATGTAATGCCACTGGTAAAATGTAGCAGTCGCACTGTTAAAAGTAAGGACACATTAAACCAATGTTGTTTTCAATGTAATGCCTCCAGTAATATGAATCAATGGCACTTCTTTACATGTCTTGCTAAAATTTCCCATTAAGATAAGTTGGTTCTTTTCATTAGAAATGCAACTGTCCTAGTCCGCCTACTCTCCTGTGCCCAAAGTAATGTTGTATTTAACGGTTGTCATAGTTAATCCTAATGCCCACACTAATATCTAGCAATGCCACTGCTTTAGAAATTGCTACTATCCTTGTAGGATTGCCATTCAGATAAGAAACATGCTTCTTTTCATTTGATGCATGTTTCATCACTTGTTAGTCACCCTCCTTTCCACCTTTTTTGTGCAAACAGAGATATACATTTCACGCTCGATCTTAGTTGAACTGGACAAATGATATCCAAATTATAGTTGAGCGTTCCAGGAGCTTCACAACCAACCTTGATGTTGCTCAATTTTATTGCAACTAATGAAGAAGAAGCTCTGTGGGTTTCGTTTTCTGATGGAAATGGAACCGGGGCTGGAGCCCTTTTCTTAAAAAAATTTGAAGAAGAAGCTGCTAGCTCACGGGACATTGCTTCATTTTAGGTGAACTACACCAAAAGGTCCCATGAATTGAATCATCCATGTTGGTGACTGAAAGAGCCAGCTTCAGCATCCCAGTCTAAGCACCCCCGGCCTCCATCCTTGCGACGCACGGTACACCTCAATTGCCACCTGCTCAACCCTAGTGTCACTGATAAAATGAAGAAATAAATACAGTTAAAATAGAGCGAGTGTCATCTCTATCATTTCATTTCCAATGTAGATAAAGAAAGTGCTTCTCTTTGTTAAAGTATGTTTCATCAACTAGTCCCATTGTTAATGTTTAAGCATTTTTGTAAACTGGGGTGCTTAATTTTAGTTGATATGTACAAAAATAGAGATTTGAATGTCTCAAGGCGCCTCCTTGTACTACCGCTGTACGCTGATGTTCATCACTGGCAGAAGGTGTATCTGGGAGACTTGGGACGATGTCCAGTATGAGGCGTACCGTATGAGGCGTCGCATGGCCCATCTCGCCCTCGCAGCATGGCATACTATGATACTATCACAATATTTTCTTCTATTTATTTTGTGTGTTTCATCAACTAGTGTCACTATAATGTAATCACGCTTTTTCATTATCTATGCAAACAGGGTTATTCAGCTGCATTTTGGTGGAACTGCACAAATGTACGTATGGAACCGGCATATATGCAGAGTGCGAGGTGTGCCAAGTAAAAATTACCGACACCAACCATGCTGCATGCACGCATTGGCATACACCACCACTAGTGGGATGTGTGGCGCTCTCTGTGGACGAATCTTTCTCGACAGCAAATCCTCTAACCAAATACTAGTAGCTTATATTGGCAGTTTTCTAGGGAGTACTCTTTTCTGAAAGAAGCACCAATCTATTTTTCTTTATTTGTACACTGTGTCACAACTTTGACCCAAAGGTCCAGAGCTATTTTAGGGTGATTGGCGTAGTACTCGGAGACTTATTGTAAGCATGATTTTCATTAGTTGTCACACTGATTGTAAGCATGAGCAGGTGGAAGATTAGGTTAGTGCGAAGCTTAACTTAAACCCTACCACCACTGAGGGAGTCCCGGACTAGGGGGTGTCCGGATAGCCGAACTATCATCATCGGCCGGACTCCAAGACTATGAAGATACAAGATTGAAGACTTCGTCCCGTGTCCGGATGGGACTTTCCTTGGCGTGGAAGGCAAGCTTGGCGATACGGATATGTAGATCTCCTACCTTTGTAACCGACTCTGTGTAACCCTAGCCCTCTCCAGTGTCTATATAAACTGGATGGCCTTAGTCCGTAGGACGAACAACAATGATACCATAGGCTAGCTTCTAGGGTTTAGCCTCCTTGATCTCGTGGTAGATCTACTCTTGTAACCCACATCATCAATATTAATCAAGCAGGACGTAGGGTTTTACTTCCATCAAGAGGGCCCGACCTGGGTAAAAACATCGTGTCCCTCATCTCCTGTTACCATCCGCCTAGACGCACAGTTCGGGACCCCCTACCCGAGATTCGCCGGTTTTGACACCGACATTGGTGCGTTCATTGAGAGTTCCTCTGTGCCGTCGCGATCAGGAAGGATGCCTTCTCCTGTCTTTAAAGACGGCACCGTTGTCAAGAGACCTTTGGCCGCCGGCCAAACTGTCCGGCTAGGTAGTTTTCTTATGACCGCCTGTTCGGCCACCGCTCCGATGATGACCTCTCAGGTCATCAAAAGCGATCTTCACATCAGCCCGGAATTCGCCGAGCAGTTAGATCCGATTGACCTCTCCTTTGTAAACGAGCTCTTGGATCGCATCGCCGCCCTGGGAGTCGCCACAGACTACGATCAGATTGGGCTTAAACCCGATATGAGAGAGATTAACTCTCCTCAGGTCACCCACCACGTTGTCGTGGTAGAGGAACAATGCGGCAACCCTTCTTCTACGTTGAAAACCGACTATGTCCGGATTCCCGATCCCTCCAAGCCGGATTCCCGTGAAGGGACGGATGCTAATCAAATACTAAACTTAGAGTCAGGCATCAGACTAGATTCGTTGGAAAGCATCCAGCAAGTCAAGCTTCCAAATCCGGAAACTTCTTGGCCTTTGAGCCTTAGATCGGGCGGGGTTCCGAACTTGATTCCACCCGCCCACCCAAACATAAGCGATCTATCTCGAATACGGCAAGAGCCCGATGAAACAGTACATCATTACTGGGCAGATTCCTCCTGGTTATGAACAGGATTAAGGACTGCTGCGAAGAAAGCGCGATTTCAATTTTCTGCAACAATTACACGGACAAGGGAATCATGAACGCCATAAGTCGTCGCGAAGTTACACGCTTCATCGACCTAGCGACTATCGTACAAAAATACAGTGCGGTAGAGAGTGCCAGGAACACCGAAACTAGGTTTTGGGACAGTCCGGCCTTGACCACAACCCTAGTCCAAAGTAAAAGGGTGCGCCATACTCAAGCACCTGGGTTAAAAACCAAAAAGCAAAGACCCCCTAAAGGGCATGGAACCGTACTGGAGGGCTGGCTCAACGGACCCTGCAAAATCCACAGTACGGAGGGCGCCACTCCAACACACAGCCTTCGAGCATGTTGGATACTACGACAGGTGGCCAAAAGTGGCGAAGGCTTTTTAGCCCCGGGCAAACAGCCCAGCAGTACCGGTACGGTATTAACAGTCTTCGAGACTTTCGCATCAAATAACATGCGAAAACGAACAATCCACGGCCTCGCCGAAGTCTACCAAGTAGCAACAGCAAATCCATGGAGTGACACGGCTATCACCTTCAACGCGAGCGACGAACCTAAATTCCGAACAGCTAGAGCACCAGCCGCATTGGTCCTCAGTCCGATAGTGGACGGCTTTCGCCTTACCAAGGTACTCATGGATGGCGTCAGCGGATTAAACCTCATCTACGAGGAAACCCTTCAAAAAATGGATATTGACTGGAGCCGCATCGAGTGAAGCAGCACAACCTTCAGAGGGATAATCCCTAGTCGAGAAGTACGCTGCACAGGAAAAATCACACTAGATGTAGTGTTCAGCTCACCGGACAATTACAGGTCCGAGGAGGTCACGTTCCAAGTGGCCCCATTCGGCAGCGGATATCACACTTTGTTAGGGTGAGAGGCATTCACAATCTTCCAAGCTATACCCCACTACGGGTACATGAAGCTCAAAATGCCCGGACCCAATGGGATAATCACTCTTGCCAGTGATCCAGATACAGCACTCCGCGCTGAAAATAAGACAGCCGCACTCGCCCTAGAGGCATTGTCCGAAGCCCTAGCGGCAGAAGAACTAACTACGCTGCGCTCCACGGTGGATAGGGATGATGTGATACTCGATAAGAGGTCCAAGTCCACCTCTTTTAAACCAGCAGACGAAGTAGTCAAATTTCAGGTCCATCCAACGGACCCCACAAAGACGGCCTCCATTGGGCCACAATTAAGTCCTGATGTCGAAGCCGCACTACGAGAATTCCTTCGGGAAAATTGGGACATTTTTGCCTGGCACCCTTCAGACATGCCAGGAATCCCACGCAGGCTGGCAGAGCACAGCCTAAACATCCTAAAAGGATTCAAGGCGGTCAAACAAGCTCTTCGGCAATTTTCCGAACGCAAAAGACAGGCAATGGGAGAAGAGCTAGCCAAACTCTTAGAAGCCGGATTCATCAGAGATATAAAACATCCGGACTGGCTAGCCAATCTAGTAATGGTACCAAAAAAGGACAAATCCTGGCGCCTCTGCATCGATTTTAAAGACCTTAACAAGGCATGTCCAAAGGACCCTTTCCCCCTCCCTCGCATCGACCAAATCATCGATGCTATCGCAGGGCATGATTCATTGTGCTTCCTCGACGCATACTACGGATACCATCAAATCAAGATGGCGGAGAAATACCAGGCCGCAACGGCATTCATTACTCCATATGGGCCATTCTGCTTCAACACAATGCCCTTCGGACTCAAAAACGTCGGTGCAACATATCAGCGCATGATTCAAACATGTCTGGCTACCCAGATAGGCAAAACAGTAGAGGCATACGTAGACGATGTGGTCGTCAAGACCAAACACGTCGAAACTCTCGCAGAAGACTTGAGGGTGACATTCGACAACCTCCGAGCATATGACATTAAGCTCAATCCGGAAAAATGCGTCTTTGGCGTACCAGCCGGAAAGCTCTTGGGCTTCATCGTATCCGGTAGAGGAATTGAAGCAAACCCAGCCAAAATCCGAGCTCTGTCACAATTGGATATTCCAAAATACCTCAGGCAAATACAAAAACTAACTGGATGCGTAGCGGCCTTAAGTCGCTTCATCTCCCGTTTGGGAAAAAAGGCTCTGCCCCTCTACCGCCTCCTCCGGCGCACCGAACATTTCGAATGGACGGATGCTGCCACAGCCGGACTCGAAGAAATAAAGGCCATACTGGCAACAAATCTGGTCCTGGCCGCGCCCAACCTGGGCGAACCTATGTTATTATATATCGCAGCAACACATCAAGTTGTCGCGCGGTACTCATCGTCGAGCGAGAGACAGAAGGGCACAGATTCCCCCTTCAAAAACCAGTGTACTACGTATCCACTGTTCTAACTCCATGCAAGTCCCGGTACCCACATTATCAAAAGATAGCATATGCGGTCTTCATGGCATCCCGGAAGCTGCGACACTACTTTCAAGAGTGTTCCATAACGGTGGCCTCCGAAGTAGCTCTCAACGATATTATAAACAATCGCGACGCAATAGGCAGGATTGCAAAATGGGCTATTGAGCTCTTACCATTTGACATAACCTATAAACCATGGCGAGCTATAAAATCGCAGGTTCTGGCCGACTTCGTCGCTGAATGGACCGAAGCCGAACTCCCTAAATAGTACGGCGCATACTCCAATTGGATCATGCATTTCGACGGATCCAAAATGTTGGCTAGCTTGGGGGCTGGCGTCGTCCTGACGTCCCCAACTGGAGACACAATCCAATACGTACTTCAAATAATGTACATGGACTCCAATAACGCAGCCGAATACGAGTCCCTTCTACATGGCCTCCGGATGGCAATCTCCATGGGCATTCAACGCCTAGAGGTGCGCGGGGATTCAAACCTCGCAATATCCCAAGTAATGGAGACTTTGATGCCAAAGATCCAAAAATGGCAGCTTACCGCAACGCCGTCCTAAAAATGTCAGCTCGGTTCGAAGGACTCGAATTCCACCATGTAGCCCGGGATAATAACCAGGCAGCAGACGTGTTAGCACGCATCAGCGCGAAACGAGACGCCGTCCCTCCAAACATCTTCCTGGAACGGCTCTTTAAGCCATCCGTGTTATGGGAAGAGGAGTCCGCAAATAACAATCCAGAGCCAGCTGCATCACCGAACTCAGACCATTCTGACACAATCAGTGGCTCAGCCAACAAAATAACACCTTCAGCTCACGAAATAATGGAAGTAATTGCCCCGTGGGCAGAACCATTCCTAGCCTACTTAATTTGGCAGGAACTTCCCGAAGACAAAAATGAGGCCCGCTGCATAGTTCGGCGATCTAAAGCCTACAAGGTCCATGAGGGAGAACTTTATAAGAAAAGCACAACCGGAGTCCTTCAAAGGTGTATCTCCGAAGAGGAGGGCGGAATCTCCTGGCTGAAATTCACGCCGGACTAGGCGGGCACCACGCTGCAGCCCGGGCACTCGTAGGCAAGGCCTTCCGTACAGGATTTTATTGGCTGACAGCCCAGGCAGATGCTCAGGACTTAGTCCAACGATGCGTCGGTTGCCAGCTCTTTGCTAATCAGAGCCACATGCCACCCACCGCCCTCAAAACTATACCCATTACCTGGCCGTTCACGGTCTGGGGGCTTGACATGGTTGGACCCCTTAAAGGGGGAACCCACAAGCACAAATAATTATTGGTCATGGTGGACAAATTCACCAAATGGATTGAGGCCAAGCCGGTTAAAACGGCAGAATCCGGACCGGTGATAGACTTCCTATCCGGGGTAGTACACCTCTTTGGCGTCCCCCACAGCATCATCACTGATAATGGCACAAACTTCACTGCCGACGAGGTTAAACTCTGGTGCAAAAACATGGGCATCAAGCTCGATTACGCTTCAGTCTATCACCCCCAAACTAACGGTCAAGTCGAGCGAGCAAATGGTCTAATCATGAGCGGCATCAAACCCAGACTAGTGCGGTCCCTCAAGGAATCTAACACGCAGTGGGTAGAGGAGCTCGACTCCGTACTCTGGGGGCTGCGGACCACGCCAAACCGAACTACTGGATTCACACCATTTTTCATGGTGTATGGCGCAGAGGCAGTTCTGCCTTGCGATATAATTCATGACTCACCTCGTGTGCTCATGTACGAAGAAAGAGAAGCCGAGTTGGATTGGCAGGACAGTTTGGACGCCTTAGAGGAGGAGCGGGACGTGGCAAAGGCTCGTTCCGCATTCTATCAGCAGCAGGCTCGAAGATATCAAAGCAGAGAAGTACGGGCCAAAACTTACAATGTCGGCGAACTCGTTCTATGCCTGCCGGACAAGAAAAAGGACAAACTTAAGCCCAAGTGGGAAGGTCCCTTCATCATCGACCAAGTCCTGACCGGCGGAGCATACCATCTACGTAAAGCATCTGACAACCGACTCGAGCCGAACCCATGGAACGCAGCTCGTCTCCGAAGATTCTACGCATAAACACCGGACTCAGAGTTCGTCTCACTCCCCTGTCCACCTTTTTATATTTTTTTTATTGTCTCTTGTCCCCCTCCTTCTTCCCACTTTTTTTCAATACCTTTTATAGGCTGATTTGCGCTTTGTTCGCACACACTTGATGTGCTCCTAGCACTCATTATACCTGGGGGCTTCTTTACCAGAAGATTATTAATATGGGCTTCACGTCCAATACATGTGTCATACTTCCGCATGTACCTTTTATTCACCATTATATGCATCGATATGACTTAAGTTTTGGCCAAGCTGGGTTGCCTGGCTCCTGTGCTTACCCCTACATTCCCGATTGTTCGGCTAGGAGGTAAAGGGAGCACCTCTGCGATTGTTACTGCCGGGTTAGCCGGATGTGTACCTCAGACTGGGTGAAGCCGAAAGCTAGCGTTCTTAAGAGAATATTCGGTCGGTGACTTGAAAGATGATTTATTACTTACTTATTTATAAGCCCCCAGATGCTTTTTCTGCTATTTTTGCAGTCCGGCATTGCACCTTAGGGCATGCCTCCCAGGGAAAGGAACCCTTAACGGAACTATTCTCCCTGGAAGATGTTTCTTACTAACCATGTAATATAACATAACTAGTTGGGCACTTGTCTGATAAAGCAATTATGACCCCGACACCTTGTCTCCATGCATGCCCCGGTTCTTTTATAACCGTAGGGGTATTCGGACACACTCCAGACTGTTGGGTCCCGAGGTTGAAGCGAAACAGTCCGCAAAGACAAACGATCTACAATCCGGCTAGAAGGCATCTTACATGTCATTTCAAATTACATCGTCAAACCGACTGATTGTACTCCTCCTCAATCCCATCTAACAGGCTGTCTAATTTACAGTCCTGTTGGGAATATTTCGCGGCCAGCTCTACTTGGCCATACATCAAGCTCACAGGGATCTCCTTCCCATCAGGCCCCGCAGGTCCGACCTCGGCCATGTGGTTTGGGTCAGCCTTCGGGTAGCGCGTCTTCACCATGGCCCAGGCCTCCCTGGCGCCCTGACGGCAGGCCGCTATCTTCCACAAATGGAGGCGTCGCCATGCTCCCTGGAGCTTCTCAGCAAGCTCACCAAGGCCCTCGGGTAGGGAGACGGATGGCCATAAAGCCTGAACGATGCCACTCATCGCCCGCCGAACACGTTCGAACAATTGCACCAGCTCGGGAAGTTGGTCACCTGTTGACCCAGGCATTTCCTCCGCAGGGCGACCTGTGAGCACACCTAAAGACATATTTCTGTCAAACGACTTCCTCGCCGAATTCTTCTTTTCAAAGGAATTTGCTCAAGCACTTACAATAAATGTCGCGATGAAGTCGCTGATTCTCCTTCAAGGAGCCAGACAGCTGGGCCCGAACACCTTTCAGCTCTTCTCCTAGCTGGATGTGGGCATCTTGGAGCTTGTTTCTCTCCTGCTGCACCTTCATAAGCACCCTCTCGCCAGCCTTTAGCTGACGCAGTAGCTGTTGCTTGTCCGGATCTAGTCCGGCGCCCTCTGCAATATTATTGTCAGATTCACGCCGCACTTTGTTAATTAATTATCTTTTCAAAGTACGTCTTACCAGCGGGGGTCTCTGTGGCTCCCCCTGTGGCGGCCAGTGCGGCCTCTAGTTGGGCCTTGCACTCTTGGAGCTCCTGGGATAGATGGGTATTCTTCTCCGTAAGATCCTGCATAAAGATTGATCCTTAAATCAGTTATTTTAACCATTTTAAGTCTCGGAGGCTACTGGCATATATAACTATTAAAATTACTTACACGTATGTCTTTAACATACTGCTCCGTGGCTCTGGTTAACCCATCTTGAGCGGCACGGAGGTGCGCGTTTCCCGCATCAAAGGCATTTAACGCCTCCGGGGAGAAACACGCATCATGAAGAACTGTCCGGCGACGCCTGTGATTCATGGCGCTCTCCACCTCATACCGGGTGGCGGACAGCCTGTCGGCATCCTCCGTCGGAGGAGCGTCCGACTCATGCCTTGTATTCGCCCCCCTTCCGGGCCATGCGTTGGAGCATGGCTGGCGGAGGCTTGATTGGCAACCTCTCCGGACACTGTCCGGCGAGCGCTCTTTCTGGAAAAGTTATGAGCATTAATATACCTCCTGGGAATCCTTCCCTTAAAAATAGCGGTGCTCCGTACCGTTGCGGCGACGTTTCAGTTCGCGTCGCACTCCTCTTCCGCCTGCTGGGCCGGACTGACCCTTGTTGGCCGGTCGACGCGGGCTCGGCTTCCCGCCGTAAAGGCGCTTCCTGCCAAACACCATTGGTGCACGGTGGTCAGAACTAAGCATTAAAGAAGTAACCGCGCCAGGACTTCGGTCGTACTCACCGGGGAAGCCGGACACAAACTGGGGTAGTCAGCCATAATGGCGACTAAAGCATTATCTATGCTAAGCTGGTGGTACACCCCGTCGATCAGTTCCACCGCTAAGTCCGAATCCTCTTCGGAGGCCGGATCAAGTGACCTTTCTGGGTCTTCGGGTTGTGGGGCTGGGCTTTTTATGCCCTCCACATCCCGACGCAGTTCCTGTGTCAAAATCATACAATAAGACAATTGCTTTTAAAGGCACGGTTTGGATATGCATGCGACCGCTTACCCAGCTTCGAGGGTTGTTCATGGAAGATCCATTCAGAGGATTCGTGCGGAGGAAGTCCTCCTTCTCCCCCTTGTACAAGCCGGACAGGATCTTCGCCAGATCGTCGGCCGAGCCAGGTCCCTTGCGGCCATGACGGGTGGCGTCGTCGTCTCCGTTGAAGTCCCACATGGGGTGGCCCCTATATTGGAGCGGCTGCACCCCACGCATAATGCATGTGGCCATGACTCCGATCATGGTTAATCCGGAATGGGCTAGCAGCCGTATCCGGCCCATCAAGTAATGGACGCTACTATCACCTTCTCGTCGAGGGCTCCGTGGGCGCCAACTTAGGCATTTCTTCAAGGGAGCATTGCTGAACTCCGAAAGGCCGATCCGGACTGGATCTGGCAGCGGAGCGTCCTCCATATAAAACCACTCCGAAGGCCAATCTTCGGACGCCTTCTTCGGAGTCCCGGACAGGTATCCGGTCCCGGCGATGTGCCATATTTCGGCTCCGCCCACTTGATATGTCGACCCCTCGTGAGAGTAGGGTACGAGGCAGGACGGCCTCTTCCACAGCGCAAAATGGGGCTCAATGCCCAAGAACAGCTCACACAGAGCTACGAAGCCCGCGATGTGCAAAATGGAGGCAGGTGTAGGTGATGAAGCTGGAGTCCGTAGAACTCCAGGAGCCCCCGGAGAAACAGGTGTATAGGAAATCCGAGTCCCCTTATTAAGTAGGAGACAAAGCACACCCGCTCTCCTTTGGAGGGATTGGGGGCGCTCTCCGCCTGCTTCCCACCTTTGTAGGTGGCCAGTCCGGCTCGAACCAGAACCATGAAGGCCGGGGGAAGATATCCCTCTGCTTGGAGCGTCACTAACTCGCTGTGAGGGACTGAGCATCTCCTCCAATCTCCTGGCTTAGGGCTGGGAGCGCGAGACGAGGAGCCGCGTCGACTGTCCATGTTGGAATGGGTTTGGTGTCAGATGCGCCTCGATGAGTGCTTGCGGAAGGAGGATGATGTGATTTAGATCTGGATCCTCGCCTCTCTTATAGGCAGCTTATTTGCGCAGCTAGGGCGTAAAACATAAAAATACCCTGGCTTTTCGCATTCGTGCGACGCGTGGAAGAAGACCATTATTGGACGCGGAAGCCAAGGAGCGCAGCATTTATGAAGCAACCGGACACTCTCCGGCAAACACATGGAGCATGATGAAGAACCCGCCTTGCAAACGCCAAAGACAACATACGCGCCGGATTCGTCGTTATTGAAGCCTGGTTCGGGGGCTACTGAGGGAGTCCCGGACTAGGGGGTGTCCGGATAGCCGAACTATCATCATCGGCCGGACTCCAAGACTATGAAGATACAATATTGAAGACTTCGTCCCGTGTCCGGATGGGACTTTCCTTGGCGTGGAAGGCAAGCTTGGCGATACGGATATGTAGATCTCCTACCTTTGTAACCGACTCTGTGTAACCCTAGCCCTCTCCGGTGTCTATATAAACCGGATGGCCTTAGTCCGTAGGGTGAACAACAATGATACCATAGGCTAGCTTCTAGGGTTTAGCCTCCTTGATCTCGTGGTAGATCTACTCTTGTAACCCACATCATCAATATTAATCAAGCAGGACGTAGGGTTTTACCTCCATCAAGAGGGCCCGAACCTGGGTAAAAACATCGTGTCACTCGTCTCCTGTTACCATCCGCCTAGACGCACAGTTCGGGACCCCCTACCCGAGATCCGCCGGTTTTGACACCGACAACCACCGTTGAAACGAGGCGAGCATCGAGGGAACTGTGGAGAACGGCGGGGAAGCGATGTTGCACCATCCGGCCTCCTCTTGCGGTGGTTGAACGAATACTCCTGTGGCTCCGGCTAGCTCTGCACCCTCACGAACGGCACACCATACTCGATCGATTCGTTATCCTCTGGGTGCTCGACCTTTGACCTATACGCCCACCACCTCCGCCTGATTGTCTCCTCGGGCGAATCTGTCTGCTCCATCGCCCATAGGAGATACTCGATGAACTCGTAGGACTGCAGCGTGACTGCCACCGAGGAGTACATGTACATCGTCGCCCTCATCGTCGCCGTCTCGCTCTTTCGCATACATTGCCACATGGCCCGCACCATCCTCGAAATCTCCCATTCATTGTCAAACCAACTAAGGATCTCCTTCAACCTGGCTAACTTTGCCTGGTCACTGTCGGCGATCTGCCTGATTCGCTGCTGCATCCTCTCCATAGATGTCCTTCTGAGTGGTCTGGTGCTAGCTTTGGAAGATGGGAGGAGAGACGGTGGTCTTGCAATAGAGAAGAGGGAGAGGCGAGACGGTGCTTTTGGAATGGAGATGATGGAGAGGGGAGGAGGTGGTTTTGGAATGGAGATGATGGAGAGGAGAGGAGGTCGTTTTGCAATGGATAAGATCAGAAGAGGGAGAGGCAAGACGCTGGTTTTGGAATGGAGATGATGGAGAGGAGAGGAGGTGGTTTTGCAATGGAGAAGAGGGAGGGGAGCGTGCGGCAGCGATTTAGGATTGGGCGAGAGGGCCGGCGCGCTGTGACTAGATCAAAATCAAAATGAATTTACCCTTTAATTAAGAAAGCGACCCCACATTAACTAGTCTCCCTTTTATTCTGGGTCATAATTGACCATGATTTTCGCACATAAAATATATGTTATACATTGCAAAAATAATATAATTTGAAAGTACATTCAGATACGAACCAAACGATACAATTTTTGGTGACATGCATTCACATTTTGCTTGTCAAATACAGTACGTGGTCAAACTTTGACCCAAAATATGCAAAACAACAAATAGATACTTCCAAGACCAGTGCCGCTCTTCCGCTCTTCTCCTCTTAAACCACCGCCGCTCCTCTCCTGTTCCAATCTAAATCCAGCGCCGCTCCTCTCCTCTTCCATTTCAAAACCATCGCCCCTCCTCTCATGTTCCAGCCCAAAACCAGCATCGCTCCTCTCCCGTTCTAATCCAAAACTAGCGCTGCTCCTCTCCTCTTCCATTCAAAAACCACCACCGGCGAGTGAAGGTGATGTGGAGAAGTAGATCGATGGAGGAGTACAATCGATACGTGAGGATCACAGACGGCGACCCTGTGAAGCTAGCTACGATGTTGGAGATACAGTCTTTGTTTGACAACAAGGACCAACTAGCGGCGACGGCGACATCCATGGCCAAATATCTACAACAGAGCGAAAAGGCGGCGATACTCCCGGAGGGAGTCGCGCTAGAGTACATAGAGCTACTCCTCTGGGCCATGGAGCAAACAGATTCACCGAATCCGATCGTGAGGGAGCGATGGTGGGAGTATCGATCCCAGATGGAGCATCCACCAAAGATTGAAGGATCGAGCATCTACAGCGAGCTGGTGGAGTCTTCATCGACCGAACCCAACTGCAAGAGGAGAAAAGCAATTGGACTGACGACGCTTCCCCGCCATCGTCTCCCTCGCCGTTCACATCGCCTCACGGGGCGGCTGTCTGCCGCCGAGGAATAGGGGGATACCCCCCAGCCCAATAGTCGGGCAGGTTGTGAATTGTCAGGAGGAGCTTAGGGTTGTCAGTATTTGCAGGTTGTGAATTGTGTTTTGTGTTGTGTATTTTGATAGTACTTTCAGATATGAATGTCTTTTGAATTTCAGATTTGCAGTATTGAGCGTATGAAGAATTTTATGAATTCTAGAGATCTATTTTTAGCACTTAAAAAAATGTAGTTCCATATGAGTATAAAAGTGCAGACGAGAAGAAACTGCAAGTTTCGGTTTCAGATAAGAAACTGCAAGTTCAGTTTCAGATAAGAAACTGCAACTTTCAGAGGCAGAGCATTTATATTAACACGACCTTTTCAAACAGGGTTAACATCATATTGGAAGTTTTATTGATGGTCAAAAATGGAACTACCAGCCAGTTAACATCATGCTGATCAACATTCATGCATAGCACATCTTCATATGATGCACAGTCAAAATGCCCACACAATGACGAGTGTGCGAAACACAGATAAAACGAGGGACGAAGTTTTGGCAAGTGTTGGACGTGGTTTTGGGCTGCCCCGTCTAGGCTTTCATTTTTAACATGTGCAGCCCATGACCTCGGATGGGAGGGCCTGTTTGTATTTTCTTAGGGCCGTCATGTATCGACCGGCCTATGGACCTCCCATCCGAGGTTTTATTTTTGGCAGCCCAATTTATGTATTTTTTTGAAGAAAACACAGAGGTCTATTCTATTTTTCTATATAAGAATAGGAACGCCAGGTACAACTTATGTTTCCCTTCTAACTATATTATATATATTTAAATTATTTTATATGTTATTATATATTATTTTTATTGTCATCGTATATTTAACAGATACTTACATATGTAAGAAAACAATATCCCACATCTTATTAACTTATAAAAATAATTTCTTAACAAATAAAATCCTGGATTGTTTTGGCACGAAAATCCTAGTGATTGTGTAAAAAAGCTTGGTAAGATTTAAGGACGAATGTAATAATATCAATTATTATTTAAATATATTTATAACAAAATGCTCAGCCCCTTTTTATTTTTTGATAACATTGCTGGCCCAACCCAACATTATAATTAGAATCAGCCCAGCAAAATCGTGTATTTCGAGAAAGTGCAAATGGCCTGTAATTTTTTAGGAAATAAAATAAATGGGCCGCATGGACGCTACATTAATTGTTCACCCAGCCCAGCTAATGGCTGTAATTCAAAAAAAAGATCAAATTGACTGTAAATTCTACCATGCAAAAAAAGACTGTAAATTCTGAAAAAATGGGTTGAATACGTGCCACATTTTTTGAGGCTGAAATGTGGGCCAATAGGTCGAAGCCAACGCAAGTCGTTGTCAATTTAGTCAACAAATGATTCTGACATGTTAGCCGTTGGATTTACATCCAACGACCGACATCCATCTTCAATCTCTCGTCTTTTTCCTCCAGCGCCACCGGGACCACCTCCTGCCTCCTGCTGCTAGCAACTCTGCTTAGCACGCTTCGCTATGAAGCGCTACTCCACCGTTCGCCAGGCCATCCCTCCACCCCTCCACACCTCCTGTTCTTCTCCACCGACTGCTGAACCACACCGCACTAGAACCAGTTAACCCTCGTACACCTCTCCGTTTGCGACTCTACTCCCGCGTCTTCCCATCTCTGGCTCGTTGCTGTCTGGGGCCTCACCGTCATCCACCACCTTGGATGCGCTCGGCATGGTGTGGTCAACATGGTCAACGAACGACACCATCGGAAGTAGACTGTGCGTGGAGAGGCTGACAGCTGGGTCCACGGCCGCACACAAGGAAATGCCTCCTTATTACGCGCAAAATAATGATTCCTCCACCTGACATCTGGGACACACCGGAAGGGCCTCTGTATTTCACGAAAAAAACATGCCCCCCTGACTTGTCGGATCCACCAGCTATCTTCGCACGCAAGGAAGTGCCTCCTTATTACGCACAAAAAAATGAATACTCCCCCTGCCAGCTGGAATCCAGCATACTGGGAGGCTGACTTGTGGGCCTACCAAGTTGACGGGGACGGAGGGCTTTGTCAACTTAGTCAATATGAACGATTCTAGCTCCTGTTACCGTACGATGTTCATCCAACGGTTGTAGTGCTTCTTCAACCTTTGGTCTTCTTGCTCCAGCCGCCCAAACCAGCGCCGGTCGTGCCGCATGCTCCTACCTCCCGTGGCCAGCTGTGATGCCGCGAAGGCCTCACCGCCCCCTACTACTCCCACCGCTGGCCAGGCCATCCCCCTACTCACCCACACCCCCTATTATTCTGCGGCGACAACAGCCTCACACCGCAGCCGAACCAGTGAACCCTCGTACTCCTCTTCGCGTGGGCATCCACTGCTGCGTCTTCCGCGGCTCCGAGTCGTCCCCTTCCTAGGCCTCGCCGTCATCCACCGCCGTGGTGCTCTCGGCATGGCATGGTCAAGGAACGACTTCCATCGGACGTGGACTGTACGTGGAGAGGCTGACAGCTGGGTCCACGGCCGCAGCAAGGAAGTGCCTCCTTATTACGCGCAAAATAATGATTCCTCCACCTGACAGTAGGGACCCACCGGATGGGCCACCGTATTTCACGAAAAAAAGTTTCCCCCTGACTGCTGGGACCCACCAGCTACATCTTCGCATGCAAGGAAGTGCGTCCGGGCAAAAAAAACGATTCGCCCCCCTGACTGCTGGAACCCACCAGCTACATCTTCGCACGCAAGGAAGTGCATCCAGGCAAGAAAAAACGATTCGCCCCCCTGACTGCTGGGACCCACCAGCTACATCTTTGCACGCAAAGGAAGTGTGTCCGGGCAAAAAAAAATAATTCGCCCCTCTGACTGCTGGGACCCACCGGCTACATTTTCACACGCAAGGAAGTGGCTGACAGTTGGGACCCACCTGGTCGAAGCATACGTAGCGTTGTCATTCTGGTCGCGAACGTGTACGTACATATATACTGGTCGATGTAGAGGCGCGCACGTGTCGTAGTAGAGGCGCGTATGTGTCATAGTAGAGGCGCACACATAGCATGTACACGTACGTACAACGACCAGGGTGCAAGAAAGAAAATACGGCCACGTACGTACATACGGGCGGGGTCTCGAACGCCTACTCGCGCATACGTACGGCCAGGGCTCGTGTACATGGCTGGGTCAGAACGGAGAAACAGAGTTGTCGTCGTGTTCATGGGGAGGCAACGGAATGCATCGTGTTCATGGGGAGGCAACGGAATGCCTCGTGTTCATCGGGAGGCAACGGAACGCGTGGGAGCCAACCAGCTTGGACGGAACAGGCGATGGAAATGAGGCCTGGCGTACCGCACAACAGAGGAAACAGACCTCCTACGTTCAGAACGGGGTCCTGTTGATCGGGAGGGGTGTGGCGTACCGCAAAACGGAGGAAACGGACCTCCTACGGTCGAAATGGGGGTCCTGTTGATCGGGAGGGGTGTGGCGTACCGCAAAACGAAGGAAACTGACCTCCTACGGTCGAAACGGGGGTCCTGTTGACCAGGAGGAGTGTGGTGTACCGCAAAATGGACGAAACGGACTTGTGTTGGAGCACTACGGTCGAAACTGGGGTCCTGTTCATCGGGAGGGGTGTGGCGTACCGCAAAACGGGACTCCACGAGATACTGTTCATCTCCACCGTCGACCTCCTCCAGCCTCCATGGGCTACCATCGACCTCCTCCAGCCTCCACGGGCTCCTGTTCATCCAGCCTCCACCGCGCGCTACTCCACCGGCTACTGTTCAACCACCCCTCCACGGGCACCCCTCCACCGTCTATTGTTAATCTAGCCCTCCACACCACGGGGTCCTGTTCAACCACCCCTCCACGGCCACCCCTCCACCGTCTACTGTTCATCCAGCCCTCCACACCACGGGGTCCTGTTCATCCAGAGGCAACGCCACCGCTCACTGTTCATCCAAACCCCCTGCAACACTCACTGTTCATCCAATCGATCGGCTTCAGTTAGGAGCAGTAGAGAAGGAATCGCTCGATCAGGTTCAGTTAACAGCCATCG
>NC_041385.1:803911251-803939813 GCF_002162155.2 Triticum dicoccoides
TAGCCCTCCACACCACGGGGTCCTGTTCAACCACCCCTCCACGGCCACCCCTCCACCGTCTACTGTTCATCCAGCCCTCCACACCATGGGGTCCTGTTCAACCACCCCTCCATGGCCACTCCTCCACCGTCTACTGTTCATCCAGCCCTCCACACCACGGGGTCCTGTTCATCCAGAGGCAACGCCACCGCTCACTGTTCATCCAAACCCCCTGCAACACTCACTGTTCATCCAATCGATCGGCTTCAGTTAGGAGCAGTAGAGAAGGAATCGCTCGATCAGGTTCAGTTAACAGCCATCGATCGATCGCTCGGGTTCAGTAACGCGTAGCCTGAAGTGCAATCACTCGGGTTCAGTTAGAGCCCAACGCCTCGCTCGGGTTCAGTTAGAGCCAACGCCTCGCACGTGTATGAGAGAAACGCGCATCGCTCGGCCCCCGACGTCCCACCGTAACCGGCAACTCCCCAAAATTTTCCTCCCCCTCACTTCTACCACGGTTTTTTCCATCATGGACGGCCCAAAGAATGTCATGCAGCTGCGTCTCTGGCCCGCCCAGGACGAAAAGCCCATTTTCTGTCATGATTTTTTGTCATAGAAGTAGGAGCCCAGCACATCTATGATGATACCAGGTTTTGTCACAATTATCATCATAGAAGTGCCATATGTATGACAGGAAAAAAATTCGTTCGGCCCAAAATGTCACGGATGTGTCTTTTTTTGTAGTGAAGTCTCCCGGATCATATCCTTTCCAAAAATCATGCTCCCGAAGGTTTCATTCCGTTTGGACTCCGTTTGATATTCCTTTTCTTCGAAATACTGAAACAGGCAATAAAACAGCAATATGGGCTGGGCCTCCGATAATAGGTTAGTCCCAAAAGTAATATAAAAGTGTATAATAAAGCCCATAATCATTCAAAACAGATAATAAAATAGCATGAATGCTTCATAAATTATAGATACATTGGAGACGTATCAGCATCCCCAAGCTTAATTCATGCTCGTCCTCGCATAGGTAAATGATAAAATAAAGAATTTATGAAGTGTGAATGCTAGAAGGTGCACAAGTTTGATTAGTGATAATTTCAATCACCTTTTCTAGCATGATTATATGTCATAACAGTGGTTCATCTCATAAAACTTCTCACGAACAAGCAACAAGCAATTCACATGTTAAAGCATAGACCATAAACATTCTTGAAAACGAGCAAACTATGTTCTCAGTCATCAAACAATTGCAATTCATCTTATTTTCAGGAAGGGTCTATGTCAGAGCTTTGATTTAGCAAACTTCACATACTCAACTATCATATAGTCTTCCACAATTGCTAACACTCACGCAATACTAATGGTTATGGAGTTTTAATCGGACACTGAGAAAGATAGGGGCTTATAGTGTTGCCTCCCAACGTATTCACCTTTAGGTGATGTCAACAATAATAGTTCATGCTAACTTACATCCAATTAGATATATATATTAGGATTTTTCCAACACGAGGTGCTTGCCAAAGGATAAAATGAAAAAGGGAAAGGTGAACATCACCTTGACTCTTGCATAAAGTAAAAGACATAAATTAAAAGATAAGCCCTTCGCAGAGGGAAGCAGAGATTTGCAGAGGTGCCAGAGCTCGATTTTGAAATAGAGATAAATAATTTTGAGAGGTATGATCTCATTGTCAACATAACAACCAAGAGTTCCCAGTATCTTCCATACTACATACATTACAAGCGGTTCCCAAATAGAATGGTAAAGTTTTTACTCCCCCTCCACCAACAATCATCAATCCATGGCTTGTCCAAAATAACGGGTGCCTCCAACTAACATCAAACCTGGGGGAGTTTTGTTTGCAATTATTTTTGATCTGATTTTGATCTTTTGATCATGGGACTGGGCATCCCGGTTAACAGCCATTTTTCTCGTGAATGATGAGCGGAGTCCACTCATCTTGAGAATAACCCACCTAGCATGGAAGATACTGACAGCCCCTAGTCGCTACATGAGCGATTCGGGCATACAAAACAGATTATTGTTTGAAGATTTAGAGTTTGGCACATGCAAATTTACTTGGAACGGCAGGTAAATACCACATATAGGTAGGTATGGTGGACACTCATGGCAAAAACTGGGTTTGAGGATATTTGGAAGCACAAGTAGTATCTCTACTTGGTGCAAGGAATTTTGGCTAGCATGAGGGGGAAAGGCAAGCTCAACATGTTTGAGTGATCCATGACAATATACTTTAACTGAGATGTGAGAAAACATAACCCATTATGTTGTCTTCCTTGTCCAACATCAACTTTTTAGCATGTCATACTTAATGAGTTCTCACAATTATAAAAGATGTCTAAGATAGTATATTTATATGTGAAATCTCTCTTCCTTCAATATTCTTTCATGAATTGTTCAAATGACCAATACAATGCTTGCTAACCTTCAATAAATTTACAACCTCTACTTCTTAGATGTGAAGTCATTACTCCCCATGGGATAAGCAAATGAGACATATATAATTTCAGATTTATGACAATCAACTCATTCAACAATTTACTCATAGGATATAAGTGAAGCACGCGAGTAAATGAAAAACTACTCCAAAAATATATAAGTGAAGATCAATGAGTAGCTAAATAATTTTGTAACTATGTGAAGACTCTCTCTCATTAAAGAATTTCAGATCATGGTATTGTATTCAAACAGCAAGCAAAACAAAATAAAATGACATTGCAAGGATAGCACAACTCATGTGAAGAAGCAAAAACTTAAGCTCAACCGATACTAACTGATAGTTGTTGAAGAAGAAAGGTGGGATGCCTAACGGGGCATCCCCAAGCTTAGATGCTTGAGACTTCTTGAAATATTATCTTGGGGTGCCTTGGGCATCCCCAAGCTTGAGCTTTTGTGTCTCCTTAATTCCTTTCATATCATGGTTTCTCTTTTTATCAAAAGCTTCATCCACACCAAACTCAACAAGAACTCGTGAGATAGGTTAGTATAAACCAATGCAAAACCTTAACATTTTCTACTGTAACAAATCACTAAAATTATTATTCAACATTGCATATTAAATGTCTCTACATATTTAATACTCCTATCCTCAAATAGAACTAGCAGGGTAACCCGCGCATTTGTGCGACTAGATATTCTATTTCTTTTTGTATCTATATTGTTATTGAGATGTTGGTAGCTCGTAGAACGTAAAATCACATAAAAGTTATCGTCTACAAAGTGTGAACCTCATTTGTGATTGTTCTAATTATGTTATCTTACCATGAGGGAATATTAGTGTACTCACTGAACTTTTTACTGTATAAATTAAGTTCTTGGTAACTTACTTGGTATGTAACAACTGAAAAACAAACATCATTATGTTATCTTACCATGAGGGAATATAGTGCTTGGTACGTTTTTTTAACTATTCCTTATCATCTTCTAATCAATTGTTTTGTGTATTCGATCTGCACTTTTTAAAACATCTCAACCAACATTAAATTCTAACATTAGTGTATAGTACAACTGTAACATCATCATTGTTGTTGTTTTGTGCATTATCATGTTTGGACATGCTTCCACACATGCTAATATAGTAATTTTGGTACGCGTATTTCCTTCCTTGTCCTTCCATTTGTTAGACCCACAACTAACCAATATTGGATATGAATATACAAATTCTTAGTTTTTCCTCTTCCACTACACATCTTTTGGTGTCCGTCTTCCATCAACATTTTTGGGGGTAATTACATATGAACAATAGATGATTCATACATAAATCTTTCTTGCCTTTGTCCACTGAACTGTATTAATTGTTCAATTGCACTTGTGTTTTAGGTTAACGTGGTGGCATACCTGCGCATGCTTCTACTATGCGCACCTTGCACATACAAGGTGCTTTTGTTTTCTTCGAAGAGTTTTGTTAATTAGGTTTCTTCATCAGTTAAATTAGTTCCTCTATAGGAAAAAGGTGCAGCGTGTGTAGAATGTCCATATTCAGATCCGTTACTCCCTTCTTGTTTTGCCCTCTGTACCCTCTTTATTTCTATAAGTTCGCCATGTGGTATGAATTTTGTACAATTTTTTGGCAATGAAACATCATATTATATCCCACCAGTTTCATATTAGCTATAGATGACAATGAAATATATTTAGTCCTCCTAGATACATGGTTAAATTTGTGTTTGTTATGAATGGTTTAGTCAACAGGCTAACCTTGTTTTTCCGCAAAAAAAAGGCTAACCTTGTTTATTCTTTTTCTGAGAGTCTCGTGTGTGAGCCTGATAGAGTCCAGAAACTCATTAGCTTCTGCAGAGTAGAGGTCAACATGGTAAGATTATTGCTACCTCAATCTCCTAGACAACAGCCCATAGAAGTATCATTTTAGATTCCTTGAAGCGCGAGGAACGATCAAAGCCCACAGAAGTATCACTTTAGCTTCCGCGGAGCTGAGGAACCACCACAGCCCACAGAACTGTCGCCTTTTCCTCTTCCTTCTTTACATGCACAGTGGACAATCGATTTCTTGTGGGATTTTGGCCATCACGATCTTTCTTTAGCTGCTCGATGAGATGCTGTCATGACATTTTGAATCTCTCGCTTGCCCAGCCCACAGAAGTACCACTTTCTCCTTTTCCTCCTTTGCACCCACAGTGGACTCTGAATTTTTGTTGGGATTTGTGGCATCACAGTCCTTTAGGTCGTCTATCAGATGTTGTCATGGCATGCTAAAGGTTCATGGTGGATGAGGCTGTCATGACATGTTGGATCTCTCGCTTGCCCAGGCGATAGTGTATCGCTTTCTCCTTTTCCTCCTTTGCACCCATAGTGGAGTCAGAATTTTTTGTGGGATTGTGTGGCATCACGATCCTTCTTTAGGTGATCTATTAGATGTTGCCATGGCATGCTGAAGGTTCATGGTGGATTTGGATCCTGCCAAAGTTGTAAAGGCTAACGACCATATCCCACAGAAGTATCGCTACCTCCTCTTCCTCCTTTGCACGCACAACGGACACTGAATTTCTTTTGTACTCGATGAGATGCTGTCATGACATGCTGAATCTCTTGCCCGTCTGAGGTTCATGGTGGGTGTGGATCCTGCCAGTACGAAGTGCCTGCTACCAAGACATGGAGCGCCCCAGATCCACGCTGGGTTGCCGGAGGGCTGCCGTATATGCGGCCTCATCGTGCTACCAAGATTGCTGGCCGGGCTTGCCTATTACTACATAAGATTGGACAATATCTCCTGCCCCAATACGATCACGACACTTAAACCTGATTTGCCCACAAAAATCAATCAGGCCAGGAATCGATCTGGTAACTAACTATCAAATTGTACGCTTTCAAAAGGAAAGAAAAGTATCAAGTTGT
This sequence comes from Triticum dicoccoides, assembly GCF_002162155.2. Taxonomy (NCBI): domain Eukaryota; kingdom Viridiplantae; phylum Streptophyta; class Magnoliopsida; order Poales; family Poaceae; genus Triticum; species Triticum dicoccoides. The sequence continues at coordinate 803,916,608 of NC_041385.1, forward strand.
ACACGTGCATGTGACCTCCTTTTCTTTAGCTGGAACATAACCAACTTGTATACGTATATTTAGCATTTTCTTTGCATGCGACGTATATTTAGTCTGCTTGACTGTTTTTTAGCAACCCTGGAAAAAACTGCTTTTAGGACATGGCCACGTCGGTGTGTTTATGATGATAAATCTGGATCATTCAAACCTCTTAATTCTAGTGCATTAAATCTCCACCGTTCTTTTTCTACTGTCTTAATAATAATATAATAGATAAAAAATTAACTATTTAAGGAATTTGACATACGTATGTATATGAGAACCTTTTTTACTTCTATAATCTAAAAACATACGTATCTGATACAAATTTATTGTATATAGTATGCTTACCAAATTGCTAATAGATAAAGCTGCCAAAATTAATTGATAAATGACATGAGCGATGATGTCATGTTTTTTTACTTTTGGACGGCAATACAAATTGCACCTCGCTCACGGTGGTGCCTATTACGTGTGCCAACCGGACTACTGCTTTTTTCCCCCTTGTTATTCCTGTTTGGCTCCCGTCGGACTACACCCTTTTTCCTATTAATATAATCGTGTTTGGCTCCAGTGTAAATACATATCTCTTTGTACGTGACCGTTATAATTAAAATCAATGGATACTATTTTTTTAGCATATGTGGATTAACGTGATGGCTTGTTTGACTTCTATTTTAATTATATAATAGATCATTAAACAAGCAAACATATGCAAACAACGCAAACATAACATCAATCTGCCAAAACAGTATAATCTGTAAAGAATGCAAGATTCATCATACTTCCCTAACTCCAAAAATTATTAGAAAAATACTAAGATGTAGAAGATTTATCATAGCTCAATATGAAAAAAGTTTCAACATTATACCATTCTCTGACTTTTCTAGGGAATTTTTGCAACAGCAGTAAACTTTCTGTTTTCAAACAGCAACATGTATACTAGCAAAATAAGCATGGTAAAGGCTATCCTTGACATTTTTATTGAAAATAAAGATGCAAAACATTATTCTAAATAACATAAAGAAAAACAAAACAAAATGATGCTCCAAGCAAAACACATATCATGTGGTGAATAAAAATATAGCTCCAAGTAAAGTTACTGATGAACGAAGACGAAAGAGGGGATGCCTTGCGGGGCATCCCCAAGCTTAGGCTCTTGGTTGTACTTGAATATTACCTTGGGGTGCCTTGGGAATCTCCAAGCTTAGGCTCTTGCCACTCCTTATTCCGTAGTCCATCAAATCTTTACCCAAAACTTGAAAACTTCACAACACAAAACTCAACAGAAAACTCGTAAGCTCCGTTAGTATAAGAAAATAAAACCACCACTTAGGTACTGTAATGAACTCATTCTAAATTCATACTGGTGTAATATCTACTGTATTCCAACTTTTCTATGGTTCATACCCTCCGATACTACTCATAGATTCATCAAAATAAGCAAACAACACATAGAAAACAGAATCTGTAAAAGCAGAACAGTCTGTAGTAATCTGTATCAACCGTATACTTCTGGAAATACAAAAATCCTACCAAATTAGGAAGTCCTAATCAATTTGTGTACCAATCCAGAGAAAATAGAATAATATCAGAAGCACGTTTCTGTGAATTATCAAAACTAATTTACTGGGTGCAAAAGTTTCTGATTTTTAGCAGGATCAACGCAACTATCACCGTAAGCCATCCTAAAGATCTTACTTGGCACTTTATTGAAACAAAAGCTTATGTTCCTCCCTCATAATAATTTTCAACACTTCCTATGCATAGGGATTTTGTGAGCAAACAACGTATGGGAACAATAATCAACTAGCATAGGAAGGCAAAACAAGCATAACTTCAAAATTTTCAACACATAGGGAGGAAACTTGATATTATTGCAATTCCTACAAGCATATGTTCCTCCATCATAATAATTTTCAGTAGCATCATGAGTGAATTCAACAATATAACCAGCACCTAAAGCATTCTTTTCATGATCTACTAGCATAGAAAATTTACTACTCTCCACATAAGCAAAATTCTTCTCACTCGGAATAGTAGTGGGAGCAAACTCAACAAAATAATTATCATGTGAGGCATAATCCAATTGAAAACTAAAATCATGATGACAAGTTTCATGGTTATCATTATTCTTAATAGCATACAAATCATCATAATAATTATCATAGATAGCAACTTTGTTCTCATAATCAATTGGAACCTCTTCCGAAATAGTGGATTCATCACTCAATAAAGTCATGACCTCTCCAAATCCACTTTCATCAATATAATCATCATAAATAGGAGGCATGCTTTCATCATAATAAATATTCTCATCAAAATTGGGGGACTAAACATATCATCTTCATCAAACATAGCATCCTAAAGCTTGTGGCATTGCATATCATTAGCATCATGGATATTCAAGGAATTCATACTAACAACATTGCAATCATGCTCATCATACAAAGATCTAGTACCAAACATTTTAATGCATTCTTCTTCTAGCAATTGAGCATAATTTTCCTTTCCATCATACTCACTAAAGATATTAAAAAGATGAAGCGTATGAGACAAGCTTAACTCCATCTTTTGTAGTTTTTCTTTTATAAACTAAACTAGTGATAAAACAAGAAACAAAAAGATTCAATTGCAAGATTTAAAGATATACCTTCAAGCACTCACCTCCCCGGCAATGGTGCCAGAAAAGAGCTTAGTTGACGGGGTGTGAGTGCCGCTTACCTAGCCTCACTGGCAACGGCGCCAGAAAAGAGCTTGATGTCTACTACACAACCTTCTTCTTGTAGACGTTGTTGGGCCTCCAAGTGCAGAGGTTTGTAGGACAGTAGCAAATTTCCCTCAAGTGGATGACCTAAGGTTTATCAATCCGTGGGAGGCATAGGATGAATATGGTCTCTCTCAAGCAATCCTGCAACCAAATAACAAAGAGTCTCTTGTGTCCCCAACACACCCAATACAATGGTAAATTGTATAGGTGCACTAGTTCGGCGAAGAGATGGTGATACAAGTGCAATACTGATGGTAGATATGAGTATTTGTAATCTGAAAATATAAAAACGGCAAGGTAACTCATGATAAAAGTGAGTGTAAACGGTATTGCAATGATAGGAAACAAGGCATAGGGTTCATACTTTCACTAGTGCAAGTTCTCTCAACAATAATAACATAGATAGATCATATAACAATCCCTCAACATGCAACAAAGAGTCACTCCAAAGCCACTAATAGCGAAGAACAAATGAAGAGATTATGGTAGGGTACGAAACCACCTCAAAGTTATTCTTTCGGATCAATCTATTCAAGAGTTCGTACTAGAATAACACCTTAAGACACAAATCAACCAAAACCCTAATGTCACCTAGATACTCCATTGTCACCTCAAGTATCCGTGGGCATGATTATATGATATGCATCACACAATCTCAGATTCATCTATTCAACCAACACAAAGTACTTCAAAGAGTGCCCCAAAGTTTCTACCAGAGAGTCAAGACGAAAACGTGTGCCAACCCTTATGCATAGGTTCATGGGCGGAACCCACAAGTTGACCACCAAAACATACATCAAGTGGCACGTGATATCCCATTGTCACCACAGATAAACACGGCAAGACATACATCAAGTGTTCTTAAATCCTTAAAGACTCAATCCGATAAGATAACTTCAAGAGGAAAACTCAATTCATCATAAGAGAGTAGAGGGGGGGAAACATCATAAGATCCAACTATAATAGCAAAGCTCGCGATACATCAAGATCGTTCCATAGAGAGAACACGAGAGAGAGAGAGAGAGAGATATCAAACACATAGTTACTGGTACATACCCTCATCCCCGAGGGTGAACTACTCCCTCCTCGTCATGGAGAGCGCCGGAATGATAAAGATGGCCACAGGTGATGGATTCCCCCTCCGGCAGGGTGCCGGAACGGGCTCCCGAGAGGTTTTTGTTGGCTACAGAGGCTTGCGACGGCGGAACTCCCGATCTATCTTCGTCTTCGATGTTTTTAGGGTATGTGGACTTATATAGGCGAAAGAAGTCGGCCGGGGGAGCCTTGAGGGGCCCAGGAGACAGGGGCGCGCCCAGGGGGTGGGCGCGCCCTCCTATCTCCTAGCTTCCTCGAACCTTCCCTGGCTTGAACTCCAAGTCTCCCGGATCATATCCTTTCCAAAAATCACGCTCCCGAAGGTTTTATTCCGTTTGGACTCCGTTTGATATTCCTTTTCTTCGAAATACTGAAACAGGCAATAAAACAGCAATATGGGCTGGGCCTCCGGTTAATAGGTTAGTCCCAAAAGTAATATAAAAGTGTATAATAAAGCTCGTAATCATTCAAAACAGATAATAAAATAGCACGAATGCTTCATAAATTATAGATACGTTGGAGACGTATCAGTTGTCAAGAAAGAATTTGGCACAACTGCTTCTACAAAGCCAAGTCTGAACAAGAAGGCTCCTGCCAGAAGAGTGCCAATGTCAAAAGCCAAAGCATCAACACAAGAAACTATGGAATTTACTCTTGAGACCAGAGAAGGTGGAGATGGAAAGAAAAGAAAGGAAAAAGTTAGGAAAACTATTGCTAGAGTGATTGGAAAGCCATCAATGGTGAGAGATTCTGTAGAAGAGGAGGAGGAAGAGAGAGATGCACCTCCTTCCAAGTCTCAAAAGATGATGGGGGTGCCATCAAGTCTGGGGCTGCTCCTTCAAAGCCCAAGACTGCCCCCAAAGCTCCAGCTCAAGCTTCCAAGTCTGCACCAAAGAGAGGCACTAGAAACATTCCCGCTGCAGAGAAGAAAAAGGCCCTAGTGCCTAAGATTGAAGAAGAAGAAGAAGAAGAAGAGGAAGCCCAAGTGCTCAGTAAATTGAAGGCAAAGATTCCAGATCATGATGACAACCATCTAGCAGCTAAGAATATGAAGGAGAGAAAGGATGCAAGTCTCAGATTGTGGAGACAAGCAAATCCCTATGATGTGAGGATAAGAACGGTTGTGGACTACAGGTTTCACACCAAGGAACATCAGGACTTCTATGAGACTGTGCTCCTAGATAAGAAGCTCATTGTGTGTGACATGAAGTGGGTGGAATGGAAATACATTGATGCCAATGAAGACCATTTTCCAGGAGTGCATGAGAGCTTCAGGCTAAATGGATTTGACACTTTTGTGGGTCAGAAATTGACCAAATGGAACGATGAGCTTATCATGCAGTTCTATTCAACAGCTCACTTCTACCCTGATGGCAAGATTGTTTGGATGTCTGAAGGTACTAGGTACCAGTCTTCTGTTGCTGAGTGGGCAAAGCTCATTAATGCCCCTGAAGAAGCTAAGGAAGATATTGATGTCTATGCTGAGCGCAAGAAGGACCACAACTCCATGGCCAACATGTACAAGGAGATACCTGACAAGGCCTTGGAGACGCATAAGCTAGGCTCAGTGTACTATCTGATATCAGGATTGGCCACCATGAACACCATTTTGAGGCACACCTTGTTGCCCAAATCAGGAGATCATAGGATGATCAGAGGCCACTCCATCAACTTGCTTCAGCTATTTGATTTGCCCCAAAAGTTCAAAGTGATGAGTTTGATTGTTGAGACCATCAAGAGAACAACTGCTGACTAGAAAAGATCATGTGGGTATGCTCCACACATCCAGATGCTGATTAACTCCAAGATGAGCGAATATGTGTATTTGTTGGACAAAGAGCACCTTCCCTTGAGGCCTGACTTTGAGGACAACACAGTTGTCATGAATGCTGAAGATCCCACATCAGTAGAGGCTCAAGAGAAGAGGTAGAAAGCAAAAGTTGAGAAGGCAGCCAAGATGCCAAGTGCTGAAGAGGCTTCACAGGTTTTCCTCAAGTCAAAGCAAGACCAACTTTGATATCTTATTCAAGATACTTTGAGGATTGAGAAAGGATTGGCCACCCTGACTCAGAATCAAGAGAGCCTGGAAAGGATCATTGAAACAAAGTTCTATCATCTTGACTTGAAGGTGACAGAAATGCAAACAGCAGTTGAGCATCTCCAAGAAGAAGCTGCAGAGAGGAAAGGGAAAGCAACCACAGAAGTGTTTCAGAGAGTGCCTAGGGCACAGAGATCTGCAGCAGTGCCAATGACAGACACAAGAGCTACTGCGTCAGTACCTGCAACCACAGCTTCAGTTGCCCCTCCGGTTGCAACTCCACCAGCTCCATCAACTTCAACAGATGCATTCGTCCTTGGAGTCCTCTCGATGCCACCTCCTGAAGATCAAGCTTAGAGAGCCGCATAGCACTATGCATTTTCAAGCTTTTTGGTAACTTGTTGCCAAATGGGGAGAAAGTGTATAGATCATAGGCTGAGAGAGAGATAGAGCTTTGCTTCTTTTGCAACTTATTTGCTTGCTTGCTTGGTTGATACATTATAGTTATGTGTGTGTGATACTTGTTTGGTCATGTGTTTGATCATATCATACTTAATGCTTGTGCTTGGATGATGATATTCACTATCTCTTATGTATGATCATTCACTTTGCCTTGGTGACGAGTGCATGTTCCTCTTTCTATCATTTTGAGCACTCCACCAAGATGTATCTGACATGGAAGAGTAACCCATGATCCTAATTGATTGTGCATTTGCATTCAAAAGCAAATCTTAAATAATGCACAAATTTAGGGGGAGCTCTTGCTTATCACATACTTCTTAAAGCAACGATGTATTTCATTCTTATTATCATTTGTTGAAGCTTTGATCTATATGTTGTAATCAATTACCAAAAAGGAGGAGATTGAAAGTCCAACTAATCTCTGGGTGGTTTTGGTAATTCTTAACAACATATAGCTCATTGAACTAATACTCTTTCAAGATGATCATTTCAGGAAGTTCAATGATTGGCACGACATGGACTAGAGATGTGGACCCCTCAAAATGCTAAGGACACATATTGGTAACAAGCTGAAGACTCTACATTTTCATTTTAGTGATCCAAGACCACATTGAGTCCATAGGAAAGCCAATACTATTAAAAGGGGATGAGGTGTTGCTTAATGGCTTGCTTGCTCAAAATTCTTAGTGATATGCTCCAAAACCCTCAGCCACTTTCACATTTCCACATATGTCCTAAACCCAAAAGTCAAACTCGGGCCCACCGATTTGATCTATCTGACGCCACCGAGTTCAGTTAACATAGACACTGCCACAAACCATAATCACTTTGGTTTCACCGATAGGGATCTCGGTCTCACCAAGATGGGATTGCAAACTCTCTGATTCCCTTCGTAACGTTTCGGTCTCACCTAAATGAGCGATTGGTCCCACCGAGTTCACAATGCAAACTCCCTGTTTCCTTTTTGTAACGTTTCGGTCTCATCGAAATGAGCGATCGGTCCCACCGAGTTTGCCTGACCAACTCTCTGTTTTCCTATTACTGAAATCGGTCCCACCGAGTTCATGTGATCGGTCCCACCAAGATCAAGTTATGCCCTAACGCTAGCACATCGGTCCCACCGAGTTGATCATATCGGTCCCACCGAAAAGCCAAACATTCACATTTTGAACTGAATTGGTCTGGCCGAGTTTCACCATTTGGTCTCACCGAGTTTGAGAATCTGTGTGTAATGGTTAGATTTTGTGTGGAGGCTATATATACCCCTCCACCCGCTCTTCATTCATAGAGAGAGCCATCCGAACGTGCCTACATTTCCAGCATTCATTTTCTAAGAGAGAACCACCTACTCATGTCTTGAGACCAAGACAATCCATTCCAACCACAAGAATATTGATCTGTAGCCTTCCCGAAGTTGCTTTCCACTCAAATCATCTTTCCACCATAGCCAAATCTGTGAGAGGGAGTTGAGTGTTGGGGAGACTATCATTTGAAGCACAAGAGCAAGGAGTTCATCATCAACACGCCATCTATTACCTTTTGGAGAGTGGTGTCTCCTAGATTGGTTAGGTGTCACTTGGGAGCCTCTTCAAGATTGTGGAGTTGAATCAAGGAGTTTGTAAGGGCAAGGAGATCTCCTACTTCATGAAGATCTACCCAAGTGAGGCAAGTCCTTCATGGGCAATGGCCATGGTGGGATATACAAGGTTGCTTCTTCATGGACCCTTCGTGGGTGGAGCCCTCTGTGGACTCGCGCAGCTGTTACCCTTCGTGGGTTGAAGTATCCATCAACGTGGATGTACGATAGCACCACCTATCGGAACCACACCAAAAATCTTCGTGTCAACATTGCGTTTGCTCCCTCCAAACTCCTCCACTTTACCTTCATATGCAATGATTTATATTCCGCTGCTATACTCTTAGAATTGCATGTGTAGGTTGATTACTAGACTAGTGCTAAGTTGCTATAATCTGCCAAGAATTAAAATTGGGAAAAGGCTAGGCTTTTATTTGGTAAAGTAGTCTAATCACCCCCCCCCCCTCTAGACATACTTTCGATCCTACATTCATGTCTACATAGTTCTCAAACCCGTAGGGTCTACACGCTTAATGTTCGATGATGATAGGTATTATATGAGTTATGTGTTTTGGTGACCGAAGGTTGTTTAGAGTCCCGGATGAGATCCCAGACATGACGAGGAGTCTCGAAATGGTCGAGGGGTAAAGATTGATATATTGGACGATAGTAGTCGGACACCGGAATGGTTTCAGAAAGGTTCGGGTATTTTTCAGAGTACCATGAGGTTACTGGAATCCCCCGGGAATTGTTGGGCCTACATGGGCCATAGGGGAGAGGGGAGGCAGCCCACAAGGGGTGCATGCGCCCCCATCCCATGGGGAGTCCAAATTGGACTAGGGGAGGGGGCGCGCCCCCCTTTCCTTCTCCTCTTCCCTCTCCCTTCCCCTTTTCCCCCTCCATAAGAAGGAAAAAAGAGGGGGGGCAAATCCTACTAGGAGTGGAGTCCTAATAGGACTCCCCCCTCCTTAGCGCGCCCCTTGTGGCTGGCCTCCTCCCCCCTTCTTTATATACGGGGCGGGGAGCACCCCAAAGGACATCAATTGTTTAGCCATGTGTGGTGCCCCCCTCCACCGTTTACTCCTCCGGTCATATTGTCGTAGTGCTTAGGTGAAGCCCTGCGTGCATCACTTCACCAACACCATCATCACGTCGTCGTGCTGACGGAACTCATCGACTCCTTCGTACCTCTACTGGATCAAGAGTTCGAGGGACGTCATCGAGTTGAACGTGTGCAAAACTCGGAGGTGCCGTACGTTCGGTACTTGATCGGTTGATTTGAGAAGACGTTCGACTACATCAACCGTGTTATGTTAACGCTTCCGCTTTCGGTCTACGATGGTACGTGGACACACTCTCCCCCACTCGTTGCTATGCATCTCCTAGATAGATCTTGCATGAGCGTAGGAATTTTTTTGAAACTGCATGCTACGTTTCCTAACAGTTTCAGTGATTCAGTATATTCCACGGTTGCTGATTTCAGCTGATATTTTGGTGCATAACTAATTGTCTCTGTTGTATTATGAGCATCCCAAATAACAGTAGGAATTCTCAGAATGATGGTTACAGTTTCACTGGATGGAATAGCATGAAGATGTTAACAAATAAAGATCGGGTTGAGAAAAAGAGTAATCCTGCAAAGTAATGTATGAGGCTCATTCTCATGTTAATGTTATGTTTTTCTGTCATTTATCAAAAAATAATTGGATCTTTTAGGGGACTAAACCAAATACGTTTTATACTCACGTATTAGAGCACAAGTTTTATTACCTGCACATCACTGGCTATTGTTGTATAATGTACTATTGTGGCTCTACTAGCTATTGGTTGCGAACTTTTTACTTTGCCTGATCTTTCTTAAATGATAAAATGGTATTTTAATGGACTCAAACTCAAGGAGACACCAGAGCTATAAAATATATCACCTGTATGCATGAACTTGACTCATTAGAGGGTTCATGGGGTTCTCATGTATTTAAGTATGATTGTGTATGCACTAGTTTATCAGATTCATGCTCTTGCGACACTCACCCGATAGAAAAGCCTCTCACATATTTTGGTCTGGCTGTGGATCGGCTGGATCCAAAAATGTGGCTAACCTCTGGTGTGCTTTTGCTGTTTGGTAAATGTGTTCTCTAGTAATTTAACTTGTATCCAGAAACATTCCTACTTCATTTTTTTCTCTTGGTCAGAGAAGTTTGATATAGTGCAGCAGTGAAGTCATATATATGTGCTAGCAGAGTATCAACATCTGATAGTTTTCTAGTTGATGCTTGTGGGCACCTTAGGTAATATAATGCTCTCTAATCTTCTGAGCTAATTAAGAAAATATATCTCTTAAACATACAGCTCTGCGGTGGTATATCATCAATTTCTATCGATGGAATAGAAGCAGGCATGTCCAATTCCATAGCTCCTTTGTACTTATGTGGTCCACAATATGAACCTGAAACATGTTTATAAAAAACTTGCACATGTGGCCATTTGGGAATGTTCCAGATATATGCCAGTTTGCTACATGAACCAGATCTTGCTCATTATTTTGGTCCTACATTCATCTCCCTTCTTTATTTCCACCCTGAATACAAGCAGAAGCTCACCCTATTCAGTTTGCATCTCCTTTTCTCTCTCTGGGGCTTTATTTTCCAAGCACACAAATTCTGTTGAGATACCAGGCATAGACTTGGAACTTATCGTATGAGTTTGCTGTAGGTATTACCTAACAGAAAAAGGCAAAGAGACAGCTCGCGATTGTCTCGCACGATCTGGATTGGATGGTCCTGCAGGACCTTTTACGGCGGCCGGTCATCCTGCAGTTGTGCTCAGCGATTCAGATTTCGATGAATATGGCGGCAGCAGTCCTCTGATAGGTATTAACAAAGTTTTCTCCTCATGCAGTATGAATTTCTAGATAACCGATTATTGTACCCCAGCAGCATTATAATAAATTCCTTTTACTCAACTGCAGGTTCTAAAAGAAGTGGACTTCCAAACTCAAAAGCAGGCAGTTCCAGTTCCAGTTCCTTTGGTATTAGCATGCTTTCTTTGCATATAATATGATGATATATTCCATAAGCAAAATGTTACTTCTAGCTGATCTTTGTAGTTAATGCCATTTTTTTCAGACAACGGCCGTGCTACTAATTCTCCTCTTTCATCTCGAGGAATTTTTGGATAGCAATCGTTTAGTGCAATGGTACATTTGACTTTCCCTTTCCGTACCCTTCTTTTTCAAATGGAACATAATGCAACATTTTCTTTTCTAATATCAGGGTTCTGCTGAGAAGTCTTTACTAGCTATGCCACCTCATCAATCTAATGAAAGTTTTCTGAAAGCTTATGAAGTGGTGTTGATATTGGATGATCGAGATACTTTCGAGTCTGTATGATCGTATCTTACTCATGAGTTATATTTTTTAGTTGTATCTAATATTTAAGTAGGATCATAATGTCTTATCAAAGAAACAATATATTTAGGCAACCCCCCTCCCCAAAAAATATCTTTTGAGGAGGGTAAAGTAACTGAGGATTGGGAGTATGTGTACCTAGTCCCTAGTCTCTTTTTCACATGACCTGCAAGGGCATTCTATTCTTCATGTTAATATTACTCCCTCCGTTCTTATATTATGGGATGGAGGTAATATTTCTATTAAAATAAGATAGGCAAGGGATTTCACATATTTATCCACTTACTGCTGGAATTGTGAATTTTGATGACACTTTGATTCGTTATCTCGTGTTACTTATACTGTTTAACCTTCTACTTCTGTATATAAAATTTAGATTCTGTATGTTGTTTAATTAAATTATTTTCCAAGGAAACAAATTGATTATTGTTGCACCCAATAGTTTTTTATGTTTTATTTAATCATCCATCTATGCATCAAAATTCAGTTCTCTTATGATTACTCCCTTTTTGTGCAGACCCCGTTCCAGAAGAAAAGTTGTTGATAATATATGCTCGCAGTTTAATATTCCTGTAGAGGTTAGTTGGATTGAGAGTTATGTGAACTCTTGTTTGTTTAACCCTGCTTGTGAAGGAAATATGCCCTAGAGGCAATAATAAAGTTATTATTTATTTCCTTATATCATGATAAATGTTTATTATTCATGCTAGAATTGTATTAACCGGAAACATAATACATGTGTGAATACATAGACAAACAGAGTGTCACTAGTATGCCTCTACTTGACTAGCTCGTTAATCAAAGATGGTTATGTTTCCTGACCATGAACAATGAGTTGTTATTTGATTAAACGAGGTCACATCATTAGTTGAATGATCTGATTGACATGACCCATTCCATTAGCTTAGCACCTGATCGTTTAGTATGTTGCTATTGCTTTCTTCATGACTTATACATGTTCCTATGACTATGAGATTATGCAACTCCCGTTTACCGGAGGAACACTTTGGGTACTACCAAACGTCACAACGTAACTGGGTGATTATAAAGGAGTACTACAGGTGTCTCCAATGGTCGATGTTGGGTTGGCGTATTTCGAGATTAGGATTTGTCACTCCGATTGTCGGAGAGGTATCTCTGGGCCCTCTCGGTAATACACATCACATAAGCCTTGCAAGCATTACAACTAATATGTTAGTTGTGAGATGATGTATTACAGAACGAGTAAAGAGACTTGCCGGTAATGAGATTGAACTAGGTATTGGATACCGACGATCAAATCTCGGGCAAGTAACATACCGATGACAAAGGGAACAACGTATGTTGTTATGCGGTCTGACCGATAAAGATCTTCGTAGAATATGTAGGAGCCAATATGGGCATCTAGGTCCCGCTATTGGTTATTGACCGGAGACGTGTCTCGGTCATGTCTACATTGTTCTCGAACCCGTAGGGTCCGCACGCTTAAGGTTACGATGACAGTTATATTATGAGTTTATGCATTTTGATGTACCGAAGGTTGTTCGGAGTCCCGGATGTGATCACGGACATGACGAGGAGTCTCGAAATGGTCGAGACATAAAGATTGATATATTGGAAGTCTATGTTTGGACATCGGAAGTGTTCCGGGTGAAATCGGGATTTTACCGGGTTACCGGGAGGTTACCGGAACCCCCCGGGAACCATATGGGCCTTCATGGGCCTTAGTGGAAAGGTGAAAGGGCTGCCCACCAGGGCTGCGCGCCTCCCCCCTTCCCCTAGTCCTATTAGGACTAGGAGAGGTGGCCGGCCACCCTTCTCCTCTTTCCCCCTTTGGGGATTCCTAGTTGGAATAGGATTGGAGGGGAGTCCTACTCCCGGTAGGAGTAGGACTCCTCCTGCGCCACCTCCTCCTGGCCGGTGCCTCCTCCCCCCCTTGGCTCCTTTATATACGGAGGCAGGGGCACCTCTAAACACACAAGTTGACACAAGTTGATCCACGTGATCGATTCCTTAGCCGTGTGCGGTGCCCCCTGCCACCATATTCCTCGATAATACTGTAGCGGAGTTTAGGCGAAGCCCTGCTGCTGTAGTTCATCAAGATCGTCACCACGCCGTCGTGCTGACGAAACTCTTCCCCGACACTTTGCTGGATCGGAGTCCGGGGATCGTCATCGAGCTGAACGTGTGCTCGAACTCGGAGGTGCCGTAGTTTCGGTGCTTGATCGGTTGGATCGTGAAGACGTACGACTACTTCCTCTACGTCGTGTCATTGCTTCCGCAGTCGGTCTGCGTTGGGTACGTAGACAACACTCTCCTCTCGTTGCTATGCATCACATGATCCTGTGTGCGCGTAGGAAAATTTTTGAAATTACTACGAAACCCAACAGTGGCATCCGAGCCTAGGTTAATGATGTTGATGTTATATGCACGAGTATAACACAAGTGAGTTGTGGACGATACAAGTCATACTGCCTACCAGCATGTCATATTTTGGTTCAGCGGTATTGTTGGACGAGACGACCCAGACCAACCTTACGCGTACGCTTACGCGAGACCGGTTCCCTCGACGTGCTTTGCACAGAGATGGCTTGCGGGCGACTGCCTCTCCAACTTTAGTTGAACCAAGTATGGCTACGCCCGGTCCTTGCGAAGGTTAAAACGGAGTCTATTTGACAAACTATCGTTGTGGTTTTGATGCGTAGGTGAGATTGGTTCTTACTTAAGCCCGTAGCAGCCACGTAAAACATGCAACAACAAAGTAGAGGACGTCTAACTTGTTTTTGCAGGGCATGTTGTGATGTGATATGGTCAAGGCATGATGCTGAATTTTATTGTATGAGATGATCATGTTTTGTAACCAAGTTATCGGCAACTGGCAGGAGCCATATGGTTGTCGCTTTATTGTATGCAATGCAATCGCGATGTAATGCTTTACTTTATTACTAAACGGTAGTGATAGTCGTGGAAGCATAAGATTGGCGAGACGACAACGATGCTACGATGGAGATCAAGGTGTCGCGCCGGTGACGATGGTAATCATGACGGTGCTTCGGAGATGGAGATCACAAGCACAAGATAATGATGGCCATATCATATCACTTATATTGATTGCATGTGATGTTTATCTTTTTATGCATCTTATCTTGCTTTGATTGACGGTAGCATTATAAGATGATCTCTCACTAAATTATCAAGAAGTGTTCTCCCTGAGTATGCACCGTTGCAAAAGTTCTTCGTGCTGAGACACCACGTGATGATCGGGTGTGATAGGCTCTACGTTCAAATACAACGGGTGCAAAACAGTTGCGCACGCAGAATACTCAGGTTAAACTTGACGAGCCTAGCATATGCAGATATGGCCTCGGAACACGGAGACCGAAAGGTCGAGCGTGAATCATATAGTAGATATGATCAACATAATGATGTTCACCGATGAAACTACTCCATCTCACGTGATGATCGGATATGGTTTAGTTGATTTGGATCACGTGATCACTTAGAAGATTAGAGGGATATCTATCTAAGTGGGAGTTCTTAAGTAATATGATTAAATTGAACTTAAATTTATCATGAACTTAGTCCTGGTAGTATTTTGCAAATTATGTTGTAGATCGATAGCTCGCGTTGTTGCTTCCCTGTGTTTATTTTGATATGTTCCTAGAGAAAATTGTGTTGAAAAATGTTAGTAGCAATGATGCGGATTTGATCCGTGATCTGAGGTTTATCCTCATTGCTGCACAGAAGAATTATGTCCTTGATGCACCGCTAGGTGACGGACCTATTGCAGGAGCAGATGCAGACGTTATGAACGTTTGGCTAGCTCAATATGATGACTACTTGATAGTTTAAGTGCACCATGCTTAACGGCTTAGAATCGGGACTTCAAAGATGTTTTGAACATCATGGACCATATGAGATGTTCCAGTAATTGAAGTTAATATTTCAAGCAAATACCCGAGTTGAGAGATATGAAGTCTTCAACAAGTTCTACAGCTAAAAGATGGAGGAGAATCGCTCAACTAGTGAACATGTGCTCAGATTGTCTGGGTACTTCAATTGCTTGTATCAAGTGGGAGTTAATCTTCCAGATAAGATAGTGATTGACAAAATTCTCTAGTCACCATCACTAAGTTACTAAACTTCATGATGAACTATAGTATGCAAGGGATGACGAAAACGATTCCCGAGCTCTTCGTGATATTGAAATCGACGAAGGTAGAAATCAAGAAAGAGCATCAAGTGTTGATGATTGACAAGACCACTAGTTTCAAGAAAAGGGCAAAGGGAAGAAGGGGAACTTCAAGAAGAACAGCAAGCAAGTTGTTGCTCAAGTGAAGAAGCCCAAGTCTGGTCCTAAGCCTGAGACTAAGTGCTTCTACTGCAAAGGGACTGGTCACTGGAAGCGGATCTACCCCAAGTGATTGGCGGAAAGGAAGAATGGCAAAGTGAACATAAGTATATTTGATATACATGTTATTGATGTGTACTTTACTAGTGTTTATAGCAACCCCTCAGTATTTGATACTAGTTCAGTTGCTAAGATTAGTAACTCAAAACGGGAGTTGCAGAATAAACAGAGACTAGTTAAAGGTATATGTATGTTGGAAGTGGTTCCAAGATTGATATGATCATCGTCGCACACTCCCTATACTTTCGGGATTAGTGTTGAACCTGAATAAGTGTTATTTGGTGTTGGCGTTGAGCATGAATATGATTTGATCATGTTCATTGTAATACGGTTATTCATTTAAGTAAGAGAATAAATTGTTGTTCTGTTTACATGAATGAAACCTTATATGGTTACACACCCAATGAAAATAGTTCGTTGGATCTCGATCATAGTGATACACATAATCATAATATTGAAACCAAAAGATGCAAAGTTAATAATGATAAGTACAACTTGTTTGTAGCACTGCCGTTTAGGTCATATTGGTGTAAAGCGCATGAAGAAACTCCATACTGATGGGCTTTTTGAATCACTTGATTATGAATCAGTTGATGCTTGCGAACCATGCCTCTTAGGCAAGATGACTAAGACTCTGTTCTTCGGAACAATGGAGCGAGCAATAGATTTATTGAAAATCATACATACTGATGTATGTAGTTCGGTGAATATTGAGGCTCTCGACAG
Source organism: Triticum dicoccoides (assembly GCF_002162155.2). Classification (NCBI taxonomy): domain Eukaryota; kingdom Viridiplantae; phylum Streptophyta; class Magnoliopsida; order Poales; family Poaceae; genus Triticum; species Triticum dicoccoides. The sequence continues at coordinate 803,933,090 of NC_041385.1, forward strand.
GTATCATTATTTTTTGATCTTCACAGATGATTTGAGCAGATATGAGTATATCTACTTGATGAAACATAAGTCTGAAACATTTGAAAAGTTCAAAGAATTTCAGAGTGAAGTGAAAAATCATCGTAACAAGAAAATAAAGTTTCTACGATCTGATCGTAGAGAAGAGTATTTGAGTTACGAGTTTGGCCTTCAGTTAAAAACAATGTGAAATAGTTTCACTACTTATGCCACCTAGAACACCACAATATAATGGTGTGTCCGAACGTCATAACCGTACTTTATTAGATATGGTGCGGTCTATGATGTGTCTTACCGATCTACCACTATCGTTTTGGGGTTATGCATTAGAGACAGCTGCATTCACGTTAAATAGGGCACCATCAAAATCCGTTGAGACGACGCCTTATGAACTGTGGTTTAGCAAGAAACCAAAGTTGTCGTTTCTTAAATTTGGGGTTGCGATGCTTATATGAAAAAGTTTCATCCTGATAAGCTCAAACTCAAATCGGAGAAGTGCGTCTTCATAGGATATCCAAAGGAAACTATTGGATACACCTTCTATCACAGATCCGAAAGGCAAGACTTTTGTTGCTAAATTCGGAAACTTTCTAGAGAAGGAGTTTCTCTCGAAAGAAGTGAGTGGGAGGAGAGTAGAACTTGATGAGGTAATTATACCTTCTCCCTTATTGGAAAGTAGTTCATCACAGAAAACTGTTTCAGTGACATCTACACCAGTCAGTAAGGAAGCCAATGATAATGATCATGAAACTTCAGATCAAGATACTACTGAACTTCGTAGATCAACCAGAGTAAGATCCGCACCAGAGTGGTACGGTAATCCTGTTCTGGAGGTCATGCTACTAGATCATGATGAACCTACGAACTATGAAGAAGCGATGGTGAGCCCAGATTCCGCAAAGTGGCTAGAAGCCATGAAATCTGAGATATGATCCATGTATGAGAACAAAGTGTAGACTTTGATTGACTTGCCCGATGATCGGTGAGTCATTAAGAATAAATGGATCTTCAAGAGGAAGACAGACGTTGATAGAAGTGTTACTATCTACAAAGCTAGACTTGTCGAAAAAGGTTTTTGACAAAGTTCAAGGTGTTGAATACGATGAGATTTTCTTGCTCGTATCGATGCTTAAAAGTCTGTCCGAATCATGTTAGCAATTGCCGCATTTTATGAAATCTGGCAAATGGATAAACAAAACTGCATTCCTTAATGGATTTATTAAAGAAGAGTTGTATATGATGCAACCAGAAGGTTTTGTCAATCCAAAGGGAGCTAACAAAGTGTGCAAGCTCCAGCGATCCATTTATGGACTGGTGTAAGCCTCTCAGAGTTGGAATAAACGTTTTGATAGTGTGATCAAAGCATTTGGTTTTATACAGACTTTTGGAGAAGCCTGTATTTACAAGAAAGTGAGTGGGAGCTCTGTAGCATTTCTGATATTATATGTGGATGACATATTATTGATTGGAAATGATATAGAATTTCTGGATAGCATAAAGGGATACTTGAATAAAAGTTTTTCAAGAAAAAACCTCAGTAAAAGCTACTTATATATTGAGAATCAAGATCTATTGAGATAGATCAAGACACTTGATAAGATTTTCAATGACTACATACCTTGGCAAGATTTTGAAATAGTTCAAAATGGAACAGTTAAAGAAAGAGTTCTTGCCTGTGTTGCAAAGGTATGAAATTGAGTAAGACTCAAATCCCGATCACAGCAGAAAATAGAAAGAGAATGAAAAGTCATTCCCTATGCCTCAGTCATAGGTTCTATAAAGTATGCTATGCTATGTACCAGACCTATTGTATACCTTGCTCTGTATTTGGCAAGGGAGTACAATAGTGATCTAGGAGTAGATCACTGGACATTGGTCAAGAATATCCTTAGTAAGGACTAAGGAGATGTTTCTCGATTATGGAGGTGATAAAAGAGTTTGTTGTAAAAGTTACATCAGTGCAAACTTTTACACTGATCCAAATGACTCTAAGTCTCAATCTGGATACATATTGAAAGTGGGAGCAATTAGCTAGAGTAGCTCCGTGCAGAGCATTGTAGACATAGAATTCGCAAAATACTTACGGATCTGTATATGACATACCCGTTGACTAAGCTTCTCTCACGAGCAAAACATGATCACACCTTAGTACTCTTTGGGTGTTAATCACATAGCGATGTAAACTAGATTACTGAATCTAGTAAACCCTTTGGGTGTTGGTTACATAGCGATGTGAACTATGGGTGTTAATCACATGGTGATATGAACTATTGCTGTTAAATCACATGGCGATGTGAACTAGATTATTGACTCTAGTGCAAGTGGGAGACTGAAGGAAATATGCCCTAGAGGCAATAATAAAGTTATTATTTATTTCCTTATATCATGATAAATGTTTATTATTCATGCTAGAATTGTATTAACCGGAAACATAATACATGTGTGAATACATAGACAAATAGAGTGTCACTAGTATGCCTCTACTTGACTAGCTCGTTAATCAAAGATGGTTATGTTTCCTGACCATGAACAATGAGTTGTTATTTGATTAAACGAGGTCACATCATTAGTTGAATGATCTGATTGACATGACCCATTCCATTAGCTTAGCACCTGATCGTTTAGTATGTTGCTATTGCTTTCTTCATGACTTATACATGTTCCTATGACTATGAGATTATGCAACTCCCGTTTACCGGAGGAACACTTTGGGTACTACCAAACGTCACAACGTAACTGGGTGATTATAAAGGAGTACTACAGGTGTCTCCAATGGTCGATGTTGGGTTGGCGTATTTCGAGATTAGGATTTGTCACTCCGATTGTCGGAGAGGTATCTCTGGGCCCTCTCGGTAATACACATCACATAAGCCTTGCAAGCATTACAACTAATATGTTAGTTGTGAGATGATGTATTACGGAACGAGTAAAGAGACTTTCCGGTAACGAGATTGAACTAGGTATTGGATACCGACGATCGAATCTCGGGCAAGTAACATACCGATGACAAAGGGAACAACGTATGTTGTTATGCGGTCTGACCGATAAAGATCTTCGTAGAATATGTAGGAGCCAATATGGGCATCCAGGTCCCGCTATTGGTTATTGACCGGAGACGTGTCTCGGTCATGTCTACATTGTTCTCGAACCCGTAGGGTCCGCACGCTTAAGGTTACGATGACAGTTATATTATGAGTTTATGCATTTTGATGTACCGAAGGTTGTTCGGAGTCCCGGATGTGATCACGGACATGACGAGGAGTCTCGAAATGGTCGAGACATAAAGATTGATATATTGGAAGTCTATGTTTGGACATCGGAAGTGTTCCGGGTGAAATCGGGATTTTACCGGGTTACCGGGAGGTTACCGGAACCCCCCGGGAGCCATATGGGCCATCATGGGCCTTAGTGGAAAGGAGAAAGGGGCAGCCCAAGGGGGCTGCACGCCTCCCCCCTTCCCCTAGTCCTATTAGGACTAGGAGAGGTGGCCGGCCACCCCTCTCCCTCTTTCCCCTTTGGGGGATTCCTAGTTGGAATAGGATTGGAGGGGAGTCCTACTCCCGGTAGGAGTAGGACTCCTCCTGCGCCACCTCCCCTTGGCCGGCCAGCCTCCCCTCCTCTCCTCCTTTATATACGGAGGCAGGGGCACCTCTAAACACACAAGTTGACACAAGTTGATCCACGTGATCGATTCCTTAGCCGTGTGCGGTGCCCCCTGCCACCATATTCCTCGATAATACTGTAGCGGAGTTTAGGCGAAGCCCTGCTGCTGTAGTTCATCAAGATCGTCACCACGCCGTCGTGCTGACGGAACTCTTCCCCGACACTTTGCTGGATCGGAGTCCGGGGATCGTCATCGAGCTGAACGTGTGCTCGAACTCGGAGGTGCCGTAGTTTCGGTGCTTGATCGGTTGGATCGTGAAGACGTACGACTACTTCCTCTACGTCGTGTCATCGCTTCCGCAGTCGGTCTGCGTTGGGTACGTAGACAACACTCTCCTCTCGTTGCTATGCATCACATGATCCTGTGTGCGCGTAGGAAAAATTTTGAAATTACTACGAAACCCAACAGCTTGCCCTTTCCTTTCTTCTTGTATCTAATTCATCAGTACTCCTCTGGGTGTTATCCTTGTTCATTTCTTCAGGCAACCAAAATACACTCCTAAAAGTCATTATATGCATCAACACGGCTCTAAATTAAGTGCCCTGTACTGCTGGATTAATTATCTGATATGTTTGGTTGCTGCCCCACTGTGTTGATGATTGCTGACTGCACTTTTTTCTTGCTTGTGTGCAAGGAGACAGCATAATAATATTAACAAAGTTGCTTTGCATAGATTGAACTGTTCATATAATTAATGTGCCAAAGAAAATTGTGATGATCCTTCTGTTCGAACCATGTCTTCCAGATTAAACACTTTCCTGTTGGAGAGGCTCTTTGGATTGCTCGCCATAAAGAACTTGACACGGATTATGTTCTTGATTTCATTGTTGAAAGGAAAAATGTGGATGATTTACTTGGCTCAATTAAAGACAACAAATACAAAGATCAAAAACTAAGACTGAAGGTACCATCTGAAAATAGCTCTGATTTTTGTCATTAATATTATAAACATTCCATCTTAACTTTCCCAATTCTTCATGCTTTCAATTTCTCACTAATAGATAAAAGGGCAGCCCGGTGCACGTAGCTCCCGCTTGTGCAGGGTCCGGGGAAAGGTCCGACCGCTTTGGCTCTATAGTACACAGCCTTTCCCTATATTTCTGCGAGAGGCTTTTTCCAGGACTCGATCCCGTGACCTCATGGTCACAAGGCAACAACTTTGCCGCTGCGCCAAGGCCCCCCTTCCAATTTCTCACTGATAGTGATAAAAAAATTGTATTGTAGATTACCATGTGTTTCGTGTGACAATCATGATCAACAGTTGTGACAACACAACACATTGTTTTGGTCATGTTGCAAATAAGTTGATGGGCATAGTCATTAGCCTGTTTGGCGGCACAGGTATGGAGGCATCTCTAATAAACAGTTAGATAAAGAAGATTTTTATTTTCACGAAGAGCAGCAGCTCATCATATCTATGCTTCTTTTTTTAGATGAAGAACTTTGTGATATCTTGTTTATTTTAGAATTCAATTGGGTTCCAAACATGCTGAATACGAAAGGAATGTTTCCCTGCAACATGTTGAGTGTCTTTTGACCAGCCATGTTTTATGCCCGCATGCTATCCCCTGTGATTTGATGTTGCTTGAGTCTAATCTTAGCCGGGGAGATTTTTTTTCCTTATTCTTTGTTATCATTAATTGAAAAGCATAGACCATATTTGGGTATGAGATGATGAAGGATGATGTTATTAGATATAAGCTTGAGCCTGTAGGTTGTGCATCTCTTCCCAAAGAAATTGTATTTCTTGTCCATATATATGGATTTGTTGTGGTTATTTTAGCAACAATATGACGTGATACCTCCATTTGTTGTATCCTTTGCAGAAATGTGGGCTAAGGAAGCTAATATATCTAGTTGAAGGGGATTTAAACACTGTAGATGGATCAGAGAGCATTAAACGAGTGTATGTACTCTTCTCATGAAGCCTGGACGATCATGTTAACCCCTGAATGGCAGTGCTTTTTTCTCGTTGTTTAACATTATTAAGTATGATTCCTTCCGTTCAGGATGTCTGTTGTATGCCCTATTAACTGCTCCATATGCCTTCTATTTTCAGTTGCTTCACGACTGAGGTTCTTGAAGGATTTGATGTCCAAAGAACCACTGGGTATGCTGATACTGAAAAGAAATATGGGCATAATTGATTACTACAGCAGAAACTTCTCTACTGGTGCTGGCACCTCTCGACTTTGCCTGACCTATGACGAGCTTGTGAAGAGGTGTTCTGACCTTGAGAAGGTCACTGTGAGCGATATATTCGCCCTTCAGCTTATGCAGGTAAGTGGGCGAATATGGCCACCTCCACCAAATTTTGCCGGATAGTCCATTTCATGCAGTAGTTTTCTCATTTATTGTGCATGTAAATCAGGTGCCACAAGTGACAAAAGAAGCTGCTCTTGCTATCATGAGTCTCTACCCCACTCTTCTCTCGCTTGCTAAGGCATACACCATGCTTGTGAGTCCTCTTTTCCTTTCAACTTATACAATGTTCTTTACATATACAACTTATACAATCTTTACTTCCTCATTGGAATAGATGTGACATGTGTATGTACACATAAATCCTTAGCTGCTCCTCGTGCTATTGATGTACAGAATAATTCAACATATCTGTAGTACTAAAAGTTTATCCTTGTAACTTTGAAGGATGGCGATAGGCGTGCCCAGGAGGAGATGCTGAAGAACAAGAGCGACATTGTCAATGTGCACTAGTAGAAAACAGGGCTTTGGTTCGGCCAGAAAAGAGCATTAGTCCCGGTTGCACTATGAAACGGGACTAATGTGAGCATTATTCCCGGTTCGAGCGGCTAGGGCACCGTACAGTCATTAGTCCTGGTTCAAATGGGACCTTTAGTCCCAGTTGGTGCCACGAACCGGGACTAAAGGGTGTGATGCCCATTAGTACCGGTTCGTGGCACCAACCGGTACTAAAGGTTGAACCTTTAGTCCCGGTTCGAGCCACCAACCGGTACTAATGGGGTTTGAGGCATTAGTACCGGTTTGTGGCACGAACCGGTACTAAAGGTCCCATTTTTCAAA
>NC_041385.1:803940044-803942155 GCF_002162155.2 Triticum dicoccoides
AGCAAGAGAAAATGATAAGAACTTCAAAAATTAAAATCCTTCCAGATGTAGTTATGTTACTACATGTACTAGTTAGGAAAATTTAAAAACTTAAATTTGGACATGTTTTGCAGAAAGTGTAGGGAAAATGTAAAACGGCTATAACTTTTGCATACGAAGTCAGAAAAAACGTATAATATATCAAAATGTTTAGCACGAAAATCCGCGTCCGATTTTGACAGCCTATGGCATGTTTGCAAATTTTTAGAATCCTCAAATTTTAAAAGGAAAAAAAGTTATGCTCAAATTTCATTTTTTTTTTAATTTTGGTTAAATCAGGTCAAACTTTGGTCAAACTACTTATTCAAGAAGTATTAGTGTTACTAAATAATTTTTCAAGAAGTATTAGTGTTACTAAATAATTTTTCAATAATATTAGTGTTACTAAATAATTATTACAGTTTTTTAGAATTTTGGTCAAATCTGGTCAAACTGTGGTCAAATCTGGTCAAACTATGGTCAAACTACTTATTCAAGAAATATTAGTGTTACTACATTATTATTCAAGAATATTAGTGTTACTAAATAATTATTTCAATTTTTTGTATTTTGGTCAAATCTGGTCAAATTGTGGTCAAACTACTTATTGAAGAAGTATTAGTGTTACTAAATAATTATTGTTTTTTAGAATAATAGTTTCAAACTCAAGCAGTGAAACGTGTGAATTCATGCTCAAGCTAAACTCCTGAGGGTTAATAGGATTGACGTCTTACTACTGTTAGGAAAACAACAAGTGCAGACTTGGAAACGAGGGGAAACGAGGGGGAATAGAACCCGAAAGTTAAGCATGCTCAGGCTGGAGTAGTGAGAGGATGGGTGACCGGCCGGGAAGTTAGATGATTGCAAATGATGATGGGTGATTAGGGATTAGAGGTTAAATTGAGCAGTGATGAGGGGTGATTAGAGATTAAATTGGAAAATGATTCAGAAATTTGAAAATCAGAAAAAAAATCAAAAAAAATATTAAAAAATTCAAAAAAATCGTAAAAATACCTTTAGTCCGGTTGGTGTTACTAACCGGGACTAAAGGTGGAGCTCCAGCAGCGGCCACGTGGACGGCGTTTAGTCCCGGTTCGTGTAAGAACCGGGACTAAAGGGGGGAGGCTTTAGTAACGATCCTTTAGTCTCGGTTCCAGAACCGGGACTAAAGGCCCTTATGAACCGGGACAAATGGCCCTTTTTCTACTAGTGGTGGTGGCTAGCAAGAACATCTTCAAGTTCATCTGGGCGGAAGGATGAACACCCCGTACTTAGTCGGTCTTTTGGTCACAGTCGCGGTGATTTCGTACCGCTTATGCATGTTCTCAAGGTGAAGACAGGAGGGACCCTCTTTGTGCTGTGCCTGGTGCCTTGGAGAACTGAAAGTCACTGAACATGTAACCACCACCTAAAAGAACGCCTTAGCGTTTAAATTACTACTCGTATGTGTCATCTCGACCTTGCTTGCATGGAAATTACGGAGCCGTCGTGTTAAGGTAGTGCCTTAGCACCTTGCTTGCATGGAAATTATGGAGCCGTCGTGTTAAGGTAGTGCATTAGCGCTTCGTGTGTGTGTGTGTGTGTGTGTGTACTAATATTAGGTCTTGCCTCAGTTGCTTGGATCATGTGCTGTCTTGTGTTATCTCAACCTTGCTTGCATGGAGGCAGACAAGGCAGGTATTAGAATTTAGCCTGCTGGCAAAGTGAGCATAGACTTGCTAGACCCCATGGTTTTCGATCTATGCGCTTGTTGGAACCTGAAAGCGTTCTTTGGTCGGTGGCATGTTCTGCAAGAATGACATATTGAACAGATTCTGTTCTGCGAAGATTGTGGTGATGAGTTCTGTGAAGATTGTGGTGTTGAGGAGACGATTGAACGTCGTTGCTTCCTACTGGTCAGGATATTGCTGATGGCAAACAAGTTTCAGAACCGCATGCTGCTATCATTTTGTGTGGGTGCTGGACGATTTGGACTCAAAGAAACAATAGGAGACATATAAAACTTCAAATTGGCCATTGATACCATCCACGATCTAGCTGCGCTAGTGGGCTCGAAGACGGCACGAGAGCTGATTGAAAAATCGGTCTAGATA
>NC_041385.1:803942397-804016888 GCF_002162155.2 Triticum dicoccoides
GTTGATGCGAGCTATTACGAGCAAGACGACTATGGTAGTATGGGAGTTGTTCTTCGAGACCATATTGAAGCGCTGGTTCGGGCACAAGCACTTTGGTATCAATTTGCACAAAATGCTAGCGCTATGGGCTCCTTGGTGCTTCATGATGGCATTCGTCTTACTCTTGGACATCTCAAGGTGATCATCGAAAGTGATGCTCAAGATGTTGTGTGAATGCTAAATGAGGCAAGTTTTTCAAGAGCAGACCTGGCATACATATGCTATGGGATTTAGGAGGTAAGCTCCAGTTTTCAATCTTTCTCCACTGTCCTAGAAGATGTATTTGGGTGCATTATACCCCTGCTTTTCTTCTAGGATGTATTCGCACACACTGTAATCCTCCTGAGTAATTCAATATAACCTGTTGTTGCAAAAAGACACAAAGTGTCCGGCCTACTCAAAGCATCCCTTTGTTGTCATTCAAGTGACGATCTTACGAAGAGGTACCCTTGGAATGCAGGGACACGTGACATGGCGCCAAGCGGGAACAGACCGCCACTCCTTGGGTCCCGTGGGAGCTTCGGTAGGAGGAGTGAAAGGAATCTCCTTTCACACCTAGCTCGACATCAGCCACGAAGTCTGGATCGACACCTCTAGGGTAGGAGGCGTCGACACCTGTGCCTCCAGCAAGTCTCGCTGGATTGGGGGAGACACAACTTCGTGACCACTGATGGCCGCCACCGAGCACGTTCACATGACACCATATCCGCGGTCTTTGACGCCAATCTTCCTGACGGACTCACGTCTCGACCACCGTACCCACATTTGTTTTTGTTTTCAGCAGTGAAAAAAAAGAGCACATTTGTTTTCACCGCTCGATCAATCAATAATAAAAAAAGGAAAGACACGGCAATGGCTCCCAACTCAGAAAAAGGAAGGCGCCGCCGCCAACCCGATCCGGATCCAGCCCCAGCCCCAACCCCACCTTCGCAAAGCCGTGTCCGCCCGCCGCCACCGCCTCCGCCCCGGCTATAAAGCTCTGCCCTTTGGCCGGCCCGCTCCTCCTCTCTTCGCCCGGGCCGCGCCTCTCGCCTCCTTCATCCGTCCTCGCTTCGTCCCCGTGGTGGTCTCCGTGCCGGCCTCCCATTCCAAATCCATCCGCCCTGCTCCCTCTCCGCCTGCGGGGCCGCGCCGCTCCCCGAGGACGCGGGCAGGCGCCCGGGGCTCGGCCAAGAAGCGGGCGACCGGCGGCGGGGGCACCGATGTCGTGTGCCAGCTGCGCGCGCTCGTTGCCGCGCGGTGCCAGGCGGGCGGTGGTGCTCGTCCACGTGCACCTGCCAGTCGCCGCCTGGTCCGGGCGGCAGTTCACGCGGTCGCACTCCTCCGCCGTCACCGCTCTGTTCAAGATCGTCTTCCTCGGATCGACCCGCCCTTCCGAGGCAATGTGTAGGGCCTCTCCTCCTCGCGCGTCTGGTGAGGCGATTCGTCCTCGATTCATGCCTCGCCTCTGATTCCATGTTGCTCCTCATCGCTCGATTCTTCCGTTTAGAGTAGAAGAATCGCGTCTGATTTTGTTTCATTCAGTTTTGCTCGTCCTCGATTCCTCTGTTTTCAAGAAGCGCGTCTGATTTGATTGGTTATGCTCGTCTTTGATTCGACCGTTTAGGCTCGTCCTCGCCGTCGCCCGTTTAGAAGCGCTTCTGATGTGATTTTGCTCGTCCTCACCGTCACCCTGATGCTATCGTGTGTTCTTGGGGGTCTTTGTCCCTGCGTCTCTGGTTCACCGTCCTGTTTGCAAGCTAACTTGTTCGTGCGCTTCTGTTATCTGACGATCTTGCATTTCGTGTTAGCGATGGAGCGATGGTTCTTGCGTTTCTGTTTGAGAAACTTGTGATGATCCTGCCCGTGTTGTCCGTAGGTTATTTTCATATCTCAAACGCATGTGCCCTTGTTATACTCTGGTTGCCCTCTGTCGATTCTTGTTCTACCGACAGGCGTGTGTGCTCCCATCCTAGATGCAGAGAGTCCTGTTCTTGTCTGTTACGGTTGTTCTGATGTTGTTCTTTTCAATTGCTTATTGTTATCATGCTTTGCTTATGTTCCCATATGGCACAATTGTTTGATTGATTGCCCTGAGATGGATTGTTGTTTGTTGTTTGACTGATTGCCCTGAGATGGATTGTTGTTTTTTGCTTGACTGATTGCCCTGAGATGGATTGCTGTTTGTTGCTTGACTGATTGCCTTGAAATGGATTGTTGTTTGTTGCTTGATTGATTGCCTTGAGATGGATTGTGGATTGTTGTTTGAATGATTGCCTTGAGATGGATTGTTGATTGTTGTTTGTTGCTGTTTGTTGCCTTGAGATGGTAGATGTGTATATGGCACAATTGATTCCTGTTTGTTCATGGTTATTACAATTGATTGATTGATTGATGGTTGTTTGTCGATTGGTATCTAACTTTGGTATTGCCAGTTCCTGATCATATGTAACAGACCTAGCACTATTCTTTTTTCTGAACTTTTTTGTGATTATGTCTTATGTCGATATCATATTCTCCTTTTGGTATTACTGTTGTCCAGTCCTTGGAATAATGCTTTTCTAAGTATTTAAGGTACAAACATGTTGATCTGGACATATCTCATTTGCTCTTTATTGTGTTGCTAAGGACACTGATGGGTTGTATAGTGCAGGTATATTTACATTCTTTACATTTTGTGATGCTGATGCCTGTAGTCCCAAAGTGTTTATTTACCCAAATTTTGCTACTGGAACTTTTGGTTTTAGATATTGGCACCTGATATTTGCATGGATGTTTTCATGATGCCTAATTTGATTCATTATCGTTGTTCTGATGGTGTGCTTCTGGTTTAACTGAAGCCGTGGATCGCTCATCAACCTGGTATGTGTTTCGATGATAATCCCTCTCGAATTTTACTCGTTCCTATATTTTACACAATGTTTATCTCATGGCTGGTAATGGTAACCTTATGAATGCATAGCCCACATTTTAGCTAGTTATATATAGTAATGCCATACTTGCTTGGATGATGTTTGGTATATGCAAGTGTGGTGGGCTCACATATTGTGTCGCTATCTACCTACGAGCTGAGCTCTTTCTGGGTAGGACAGAGGTACAATATTTACATCCATGGCAGAACCTGAACTCATCAAAGGTCCTTGCCCTCAAGAGGTTTGGCACTGCACTCCTGACTTTGCTCGAGAAAAATAACCTTTTGCACATTTATATTTATATTTATGATTATGATATTTTTTTCTACAGGAAGATGACAAAATTATTGATCTTGTAAGCAAGTATGGACCAACAAAATGGTCTCATTGCAAGGACCTGCAGAAGGACCCTCCCACCTCATGCAGCGCAGGTGATTTCCCCTCTGCCCTGTTTGATTCCGTCCAGATCTTGCCCTGAATTGTATTGCGTCTGGATGAGCTCGCCGTTGGCATGGTCTAGTTGTTAACTGTTGTTACTGGTCATGGGGGTTAGGTTGTCGATTATTTAGTTGTATTGTCACAGTGCTTTTAGGTTGGCTGGGTTGATTGGTGGTGAATACTGCTTATGAATTGTACATGGATTACTAATATGATTGACTCATGTCAAGTGTGTGATGTATCTTCTGAGCAGGTCACTAAAAAAACCCTTGGATTTTGTTCTGTTAGGTTATGAAGTATGCCAACCTTATTACCGTTTACAGTAAGTACCACATGGGCAGAACATGCACCACCCTGTAGCACTATATGCTATCTTAACTGCTGTAGCCAAAAGAAATTAAAATTGCCAAGGACTTCACATTTTATATGGACAGTTAGGCATGACTAGCACTATTTAAGAAACATAAACAGTACCAATCTAATCTGTTAGGCATGGTCTAGACTATTTAAGAAACATAAACAATACCAACCAAATCAACAGGGAGAAATTCTGAGAGTGAACTACTCCCTCCATCCGAAAATAAGTGTCTCAAGGTTAGCACAATTTTGTACTAAAGCTAGTACAAAGTTAAGACACTTATTTTGGGACGGAGGAAGTGTGTTTTAGGAGGTGAGGTGCCAATGGTCACCTGTCTTCCTTAGTCTATTAATGCATACTGGAATAAATATAATTACTTAAGCAACTTTATCTTTGGTAGTGTTGTTTAAATCTGGTTTGAGAAACACGAACAGTACTAGCCTGATCAATAGAGAGATTTGTCAAAAGTGGCCTCTGTTTTAGTAGGTTGTAATGGTCACCTGTTTTCCTTGGTCTATCAATGCATACATGAAGAAATATAATTACTGAAGCAACTTTAGCATTGTTAATGTTGTGTAAACCTCATGTTCTGTGTTTTTGTGGAAAATAAGTGGCTTCAGTGGATGTCCTGGGTGACTTGATGTTTTTTAATACAGCAGTTGGTTCCACTAACCTCTTGAAATTAAGATCAATGAACTTTGAATTATTCTAATTATTGTACTGGACGTGTATATGATGGATAACCCTGATAATATAATTTCATGCCTAATTCTGAACTTGTTCACACATAACTAAAGCTGGCTAATGTTTGATCTCGTAGCAAATATGACTTTTTTCTTGCTCATACTTGACTGGCTTCATACATATGCTTGTCTGACTGTTGTGTAATACTGTATTACTTTCCTTTTATTCGGGCATGTTCCACTTGCAGGCCACTATCATGTTCCACTGGCAGGCCACTATCATGGGACCCTCAGACAGCCCGTTTACTGGTGGTCTATTTTTGGTGAACATCCATTTCCCACTGGATTATCCCTTCAAGCCCCCAAAGGTAATCTCCGGTATACCGAGGTAACCTTTGGAAAAAAGAGTTCATATTAATTCTATGATATTGGAATTGCTGTTACACAAATGTCTTGGGGGTCCTCAAACAATTAGTTTGCTGCTGCTTGCTATCTTATCTATTTTTTCTGACATTCAGACATGAACATATTTCAGGTCTCTTTCATCAACAGCAACGACAGCATTTGCCTTGAGATGGCTAGCCTGAAATGACATGGAGCACGGCTTTGACCATATCAAAGGTAATGATCTGCATTCCTAGCTTAGTTGTTCCATTTTTGCTTAAAGCTTGTTGCTGATATAAGCTTGGTTCCTTCAGCAACTTAATCTCACAAAAATTCTTCATTTATATTTCTCTAACATTTACCCGTATCTGTTAACAGGTCCTCCTGTCAATCTGTTCGTTGCTGACGGACCCCAACCCCAGTGATCCTCTAGTGCCTGAGATTGCTCACATGTACAAGACTGATTGGGCCAAGTATGAGTCCATGGCACGCTCCTGGACACAGTAGTACGCCATGGCTGGATTTATAGGCAAGCAATGTCAAGAGAGGTATTCCTTTGATTTTATTTTATTTTTATGGTTTGCTGAAATGCATTTCCCCCCTCCATGCAAGACAAACGGTGTGATGTTTGCTAATTTCAAAACACACTGATTACTTCCATTTGTGCACTTCTATTTGTTCTTAGTTCTTCTCACCTATAGCTAAAGTCAAAGACGACAAACCGGGTGAATTATTGGAGTTGCAGGACGATAAATCATCCGTAAGTTTCTATGCTTTCAAATGGTCAGAGTTTGAATTTTGATCAGTTTTTCTGACTTGTTTTATACTGAATCCTTGATTCCTTGATAACTTCGATACACACACATGAATAATTACTTGTGCTGTTATGACCATAAACTGATTTCTGAGTATCTTTGACTCATATGATGCTTATTACATAACAGGTCATCTGAATCTTCATTTGTAAATATGACTGCTGGTGCTGCCGATGATGTAAGCTACTTTTCTTGCTTCAAGAATAATAGAAACATCATTGGCATCACACTCACATTTTAAGTTGCTCATGTCATTTCAGGCTAGCCATCGGCTTGGAACTGATGAGAGACAACCGTTGTTGCCAACTTGAAACATATATTGTTTTAGGTATGCATGGCTTATCTCTTCTCCTCTCGCGTCTGGTGAGGCAATTCGTCCTCGGTTCGTGCCTCTCCTCCTCTCACGTCTGGTGAGGCATTCATCCTCGATTCCCTCTCCTCTCTCCTCTGACTTTATGTTGCTCGTCCCTGCTGGATTCATCGTTTAGATTAGAAGAATCGCGTCTGATTTGTCATTTTGCTCGTTCTCAATTCGTCTGTCTTGAAGCGCGTCTGATTCAACTAATTTTGCTCGTCCTTGATTCGTCCGTGTAGATAGAAAATCGCGTCTGGTTTGATTTACTCGTCCTCCTCGTAACTTTAGAGTCGCTTGTGATATGATTTTGCTTGTCCTCGTTGTTGCCCTGATGCTCTCGCGTGTTCTTGGGGCCGTTTCGTCGGGGGTCTCCATCCCTGCGACTCTGGGAGGAAGCGGGCGAGCGAGCGAGCGGTCGGTCGGTCTGGTTTGCGGGCGAGCGACTCTGGGAGGAAGCGGGCGAGCGAGCGAGCGGTCGGTCGGTTTGGTTTGCAAGCTAAAGTCTGTTTGAGAAACTTCTGTTCCTGCGTTTCGTGTTCACGGTGGAGCGAGGTTCCTGCATTTACTTGTGCGTACGCTTCTGTTATCTGACGATCCTGCGTTTCGTGTTCGCGTCGGGGAGACGGTTGCAGGAACGATCGGTTCTGGTTTCGAAATTAGAGCGTTGTCAAGTCGGTTCCTCTGTTCCATCAGTTGTGTTGTTCGTCCGTTATTTTCAGATCTCAAACGCATGATCTTGATACTCTGGTTGCCCTCTACCGATTCTTGTTCTACTGGAAGGCGTGTGTGCTCCCATTCTAGATGCAGAGAATCTCGTTCTTGTCTGTTACGGTTGTTCTGATGCTGTTCTTTTCAATTGTTTATTGTTATCATGCTTTGCTTATCTTCCCATATGGCACGATTGATTGATTGTTGTTTGCTGTTTGATTGATTGATTGCCTTGAGATGGATTGTTGTTTGTTGTTTGATTGATTGCCTTGAGATGGACTGTTGCTTGTTGTTTGATTGATTGCCTTGAGATGGATTGTTGCTTGTTGTTTGATTGATTGCCTTGAGATGGATTGTTGTTTGTTGTTTGATTGATTGCCTTAAGATGGATTGTTTGTTGTTTGATGATTGATTGCCTTGAGAAGGTACAAACCATGTAGGCCGATTGTTTGTTGTTTGTTGCCTTGAGATATTACATGTTTATATGGCATGATTGGTTGATGTTTGTTCATGGTTATTACAATTGATTGATTGTTGTTTGTTGATTGGTATCCAACTTTGGTATTGGTAGTTGCTGATCATAGGTAACAGACCTAGCGCTATTCTATTTTCTGAACTTTTTTGTGATTATTATGCCTTCACATTGCACTGCTCCCAGATCCATATCGACATGCCCAAGCCGTCTAATGAGGACAAAGATGTAAGGAACTCCTCCCAAAAATCTCTCTTGCTCCTTGTATTAACTTGGCGACTTGATTTACATGTTAAATTATTATTTTCGTGGAACTGGAGCTCCTTGCTGTAACCCAAACAAACTATAATTACACCAACTGGGAGCAGCTTGCGTAATTATAGATTGTTTGGGTGCAGTAATGACTTTCTGAGCGTGCACCACTTTCAGGTTATGAAAAAAAATGGGGAAAAAAAGATTGACTTCCTCTCTGTTTCTTATACAAGGCATGCAGAAGATGTGCGGCAAGTAAGTAACTCATTATGTTGATATTTAGAGTGTACTACTTCACAGTGCCATCTTTCCCAACAGATTGAATTTTTTTGTATTGATATTTTGTTGAATAGTATCACATGTTTGTTTGCATTTCATACTTTGGAAACGTTGATAGTATTTTTCCTGCAATAGGCACAGGAGTTCCTCTCAAAGTTAGGTGATCTTAGCCAAACTCTGATTTTTGCCAAAATTGAGAATCTGGAGGTAATTAACATGTATTTTTCTCTATTGAGCTATTTTGTTTGTTCTTTAGGTGTTGTAATTTCAGAAACCGTTGTTACTCGTGTTGTGGACAGAACGACGGACAACCTAAGGCCTACTCATCTGGAGGCAACTGATGTGGCAAACGCGGTGCTGGACGGTTAGTTTTTGCCTCTTGCAGATATATTATACTTTGGTGATCCTGTACAGCTGCTCATTACTGCACCCAAACAAACTATAATTACACAAGTTGTAACATGAAATCACAATTGTTTTGTTCAGGTAGCGATGCCATTCTCCTTGGTGCTGAGACTCTCCGTGGGTTGTATCCAGTTGAGACTATTTCAACAGTAGGCAGAATTTGTGCTGAGGTGAACTTTCTTTTGGAGGTCTATGTTCTCTTGATAAACAAGGGCCTGTTGTGACGGCATTTGTTGATAGGTTCCCTTTTGTAGCTCAAATCAGACTTCAATACTAAAATGTTACAAATAAATACTTTCTTCCGAACAGCCCCTAGATGTGTTCTCAACAAGTATATCTTTGGCGCTCTAATGGAATCTAATAGAAATTCACTCCTTCCTGCCTTTCTTCATATTTGTGATACATTTTCATGAATTTTTTCACAGGCTGGGAAGGTCTTCAACCAGGATTTGTACTTCAAGAGAACCATGGAATACCCATGACCCACTTGGAGTCTATTGCTTCCTCTGCAGTGCGTATTTTGTTTCTTTTCATTTTCCAACCTTTTGTTAGTGTTTACAGGGGAACAATTTCTGTCTTTCCATTGATTGAATATCAGGCTGTGACACTTGGGTTTATAAGTCTGATGAAATAGTTCACTACCTATTTGCCAGGTGCGGGCTGCTATTAAAGTTAAGGCTTCGGTCATCATTTGCTTCACCTCATCTGGATGGGAGAAAAAGAGTATTTCTTCTTATAGGCGCTTCACCTCATCTTGTAGTTTAATAGAAATTGATTCATATATTATGCTGTATCGAGTATCTGTAGGCTAATTGCCAAGTACAGGCCCACCATGCCATTCCTCGTCTGAAAACAAATCAATTGAAGTGGAGCTTCACAAGCGCATTTGAAGTATGTGAACAACCTGTTTCCTTGTAACCTTTTTAGTGTGGTGTTCAACTAGACTCACTATAGAATCTTGCCTGATAAGAAACAATACTGCTTATGTTGGACCAAGACTTGTCTCTGGTGTTTGGCAGTGTGCCGCTGTTATAACACATATTTGTTGCATTATCTTCCTGTAGGCAAGACAATCACTCATAGTTAGAGGCCTCTTTCCCATGCTTGCTGATCCACGTCACCCGGTGAGTTAACCTGCCTTCCATCTGTTGGCTACATCAACCATTCTTTGGTGGTTCTTTTCAATTTTAGAATACATGAACCAGTATGTATAATATGAAAAATAGGAACTACCTATAAATATCAACGTCTTTGTTCTGAACATAAAGGGGATAATGGCAGTCGGTGTTAGTGCATATTCCCAATATGTGAAAAGTGGATGCTTTACAGACACCAGGCCAGTGAATTAATTCTGCATTTAGGGTTTTTGCTTGCATCATGTTGTACTTACAAATGGAATAAACACTAGACTGCAGTTCACTTTCAAACTGTTGGCAAGTCATCATAAGCTTGGTTAATCAGTACATTATTTCGAACTTGACTGGTGGCTTGTGTGTTTATTCTGTATAATATAAACGCAATACTTGAGCTTATAAGCTGGTGTGCACTAGTGAGGTTGATGTTTGGAGGTTTCATCTTGCATCCACCTTGAATTATTTGGTAGCTAGAATTACTTGATTTGGACCCAACAAGTAAGAAGTTTGGTTTGCCTGGTGATTTGTACTGACATTGTTTCTCTGCCCTGCAGGCTGAATCTACTAGCACTAGAAATAAATCAGTGTTGAAGGTTGCTCTTGACCACGGCAAAGCATCCGGTGTGATCAAGTCACATGGCTTACCTTAGCCAGAATTTCTATAAGAATGTTGCTCATGTTACATGCCTTGCTTTCTCTAGTAAGTAGAACAAGAATACATTAACATTTCTTTTATGTCCGTATGCATACACTCATAATATTTGAATTACAAACCAAATTATAAATAAATAAGCATGTGTCTCTGTGCCTACAAACTTGTGGGTATTGATGAAGACACTTAATCAGCCTCTAACTAGCTTCCTATTTTCAGGAACGAAGATCTGGATCACCCTCGCCCCTTGTGAGAAATCAGTTTACTCATTCAAGTTCTGGAAATTCTTTATAGCTTTTCGATTTACTTCGGTCTTGCATGTATTAGCTTTCTATTTGTGCCCCTATCTATGTATGTTTCTTGTGTGCAAGTGCTCCATTCTATGTGTGTGACTATGTGTGGCTTGACTGTGTGTCTGTGTGTGTGTGTGTGTGGTTTGACTATGTTTGACTATGTGTGGTGTGTGACTGTGTGTGATTTGACTGTGTGTGTGCTTGACTCTCTGTTTGTGTGACTCTGTGTGTGCTTGACTCTGTGTGTGTGTGATTGTTGCATTTGTTTGATGGTGTGGCCTGTATGCTTGAATGATGATTGGTGTGGTTTAACACTGCCTTTGCCGGTCCCAAGCCCGGATGTGAAAATAGGGAGGGAGCTGCATTTACCTCCTTTGTATTTTATATGTATTCACTTCTGAATTTTGTGGCTGATGGCATTCTAGTTTACCTAGATGGTTAGCTTGTTAATAACTCCCTCCGTCCGGAAATACTTGTCATCAAAATGGATAAAAGGGGATGTATGTAGACGTATTACATCTCTTTTTGTCCATTTTGATGACAAGTATTTTTGGACGGAGGGAGTAGTTTTGTGCATGCAAGACTTGAAATCTAGCTGATGTAGTGTTTAGTTTTTGTGCATGCTAATGGTTTTGTTGTGCACCTTTTTAAAGATGTGGCCCGTTTCCCCCTCTATTTTCCTCTTTTGGATGTTAGCTAGCATTTGCTGTGTTTCTGTATTGATTGTCTGTTGTAAGATATTGTTAGCATATATAGTTCAGAGATAAATGTCTTTGTTTGCAGCAGTACATTTTATTCATTCCAATGGTGATTTTACAACTGGTTTTTGTGTGTTGGAACTCTTGCGGAAGTTCTCTACCCCAGTACCAACGTATATCTATTTCTGTGTCATTTTGATCATTGAAGCCAGTGGTATATTTTATTTGAGATGAGTGATGTGATTACATTGTACCGGACAGGTGACTGCAGTAGACCCACAACAGCAATTATCTAGTTACTTTAACAGGGCTTTTGAACAATCAGGTAGTTCACAGCAATTATCTAGTTTTACTTATATTCGGGAATGGAGCTTCTTCACTTCCTAGATGCAGTAGGTTGTCCATGTTGTGTGTGTTCAATTTTTGTGATTCACATATATTTTCATTTCAGCAGGCTGTCCATGTTGTGTGTTCCGTATGGATTAGACGCCGTCAACTACTTTGTCTTCAATGTCGCGGCTCCTTGTTGGGTCTTAGTACTTCTTATGTGTGTTCAATTTTTAATCCCCATTACGCGTGATGCCCTTTGTTTCTGTGTAATTTGAACCTCTGGTTGTGCTCTTGTGACTTGTGAGCGGTGTCTCTGCTCTTGTGGACACACATGATTTGAACTGTGATTCTGCTAGTGAGGCAAGCATGATTTCGCGATGTTTCCATGTGATTTTGAACTATGTCTGTGTTATGATCTTGTGAAAACGTTGCTGAATATTTATTGCCAATCATGTGTCATGCCAATACTGCCTTTGGTTGATTGTGTGGCTTGTTGCTTAGCTGAATGACTGGTTGTAGTGTTTGCTAATTTTTTTGTGTTTAGTAGTTTTGTAGTTTAACACTGCCTTTGCCGGTCCCAAGCCCGGATGAGAAAATGTGGAGGGGACTGCAGTTAGCTCCTCTGTTTAGAACTTTCACGGTCTCCAAATATTTTTCAATGAATAGTAGTGAATGAAGTGAGTAGAAATCACACAATGTGGTGGCAAGCTTTGGAATGCATCCTTTTTGATAAAAAGGTTTAAAAAAATAAAAAAACTCAAAATTAAAATATTCTAAAAAATAAAAGTCTAAAAAATATAAAAGATTTAAAAAAATAGAATACTAAAAAAATAACAAACTCAAAATTATAGAAGATTCAAAATAATAGAAAGAGTTAAAACAATAAATAGACTCAAAATAGTAAATGACTCAAAATTATAGAAAGACTCAAAAACAAGAAAAGACTACAAAGTATAAAAGATTCAGAATAATAAAATACTTAAAAAATAAAAAAGAGGAAAAATAAATAACTCAAAAAACACTAAATAAACTCAAAATAATGGAAAGACTCAAAATTATAACAGTTTCAAAAAAAATAAAAGACTCAAAAACATTAAAAAGAGTCAAAATTATATAAATACTTAAAAACAATAAACAAACTTAAAGTAAAAAAACACTCAGAAAACAATAAAAATACTCTAGATTATAAAAGACTCAAAATTATTTATGGTGTACTAGGAATTACCATGGCAGCACTAAATTAATTACCTACGATGTTGATAGAAATACAACACAAGCATTAGATTGTGCCTGGTCAATACAAATGGGCCAATTTGTGGTATGTTAGAAAAAAGGCAACACCAACACTAACTAAATGGGTCAGTTTGTGGTGACATGCCAAATATGCAAAATGCCACCAGTATTTGAAAAACCAATATTGTGGTAGCGTTGGTTGGAAATGGTGTGCCACCAACTAAAGTTGTGGCTACCCATTTCTCTACTAGTGAGTGCATGTTCCTGTGGTAGCTCTAGGATTGCCAAATTTTCTTGGATAGTTCGTAATGAATTTGTCGGATCAACATGTTCGCCCTCATGGGTCCATCTATTTCGGGAATGCCAAATAGACCACATGTTCAACACTATCTCTGCTCTATCACCATCGGAGAACATTGGGGCGCAGTAAGCGGGTGAAGTCGTGGTAGGCAAACCACTTCTGAGCTTCATCCCAAAAGCGTTTGGCGTGTGAACAGTGAATCGGTGCATATATGCATCAGATGCTCGTCCATTGCCAAACAAAGCTTGCATTGACATCTATCGTGAATATGTCATCTATGCAATGAGCATTCATTTGGTAGAATTTCTTTAGTCACTCTCCACTAGAAACACTCTGATTTTTGGCACCACCTTTAGTTTCCACCCGACATTACATAACTGTTCATCTATCGTCGAGGTACCTGTAGTTGTCCCTTCCTCCATAGCATTCACTCCTTTTGAGTCATTAGAGCCAGGTATAATGACTTTATAGTGTAGACACCCGACTTCTCAAAAGCCCACCCCCCCACCTTGCCATATTGGAATATTGAAAATTACCATCACATCTAGTGGCAGGCATAGAGGAAGTATGTCGACCCGAGGGAGTGGGGGGGATGAATGGGAGATTTAAAATTTCGTCCGGGAAACTTCAAATCTCATAGTACACATCAGTGGTAAAGGACTAAGTTGATACACGACTACTATAGGAAACTACCAAAGCAATGCAAGAGCGACTATTGAACGTAATCCACATGATCAAAAGTTAATCGAGGATAAACAAATGAAGATAAAGTAGGGTTAATATGAAACCAGTGATGGTCGATGGCGACAGAAAATTTGGTAGACCAGTTCACTCTTCTACAAAAGAGACACATCCGGTTAGAGGGACTTGTGATTGAACAAAGAAGATAAACTCTCTTCGTCCTATTCTCCTCAATAACAAGTTTGTGAAGTTGTGTCGATCACTCATGGTAGATTCTTGAGGCGATCTCCGAACCTTCATAGACTTTGTCTTCATGAACCACAATTACTCTTGATCACTAAAGAACTTGACACCTAGCCATCTAAAGAGTTGGCAGCTCTCAAGAGTAACAGGTGGAGCTTATTAAACTTAGATATCTATGATGCTAAACCACTATCTAGTTTTTTGGCTCTGGGTTTTCTCTTGGTGGATTTTAAGCTCAAATCTCTTGGAGAGGGGTGCTCTAACAAACTGTCAAATTACACGGAGCAGCTAGTGATTCATGTTGGAGTGGGTGGCTATTTATAGTTGTGGCCTTCCTGAGGGGGAAAATACAATTTTGGACATGACAACTAGCCAATGACCAAGCGGCACGTTTCCAACGGTCGTATTTCAGACGCACCCAACAACTTTACTTGAGGAACAAGTAAGCTAACTCCTCGGTCTGAAGTGAATCTCTCATAGCCCAGAAGAACGACGTCTCTTCTCTGGCTGACGAGTACTTACTCAGAACACAAATAGATTTCTCTCAACATCTCATAGGTTAGCATTAGAGAAACAAAAAATTTGAACACTATACCCCTCTTAATCGTATGGTGGTCCTATGACTCAAGAAAGAGAAAAAAGAACTATGAAAGAAAATACTACGTCCTTTCTCCATCTTCATTCTTCTCGACTGTAGTCAAAACACTTGGACCAGGTACCGAAGTATATATATGACGTAAGTTGTATGCATTCGGTGCCCTCAAGTAAAGATAACCCTTACCCCTAACCCCTGGATGGGCGAAAGATGGAGACAATACTACCGTTGAAGCGCCAGAGTGACTATCCGGTCATCCCTTGCTTTCTCAAAGTGAGTAGGAAATTATTGCTTCGTGTCAGCAATATTTGGGGGTCAACTTCGTCACGCATAATCTTCGATGATAATATTTACTTCAGCACATGAGTTTGTTCGAATCTCCTATCGACTCTAGTGACCTATAATCTCTATCTGCACTTGCCAACACATTAGTTCGTCACTGTTTCTGTCAACAATCTCCAAAATATAAGGAGCCAAATTATTGTTGGGGAATGTAGTAATAATTCAAAATTTTCCGACGTGTCACCAAGATCAATCTAGGAGATACTAGCAGAGAGAGAGAGAGAGAGGGAGGGAGGGAGAGAGAGAGGGAGTGCATCATCATACCCTTAAAGATCACTAAGCGGAAGCGTTACAAGAACGCAGTTGATGGAGTCGTACTCGCGGCGATTCAAATCGCGGAAGATCCGATCTAGCACCGAATGGACGGCGCCTCCGCGTTCAACACACGTACAGACCGGGGACGTCTCCTCCTTCTTGATCCAGCAAGGGGAGAGGAGAAGTTGAGGGAGAGCTCCGGCAGCATGATGGCATGGTGGTGGAGTTTGTGGATTTTCTGCAGGGCTTCGCCAAGCTCTACGGAGGAGGAGGAAGTGTTGGAGGAGGCAGGAGCTGCGCCAGGGAAGGGGTGCTGCAGACCTCCCACCCTCCCTCTATTTATAGGGTGAAGGGGAGAGGGGGCCGGCCCCTCTAGATCCCATCTAGAGGGGGGCGGCGGCCAGGAGAAAACCCTGGATGGGTTTGGGCGCCCCCACCCCTAGTAAACTTGCCCCCCAAGCCGGGAGGGGCGGCTGCCCTAGGGGTGGCGCCCCCACCTCTCCAGGTTATGTGAGATGGGGTGGGAGGGGTGCAATGCCCCTTAGTGGGCTGATGTGCCCCCTCCCCTTGACCCATAAGGCCCCCCAACGCTTGTCGGGGCCTCCGAAACCCCTTTCGGACACGCTCGTCATCACTCGGTACCCCGGAAATATTCCGGACTCCAATACCCTTCGTCCAATATATCGATCTTCACCTCCGGACCATTTCGGAGTTCCTCATCACGTCCAAGATCTCATCCGGGACTCCGAACAACCTTCGGTAACCACATACTATTTCCCATAACAACTCTAGCATCACCGAACCTTAAGTGTGTAGACCCTACGGGTTCGGAAACCATGCAGACATGACCAAGATACTTCTTCGGTCAATAATCAATAGCGGGATCTGGATACCCATATTGGCTCCCACATGTTCCACGATGATCTCATCGAATGAACCACTATGTCGGGGATTCAATCAATCCCGTACGCAAATCCCTTTGTCTATCAGTATGTTACTTGCCCGAGATTCGATCGTCGGTATCCCCATACCTTGTTCAATCTTGTTTCCGGCAAGTCTCTTTACTCGTTCCGTAATGCATGATTCTGTGACTAACTCCTTAGTCACATTGAGCTCATTATGATGATGCATTACCGAGTGGGCCCAGAGATACCTCTCCGTCATACGGAGTGACAAATCCCACTCTCGGTTTGTGCCAACCTAACAAACACTTTCGAAGATACCTGTACTGCACCTTTATAGCCACCCAGTTACGTTGTGACGTTTGGTACACCCAAAGCATTCCTACGGTATCTGGTATAAGGAAATGATACTTGACATTAGAAAAGCTCTTAGCAAACGAACTACACGATCTTGTGCTATGCTTAGGATTGGGTCTTGTCCATCACATCATTCTCCTAATGATCTGATCCCGTTATCAATGACATCCAATGTCCATGGTCAGGGAACCATAACCATCTATTGATCAACGAGCTAGTCAACTAGAGGCTCACTAGGGACATGTTGTGGTCTATGTATTCACACATGTATTACGGTTTCCCGTTAATACAATTATAGCATGAACAATACACAATTATCATGAACAAGGAAATATAATAATAACCATTTTATTATTGCATCTAGGGCATATTTCCAACAGTCTCCCACTTGCACTAGAGTAAATAATCTAGTTCATATCACTATGTGATTGTAATGAATCCAACGCCCATGGGGTTTAATCATATCTGGCTTGTGAGAGAAGTTATTAGTCAACGCTCTGAACCTTTCAGATCTGTGTGTGTTTACAAATCTCTATGTCATCTTGTAGATGCAGCTACCACGTGCTATTTCAAGCTATTCCAAATAACTGTTCTAATATATGAATCTAGTGTACTACTCATAGTCATCCAGATTAGTATCAAAGTTTGCATCGACATAAACCTTTACGACGAACTCTTTTACCACCTCCATAATCGAGAAAATTCATTAGTCCACTAGTTACTAAGGATAAATTTGACCGATGTCCTGTGATCCATTCCTGGATCACTCTTGTACCCCTTGACTGACTCATGGCAAGGCACACTTCAGGTGCAGTACACAACATAACATACTGTAGAGCCTACATATAAAGCATAGGGGACGACCTTCGTCCTTTCTCTCTCTTCTGTCGTGGTCAGGTCTTGAGTCTTACTCAATACTCACACCTTATAACACAACCAAGAACTCCTTCTTTGCCGATCTATTTTGAACTCCTTCAAAATCTTGTCACAGTATGTATTCATTTGAAAGTACTATCAAGCGTTTTTGATCTATCCTTATAGATCTTGATGCTCAATGTTCAAGTAGCTTAATCCAGGTTTTTCATTGAAAAATACCTTTTGAACAACCCTATATGCTTTCCAGAAATTCTACATCATTTCCGATCAACAATATGTCAACAACATATACTCATCAGAAAGTTTGTAGTGCTCCCACTCACTTCTTTGGAAATACAAGTTTCTCATAAACTTTGTATATACCCAAAATCTTTGATCATCTCATCAAAGCGTATATTCCAACTCCGAGATGCTTACTCCAGTCCTTAGAAGGATCGCTGGAGCTTTGCATACTTGTTAGCATCTTTTAGGATTGACAAAACCTTCTGGTTGCATCACATACAACCTTTCCTCAAGAAAATCGTCGAGGAAACAATGTTTTGACATCCTATCTGCAAGATTTCATAAATAATGCAGTAACTGCTGATATAATTCCAACAGACTCTTAGGATCGCTACGAGTGAGAAAGTCTCATCGTAGTCAACTCCTTGAACTTGTCGAAAAACATCTTAGCGACAAGTCGAGCTTTCTTAATGGTGACACTTACCATCATTGTCCGTCTTCCTTTTAAAATCCATCTGTACCCAACAGCCTTACGACCATCAAGTAGTTCTTCCAAAGTCTACACTTTGGTTTTTAGACATGGATCCTCTCTCGGATTTTATGGCCTCGAGCCATTTGTCGGAATTAGGGCCCACCATCGCTTCTCCATAGCTCGTAGGTTCATTGTTGTCTAGCAACATGACCTCCAAGATTGGATTACCAGTTCACTCTGAAGTAGTATGCATCCTTGTCGACCTACAAGGATTGGTAGTGACTTGATCCGAAGTTTCGTGATCACTATCATCAGCTTCCACTTCAATTGGTATAGGCGCTATAGGAACGACTTCCTACGCCCTGCTACACACTGGTTGAAGTGATGGTTCAGTAACCTCATCAAGTCTCCACCATCCTCCCACTCAATTCTTTCGAGAGAAACTATTCCTTGAGAAAGGACCCATTTCTAGAAACAGTCACTTTTGCTTCCAGATCTAAATTAGGAGGTATACACAACTATTTTGGGTGTCATATGAAGATGCATTTATCCGCTTTGGGTTCGAGCTTATCAGGCTAAAACATTTTCACATAAGCGTCACAGCCCCAAACTTTTAAGAAACGGCAGCTTAGGTTTCTCTAAACCATAGTTCAAACGCTGTCATCTCAACGGAATTATGTGGTGCCCTATTTAAAGTGAATACGGTTGTCTCTAATGCCTAACCCATAAACGATAGTGGTAATTTGATAAGAGACATCATGGTATGCACCACATCCAGTAGGGTGCAGCTATTATGTTCGGACACACCATCACACTATGGTGTTCCGGGTGGTATCAGTTGTGAAACAATTTCCATAATGTCTTAATTGTGTACCAAACACGTAATTCAGATATTCTTCTCTATGATCATATCATAGACATTTTATCCTCTTGTCACGACGATCTTCAACTTCACTCTGAAATTACTTGAACCTTTCAATAAGTCAGACTTGTGTTTCATCAAGTAAATATACTAAGAATCTACTCAAATCATGTGTGAAGTAAGAGCATAACGATATTCACTGTGTGCCTCAGCACTCATTGGATTGCACAATTTCCCATAACAACTCTAGCGTCACCGAACCTTAAGTGTGTAGACCCTACGGGTTCGGAAACCATGCAGACATGACCAAGATACTTCTCCGGTCAATAATCAATAGCGGGATCTGGATACCCATATTGGCTCCCACATGTTCCACGATGATCTCATTGGATGAACCACTATGTCGGGGATTCAATCAATCCCGTACGCAATTCCCTTTGTCTATCAGTATGTTACTTGCCCGAGATTCGATCGTCGGTATCCCCATACCTTGTTCAATCTTGTTTCCGGCAAGTCTCTTTACTCGTTCTGTAATGCATGATCCCGTGACTAACTCCTTAGTCACATTGAGCTCATTATGATGATGCATTACCGAGTGGGCCCAGAGATACCTCTCCGTCATAAGGAGTGATAAATCCCACTCTCCGTTTGTGCCAACCTAACAAACACTTTCGGAGATACCTGTAGTGCACCTTTATAGCCACCCAGTTATGTTGTGACGTTTGGTACACCCAAAGCATTCCTACGGTATCCGGTATAAGGAAATGATACTTGACATTAGAAAAGCTCTTAGCAAACGAACTACACAATCTTGTGCTATGCTTAGGATTGGGTCTTGTCCATCACATCATTCTCCTAATGATGTGATCTCGTTATCAATGACATCCAATGTCCATGGTCAGGAAACCATAACCATCTATTGATCAACGAGCTAGTCAACTAGAGGCTCACTAGGGACATGTTGTGGTCTATGTATTCACACATGTATTATGGTTTCCAGTTAATACAATTATAGCATGAACAATAGAAAATTATCATGAACAAGGAAATATAATAATAACCATTTTATTATTGCCTCTAGGGCATATTTCCAACAGTCTCCCACTTGCACTAGAGTCAATAATCTAGTTCACATCAGTATGTGATTGTAATGAATCCAACACCCATGGGGTTTGATCATATCTCGCTTGTGAGAGAATTTATTAGTCAACGCGTCTGAACCTTTCAGATCCGTGTGTGTTTACAAATCTCTATGTCATCTTGTAGATGCAGCTACCACGCGCTATTTCGAGCTATTCCAAATAACTGTTCTAATATATGAATCTAGTGTACTACTCATAGTCATCCAGATTAGTATCAAAGTTTGCATCGACGCAAACCTTTACGACGAACTCTTTTACCACATCCATAATCGAGAAAATTCCTTAGTCCACTAGTTACTAAGGATAACTTTGACCGTTGTCCTGTGATCCATTCCTGGATCACTCTTGTACCCCTTGACTGACTCATGGCAAGGGACACTTCAGGTGCAGTACACAACATAGCATACTGTAGAGCCTACATCTAAAGCATAGGGGACGACCTTCGTCCTTTCTCTCTCTTCTATCGTCGTCAGGTCTTGAGTCTTACTCAATACTCACACCTTATAACACAGCCAAGAACTCCTTCTTTGCCGATCTATTTTGAACTCCTTCAAAATCTTGTCACGGTATGTATTCATTTGAAAGTACTATTAAGCGTTTTTGATCTATCCTTATAGATCTTGATGCTCAATGTTCAAGTAGCTTAATCCAAGTTTTTCATTGAAAAACACCTTTCAAACAACCCTATATGCTTTCCAGAAATTCTACATCATTTCCGATCAACAATATGTCAACAACATATACTCATCAGAAATTCTGTAGTGCTCCCACTCACTTCTTTGGAAATTCAAGTTTCTCATAAACTTTGTATAAACCCAAAATCTTTGATCATCTCATCAAAGCGTATATTCCAACTTCGAGATGCTTACTCCAGTCCTTAGAAGGATCGCTGGAGCATTGCATACTTGTTAGCATCTTTTAGGATTGACAAAACCTTCTGGTTGTATCACACACAACCTTTCCTCAAGAAAATCGTCGAGGAAACAATATTTTGACATCCTATCTGCAAGATTTCATAAATAATGCAGTAACTGCTAATATAATTCCAACAGACTCTTAGCATCGCTACGAGTGAGAAAGTCTCATCGTAGTCAACTCCTTGAACTTGTCAGAAAACATCTTAGCGACAAGTCGAGCTTTCTTAATGGTGACACTTACCATCATTGTCCATCTTCCTTTTAAAATCCATCTGTACCCAACAGCCTTACCACCATCAAGTAGTTCTTCCAAAGTCTACACTTTGGTTTTTAGACATGGATCCTCTCTCGGATTTTATGGCCTCGAGCCATTTGTCGGAATTAGGGCCCACCATCGCTTCTCCATAGCTCGTAGGTTCATTGTTGTCTAGCAACATGACCTCCAAGATAGGATTACCATACCACTCTGAAGTAGTATCCATCCTTGTCGACCTACAAGGATTGGTAGTGACTTGATCCAAAGTTTCGTGATCACTATCATCAGCTTCCACTTCAATTGGTGTAGGCGCTACATGAACGGCGTCCTATGCCCTGCTACACACTGGTTGAAGTGATGGTTCAGTAAACTCATCAAGTCTCCACCATCCTCCCACTCAGTTCTTTCGAGAGAAACTATTCCTCGAGAAAGGACCCATTTCTAGAAACAGTCACTTTTGCTTCTGGATCTGAATTAGGAGGTATACACAACTATTTTGGGTGTCGTATGAAGATGCATTTATCCGCTTTGGGTTCGAGCTTATCAGGCTAAAACATTTTCACATAAGCGTCGCAGCCCCAAACTTTTAAGAAACGACAGCTTAGGTTTCTCTAAACCATAGTTCATACGCTGTCATCTCAACGGAATTATGTGGTGCCCTATTTAATATGAATGCGGTTGTCTCTAATGCCTAACCCATAAACGATAGTGGTAATTTGATAAGAGACATCATGGTTTGCACCACATCTAGTAGGGTGCAGCTATGATGTTCGGACACACCATCACACTATGGTGTTCCAGGCGGTATCAGTTGTGAAACAATTTCCATAATTTCTTAATTGTGTACCAAACACGTAACTCAGATATTCATCTCTATGATCATATCATAGACATTTTATCCTCTTGTCACGACGATCTTCAACTTCACTCTGAAATTACTTGTACCTTTCAATAAGTCAGACTTGTGTTTCATCAAGTAAATATACTTAGAATCTACTCAAATCATGTGTGAAGTAAGAGCATAACGATATTCACTGCGTGCCTCAGCACTCATTGGATTGCACACATCAAATGTATTACTTCCAACAATTTGCTCTCTTGTTCCATCTCACTGAAAACGAGGCCTTTCAGTCATCTTGCCCATGTGGTATGATTTGCATGTCTCAACTGATTCAAAATCAAGTGAGTCCAAACGATCCATCTGCATGGAGTTTCTTCATGCGTATATACCAATAGTCATGGTTCGCATGTCTCAATCTATAAAAAACGAGTGGGTCCAAAGATCCATCAACATGGAGCTTCTTTATGCGTTTTATACCAATGTGACTCAAATGGCAGTGGCACAAGTATGTGGTACTATCATTACTATCTTATATCTTTTGGCATGAACATGTGTATCACTATGATCAAGATTCAATAAACCATTCATTTTAGGTGCAAGACCATTGAAGGTATTATTCAAATAAATAGAGTAACTATTATTCTCCTTAAATGAATAACCGTATTGCGATAAACATAATCCAATCATGTCTATGCTCAACACAAACACCAAATAACAATATTTAGGTTTAACACCAATCCCGATGGTAGAGGGAGCATGCGATGTTTGATCACATCAACCTTGGAAACACTTCCAAGACATATCGTCATCTCACCTTTTGCTAGTCTCCGTTTATTCCGTAGTTTTTTATTTCGAGTTACTAACACTTAGCAATCGAACCGGTATCTAATACCCTGGTGCTACTAGGAGTACTAGTAAAGTACACATTAATATAATGTATATCCAATATACTTCTGTCGACCTTGCCAGCCTTCTCATCTACCAAGTATCTAGGGTAGTTCTGCTTCAGTGACCGTTCCCCTCATTACAGAAGCACTTAGTCTCAGGTTTGGGTTCAACCTTGGGTTTCTTCACTAGAGTAGCAACTGATTTGCCGTTTCATGAAGTATCCCTTCTTGCCCTTGCCCTTCTTGAAACTATGGTTTTACTAACCATCAACAATTGATGCTCCTACTTGATTTCTACTTTCGCGGTGTAAAACGTCGTGAATAGCTCAAGGATCATCATATCTATCGTTGATATGTTATAGTTCATCACGAAGCTCTAGTAGCTTGGTGGCAGTGACTTTGGAGATCCATCACTATCTCATCTGGAAGATTAACTCCCACTCGATTCAAGCGATTTTAGTACTCAGACAATCTGAGCATATGCTCAACGATTGAGCTTTTCTCCCTTAGTTTGCAGGCTAAGAAACTTGTCAGGGGTCTCATACCTCTTGACGTGGGCACGAGCCTGAAATCCCAATTTTAGCCCTTGGAACATCTCATATGTTCTGCGATATTTCAAAAACATCTTTGGTGCCTCAGTTTTAATAGTTTAGCATTACACACTGAACTATCAGTAGTCATCAAACGTGTATGTCAGATGTTCGCAACATCCACAGACGACGCTCGAGGTTCAGCACACCGAGCGCTGCATTAAGGACATAATCCTTCTGCGCAGCAATGAGGACAATCCTCAGTTTACGGACCTAGTCCGCATAATTGCTACTGTCAACTTTCAACTATATTTTCTCTAGGAACATATCTAAACAGTAAAACTAAAGCGTAAGCTATGACATAATTTGCAAAGACCTTTTGACTATGTTCATGATAATTAAGTTCATCTAATCAAATTATTCAATGAACTCCCACTCAGATAGACATACCTCTGGTCATCTAAGTGATACATGATCCGAGTCAACTAGGCCGTGTCTGATCATCATGTGAGACGGACTAGTCATCATCGGTGAACATCTCCATGTTGATCGTATCTACTATACAACTCATGTTCGACCTTTCGGTCTCTCGTGTTCCGAGGCCATGTCTGTACATGCTAGGCTCGTCAAGTCAACCTAAGTGTTTTGCATGTGTAAATCTGGCTTACACCCGTTGTATGCCAACGTTAGAATCTATCACACCCGATCATCATGTGGTGCTTTGAAACAACAAACTTTGCAATAGTGCACAGTTAGGGGGAACACTTTCTTGAAATTTTTAGTGAGGGATCATCTTATTTATACTACCGTCGTTCTAAGAAAATAAGATGTAAACATGACAAACATCACATGCAAATCATAAAGTGACATGATATGGCCAATATCATTTTGCGCCTTTGATCTCCATCTTCGAGGCGCAGCATGATCACCATCGTCACCGGCATGACACCATGATCTCCATCATCGTGTCTTCATGAAGTTGTCTCGCCAACTATTACTTCTACTACTATGGCTAACGGTTAGCAATAAAGTAAAGTAATCACATGGCGTTTTCATTGACATGCAGGTCATACAATAAATTAAGACAACTCCTATGGCTCCTGCCGGTTGTCCTACTCATCGACATGCAAGTCGTGATTCCTATTACAAGAACATGATCAATCTCATACATCACATATATCATTCATCACAGCCTTTTGGCCATATCACATCACATAGCATACCCTGCAAAAACAAGTTAGATGGCCTCTAATTGTTGTTGCATGTTTTACGTGGCTGCTATGGGTTTCTAGCAAGAACGTTTCTTACCTACACAAAAGCCACAATGGTTATATGCCAATTGCTATTTACCCTTCATAAGGACCCTTTTCATCAAATCCGATCCTTCTAAAGTGGGAGAGACAGACACCCGCTAGCCACCTTATGCAACAAGTGCATGTCAGTCGGTGGAACCTGTCTCACGTAAGTGTACGTGTAAGGTCGGTCCGGGCCGCTTCATCCCACAATGCCGCCGAACCAAGATAGGACTAGTAACGGTATGAAAATTGAACAAACCATCACCCACAACTACTTGTGTTCTACTCGTGCATAGAATCTACGCATAGACCTAGCTCATGATGCCACTGTTGGGGAACGTAGTAATAATTCAAAATTTTCCTACGTGTCACCAAGATCAACCTAGGATATACTAGCAACAAGAGAGAGAGAGATGGAGTGCATCTTCATACCCTTGAAGATCTCTAAGCGGAAGCATTACAAGAATACGATTGATGGAGTCGTACTCGTGGCGATTCAAATCGCGGAAGATCCGATCTAGCGCCGAACGGACAGCGCCTCCGCGTTTAACACATGTACAGCCCGGGGACGTATCCTCCTTCTTGATCCAGCAAGGGGAGACGAGAAGTTGAGGGAGAGCTCCGGCAGCACGACGGCGTGGTGGTGGAGCTTGTGGATTTTCTGCAGGGCTTCGCCAAGCTCTACGGAGGAGGAGGAAGTGTTGGAGGAGGGAGGGGCTGCGCCAGGGAAGGGGTGCTGCAGCCCTCCCACCCTCCCTCTATTTATAGGGTGAAGGGGAGAAGGGGCCGGCCCCTCTAGATCCCATCTAGAGGGGGGCGGCGGCCAGGAGAAAACCCTAGATGGGTTTGGGTGCCCCCACCCCTAGGAAACTTGCCCCCCAAGACGGGAGGGGCGGCTGCCCTAGGGGTGGCACCCCCACCTCTACAAGTTACGTGAGATGGAGTGGGAGGGGTACACAGCCCCTTAGTGGGCTGATGTGCCCCCTCCCCTTGTCCCATAAGGCCCCCAATGCTTGCCGGGGCCTCCGAAACCCCTTTCAAACATGCTGGTCATCACCCGGTACCCACAGAACAATTCCGGACTCCAATACCCTTCGTCCAATATATCGATCTTCACCTCCGGACCATTCGGAGTTCCTCATCACGTCTGGGGTCTCATCTGGGACTCCGAACAACCTTCGATAACCATATACTATTTCCCATAACAACTCTAGCGTCACCGAACCTTAAGTTTGAAGACCCTACGGGTTCGGGAACCATGCAGACATGACCGAGATACTTCTTCGGTCAATAACCAATAGCGGCATCTGGATACCCATATTGGCTCCCACATGTTCCATGATGATCTCATCGGATGAACCACTATGTCTGGGATTCAATCAATCCCGTACACAATTCCCTTTGTCTATCAGTATGTTACTTGCCCGAGATTCGATCGTCGGTATCCCCATACCTTGTTCAATCTTGTTTCCGGCAAGTCTCTTTACTCGTTCCGTAATGCATGATCTCGTGACTAACTCCTTAGTCACATTGAGCTCATTATGATGATGCATTACCGAGCGGGCCCAGAGATACCTCTCTGTCATATGGAGTGACAAATCCCAGTCTCGATTCATGCCCACCCAACAAACACTTTCGGAGATACCTGTAGTGCACCTTTATAGCCACACAGTTACGTTGTGACGTTTGGTACACCCAAAGCATTACTACTGTATCCGGGAGTTGCACAATCTCATGGTCTAAGGAAATGATACTTGACATTAGAAAAGCTCTTAGCAAACGAACTACATGATCTTGTGCTATGCTTAGGATTGGGTCTTGTCCATCACATCATTCTCCTAATGATGTGATCCCGTTATCAATGACATCCAATGTCCATGGTCAGGAAACCATAACCATCTATTGATCAATGAGCTAGTCAACTAGAGGCTCACTAGGGACATGTTGTGGTCTATGTATTCACACATGTATTATGGTTTCCAATTAATACAATTATAGCATGAACAATAGACTATTATCATGAATAAGGAAATATAATAATAACCATTTTATTATTGCCTCTAGGGCATATTTCCAACAATTATTGCACCAACAGCAGGAAAATCTCACGGATGAACTCATTTTCTCACTTCCAGTTATCAATGTCAATCAGATCGCTGACCAACTGCACTGTGGTATTGTTCGGCTTAAAAATTGGTTCGTAGATATAGTATCCGGGATCAAATTATCCACGCACACAGATATTCTGGATCCTTTGCCCACTCGAGTAATCAATCCATCCTTCGATGCATCCCTCCGTGCAATTATTGCTTGCCACGTTGTAGAGAAAGTCGAAGGGTGATGTCTACTACACAACCTTCTTCTTGTAGACGTTGTTGGGCCTCCAAGTGCGGAGGTTTGTAGGATAGTAGCAAATTTCCCTCAAGTGGATGACCTAAGATTTATCAATCTGTGGGAGGCGTAGGATGAAGATGGGCTCTCTCAAACAACCCCGCAACCAAATAACAAAGAGTCTCTTGTGCCCCCAACACACCCAATACAATGGAAATTGTATAGGTGCACTAGTTCGGCGAAGAGATGGTGATACAAGTGCAATATGGATGGTAGATAAAGGTTTTTGTAATATGAAATTATAAAAACAGCAAGGTAACAAGTGATAAAAGTGAGCATAAACGGTATTGCAATTCTTCGAAACAAGGCCTAGGGTTCATACTTTCACTAGTGCAAGTTCTCTCAACAATAATAACATAATTAGATCATATAAAAATCCCTCAGCATGCAACAAAGAGTCACTCCAAAGTCACTATAGCGGAGAACAAACGAAGAGATTATTGTAGGTTACGAAACCACCTCGAAGTTATTCTTTCCGATCAATCAATTGGGATATTCCTATAAGTGTCACAAACAGCCCTAGAGTTCGTAGTAAAATAACACCTTAAGACACAAATCAACCAAAACCCTAATGTCGCCTAGATACTCCAATGTCACCTCAAGTATCCACAGGTATGATTATATGATATGCATCACACAATCTCAGATTCATCTATTCAACCAACACAAAGAACTTCAAAGAGTGCCCCAAAGTTTCTACCGGAGAGTCAAGACGAAAACATGTGCCAACCCCTATGCATAGATTCCCAAGGTCACAGAACCCGCAAGTTGATCACCAAAACATACATCAAGTGAATCAATAGAATACCCCATTGTCACCACGGGTGTCCCACACAAGACATACATCAAGTGTTCTCAAATCCTTAAAGACTCAATCTGATAAGATAACTTCAAAGGGAAAACTCAATCCATTATAAGAGAGTAGGGAGAAACATCATAAGATCCAACTATAGTAGCAAAGCTCGCGGTACATCAAGATCGTGCCAAATCAAGAACACGAGAGAGAGAGAGAGAGAGAGAGAGAGAGAGAGAGATCAAACACATAGCTACTGGTACATACCCTCAGCCCCGAGGGTGAACTACTCCATCATCGTCATGGAGAACGCCGGGATGATGAAGATGGCCACCGGTGATGATTCCCCCCTCCGACAGGGTGCCGGAACAGGGTCCCGGTTGGTTTTTCGTGGCTACAGAGGCTTGCGGCGGTGGAACTGCCGATCTAGGTTTCTTTTCAGGGGTTTCTGTATTTCTAGGAATTTTTGGCGTCGGGAACAAGTCAGGAGGGGTCTCCGAGTCATCCACGAGGCAGGGGGCGCGCCCAGGGGAGTAGGGCGCGCCCTCCACACTCGTGGATGGCTCGAGACTCTTCTGTCCCAACTCTTTTACTTCGGGGGCTTCTTTTGGTCCATAAAAAATCCACAAAAATTGGCAGGTCAATTGGATTCCATTTGGTATTCCTTTTCTGTAGAACTCAAAAACAAGGAAAAAACAGAAACTGGCACTGGGCTCTAGGTTAATAGGTTAGTCCCAAAAATCATGTAAAATAGCATATAAATGCATATAAAACATCCAAGATTGATAATATAATAGCATGGAACAATAAAAAATTATAGCTATGTTGGAGACGTATCAAAGGGTATTAGCATGCATGAAATCTAGGTCTGGGAAATACCTCCCTTTATGCACTCTAGCACAAAATGAATCAGGGGCAGTCAAAAGCCGCCATCCATGCTTCCCTAATAGTGCCAAGTTAAAGAATTCCAGGTCATGAGAACTCATCATGTCTTTACATTTGGGTAAGCTTATCCCAAGCAAGCCAGTGTAATGATCTCTTATCCAAGGAACTGGTCCACCAATATCTAGCCATGTACGAGGAATGTTTTGAGCAAATCTTCTTAGTCAACAAGAAGTAGCTCATACTATATGTCGGAATCACTAGGATTTACCTATTTGGTTAGGGTTTCTCTCGCCGTGCATGACATATTCCTATCGCATGAGCCATTCATCTTTGCTTGACATCGTTCATCAGTATGATCAAAAGTTCCACTGGTGATCCTTCCTACTGCTGTTGGGAGTCCAAGATACCGCTTTGTGAAAGCCTCACTAGGAATGCCCAACAACTGCTTGACATGAATTCTCCAATACTCCGGAGTGTTAGGGATAAAACAAATATCACTTTTGTCCTTACTAACTCTACCCGAGCATTGAGAATATATCATGAGGATCTCATTAAAAGGTGTTTCCCAATCCCTCGCAACAGTGACTATCCATACAGATGATTCAACTTTCTTGCCTTCCATCAATGGTGCTTTGCTTCTAGTGGTTTCCACATTCTCAATCCCTTCATGAATAGAAAATCTTTTGATTTTGACCCAACACAGACCTCCATTTCCATCTGATAATTATCTAATTTGTTTCCCGGGAGTTCCACAATCTCCACGCTTCCATGAACAAATATAACTTTTGATTCAGGCAAGACACATTGCTACATCTTGAGCACTGCGTTGGTTTTCCCTTGAAGGGGAAAGGGTGATGCAGCAAAGTAGCGTAAGTATTTCCCTTGGTTTTTGAGAACCAAGGTATCAATCCAGTAGGAGGCTCCTGAAAAGTCCCTCGTACCTACACAAACAAACAAGAACCTCGCAACCAACGCGATAAAGGGGTTGTCAATCCCTTCACGGTAACTTGCGAAAGTGATATCTGATAGAGATAATAAGATAAGATAAATATTTTTGGTATTTTTATGATATAGATTGGAAAGTAAAGATACAAATAAAAGTAGATGGGAAACTTATATGATAAAAGATAGACCCGGGGGCCATAGGTTTCACTAGTGGCTTCTCTCAAGATAGCATAAGTATTATGGTGGGTGAACAAATTATTGTCGAGCAATTGATAGAAAAGTGCATAGTTATGAGATTATCTAGGCATGATCATGTATATAGGCATCACGTCCATGACAAGTAGATCGAAAAGATTCTGCATCTACTACTATTACTCCACACATCGACCGACTCCTGCCTGCATCTAGAGTATTAAGTTCATGAAGAACAGAGTAACGCATTGAGAAAGATGAAATGATGTAGAGGGATAAACTCCTGCAATATGATATAAACCCCATCTTTTTATCCTCGATGGCAACAATACAATACGTGCTTTGCTACCCCTGCTGTCACTGGGAAAGGACACCGCAAGATTGAACCCAAAGCTAAGCACTTCTCCCATTGCAAGAAAGATCAATCTAGTAGGCCAAACCAAACTGATAATTCAAAGAGACTTGCAAAGATAAAAAATAATACATAAAAGAATTTAGAGGAGATTCAAATATTTCTCATAGATAAACTTGATCATAAACCCACAATTCATCGGATCTCGACAAACACACCGCAAAAAGAGTTACATCGAATAGATCTCCAAGAAGACCGAGGAGAACTTTCTATTGAGATTCAAAGAGAGAGAAGAAGCCATCTAGCTAATAACTATGGACCCGAAGGTCCGTGGTAAACTACTCACAACTCACCGGAGAGGCCTTGGAGATGATGTAGAGGCCCTCTGTGGTCGATTCCCCCTCCGGCGGAGCACCGGCAAAGGCTCCAAGATGGGATCTCGCAACTACAGAAGGTTGCAGTGGTGGACATAGTTTTTCGTGGTGCTCCTAGATGTTTTCAGGGTACATGGATATATATAGGCGAAGGAGGTAGGTCAGGGGAGCCACGAGGGGCCCATGAGGGTGGGGGCGCGCCCACCCCCCTAGGGCGTGCCCTCCTGCCTCGTGGCCGCCTCGGCTGCTTCTTGACGTCCACTCCAAGTCTCCTGGATTGCGTTTGTTCCAAAAAGATCGCTCCCGAAGGTTTCATTCCGTTTGGACTCCGTTTGATATTCCTTTTCTTTGAAACACTGAAATAGGCAAAATAAAAAACAGTAATTCGGGCTGGGCCTTCGGTTAGTAGGTTAGTCCCAAAAATGATACAAAAGTGTAAAGTAAAGCCCATAAACATCCAAAACGGGTAATATAATAGCATGTAACAATAAAAAATTATAGATACGTTGGAGATGTATCAAGCATCCCCAAGCTTTATTCCTGCTCGTCCTCGAGTAGGTAAATGATAAAAACTAAATTTTTGATGTGGAATGCTACCTAGCATAATTCTTAATGTAATTTTATTTATTGTGGCATGAATGTTCAGATCCAAATGATTCAAGATAAAAGCTCATAAAACATAAAAACAGTAATACCTCAAGCATACTAACAAGTAATCATTGTTGGAGATATGCCCTAGAGGCAATCATGTATGATGATATTTCCTATGTTTTTATGAATAAAGATAGTCCTTGGACATTATCAATGATGTGTATCAGCAAGTACGTGACTTGTTTGTGGGACTATGCATTGTATGATGACTGTCCTAAAAGGTCCCTAGTCGAAAGGGTGGTGTGGACGCGCAGCCGACTAAACTAGCATATAACACGGTCGATGGCTCGGTCTCACTAGCCATGGAGCATTGGATGCTAATCGGATAATATGGACATGGAAAGGTCTGGTCGGATTCAACGTAGTCGGATCCGAGTCGAGATAACGTCCAAGTCGGATAGACCCAAGTATGAGACGCAGCAATATGTCATCTGTGAGTCTCTAGTACAACATACGTTCTATGTCCTAAGACCTGAGCTGACGCATGTACTCGGGATGGTGACAGACTTGCTTTGGACCGACCAAATGCTACTCCGTTACTGGGTAGTTACAAAGGTAGGTTTCAGGTTTGTCCAGTCCCATGCTGCGAGACATGGTCGAGCAAGATGGGATTTGCCCCTCCGATCAGGAGAGATATACTCTGGGGCCCTCGTGTGATCAGACTAGGATAAGCATGGCCATGCGACAAGGATTATGAGATAATCCGGATAGTGGTCGGTATCACTGGAATGAGAAAGAGGTCGGGCTAGCACAAGGATGACAGTCTCACCTTGAGCCCGACAACATATATCGTGCGGCAAAGGGAACAGAAGTGTGACACGTTGTACATGTTCGCCTAACCAGCTACATAGTCTGCTTGGTGGTCGGCATGCCTTGCTAGAGGCCGCTACCAACCGTGCAGGTCGGAGGTGATCCGAACTATGACCAAGCCGACTTGAACCTAAGGGGTCGCGCTTAAGGGAAGGAACCTACGAGGTCGGTTCGTAGGACACTGGTCGGATGTGATCCGAACTGGACTAGGAACATGACCGTGTAGACTTTGGGCTTTAGGGTCCATGCGAGGCCCAAGTGTTGAGCCTGCGACGGACGCCTATATAAAGTGGAGGTGCAGCGCACTTAATTGGTTGATCGCTTCGGTGCTGCGACTAGGGTTTGCATGTGTTGCGAATAGACACCTCCACTCGCCGCCGATTGTGTGGTCGGACCTAGCAGTCCGCCGCACGGTGTTCCTCCTGCATGTGCGGATGCCGTTAGAGGCGGTGCACTTGCGCCGCTCCGGCGAACTTGTACGTGGGATTGGACGACCGACTGTTCGAGGGAAATCGTACGAGGAGGAGACGATCCACGCAGACACGCTGCCCCAACTCTTCTTCCGCTACACGGCACTGTGCGTCTAGTGGTAACGAACTGTGATCCATATCCCGTAGCATGTTCTGGGTTGTTCTACGCGTAGCAAATTTTAATTTGCAGTCGACGCACCCTACCGTAGAACCCAACAGTGGTATCAGAGCCTCTGCTATAGGATTTGGAGGATTTGGATTCAGACCGTATGCATATTAGATATGTGGAGGCGGCAGGTGCGATCTGTTGTCGTTGATGAGATCGGCTATGTGCATGGTTGATGAGATCAATTGCACATGGGGATCGTTGAGGCTATGTTTTCTGTCAATCTGGATCTATGACGTCGTGACACGATCTACCCCTACCGGTCGGTCATCCGCCATCGGGGTTAAGCGTGAAATGTAAACCCGAATCGAATCCGCCATCGGGGACCGCTGTGTGCGTAGTGCCGTGTATTTCGTACCCGACACACAAACCAGTAGAATGTGATTCTATGCATAACTTTGTTTTGCAGGTTTGATGTGAATAGTATGGCTCATGTGTATGTGATGCATGTGTGTAATTTATACGTGGCATGCGTGTCATGTTTGTCAGTCGGAAGGAGCCAAAGTGTTGTCGTTATATTGTATAACGACTTGCGTGTCGACTTGTGACTCTATGTAAATTCATTACTAGTTGTAGTAGTTGGATAATAGAGATCAGGTTGGTGGCTTGGCGTCCCGGCGTGACAAACAAGATGGAGTTCCTAGATGGTCATCGGAGTTGGAGCCGACCTGGAAGAACGTCCATGAAGGAGCCATACTATTTCACAATATGTGTTTATTTGTGATTGTTATGCTTCTTTGTTTCTATGCATGTTAGAATGGTAGAAAGATCCCTCATGAATATCAAGTAAATTGCCATTCCCGATGTTGCACCTT
Source organism: Triticum dicoccoides (assembly GCF_002162155.2). NCBI lineage: Eukaryota > Viridiplantae > Streptophyta > Magnoliopsida > Poales > Poaceae > Triticum > Triticum dicoccoides. Next base: position 803,975,636 of record NC_041385.1, read on the forward strand.
TGCACGTCAAGTACGTCTAGTAGTGGGCTCATAAAATTGGGGTGCTGCTAGGTGTCCTTGAACTGAAGGGTTCGTGTCGGACATGGACATGCACTGCATCAGGTTAACTTGACGAGGCTATCAAAACGGTTTTGGGCCTTGTGGCAAAGAAGGTTGGGAGCCGGGGTATAAGATACCTTCCCGACCGACAGGAGTCGTATAGAGATACGATTAGCAAGGAGTTGCTTACCGGATAGGTATGTTGGCTAGCAGTGATGCTAAAGCTCACTAGTCGCATGCGCTAGTCGGATCCTGAATCACTGAGAGTTTGCGGAGGGATGCTGACTTCAGTGGGAGTATTTCTGTTTAGGCGAATTACTCTACATAAACACATTGCTTAGTGATTGCATATTTTCTGTTGTAGATCAATGGCACCACCTTCTCAACCCAACTTTGCATTGAAATCAATTCTGGAAAAGGACAAACTGAATGGAACAAACTTTACCACCTGGTATAGAAATCTGAGAATTGTTCTCAAGCATGATAAAAAGGAACATGTTCTAGAGGATCCACTTCCAGAGGAACCTGCCGATAATGCTAATGCCACAACAAAGAATGCCTACCAAAACTCGTTGATGAATCAACGGAGATCAGCTATCTGATGCTGGCTTGTATGGAGCCCGATTTGCAATAGCATTTCGAAAATGTTGAGGCTTACGATATGATCGAGAGTCTCAAGAGCATGTTTCAGACACAGGCTAGGACTGAAAGGTTCAACGTCTGGCGATCCTTGATGGATTGCAAGCTGAAGGAAGGTGATCCACTTAGCCCACATGTGATCAAGATGATTGGCTATGTGCAAGCTTTGGATCATTTGGGCTTCCCGCTCTTGGATGAGCTGGCTACTGATGCTGTTCTGGGTTCTCTTCCGCCCAGCTATGGGACATTCATCTCGAACTATCATATGCATGGCATGGATAAGAGGCTCACTGAATTGCATGGGATGCTCAAAGTGGCAGAGCAGGATATTAAGAAAGGCACGCATCAAGTGTTGATGGTGCAGAAATCGGCTAAGTTCAAGAAGAGTTGGTCCAAGAAAAAGGCTAAGGCAAAGGGCACGAAGACGATAAACTCCGCCGCTGCACCAAAGTCTGGACCAGTCTCGAAGACCGTTTGCTTTCACTGCAAGGAGACCAGTCACTGGAAGAGGAACTTTTGCAAGTGGCTTGCAGAGCATGGCAAGAAGGCCGGGAATGCTGCTTCAGGCAAAGGTACACTTGTTGCATATGTTATAGACATTTACCTTGCTGACATACCTAGTAGCTCTTGGGTATTTGATACCGGATCAGTTGTTCATATTTGCAACTCGATGTAGGGGCTGGTAAGAACTAGGCGTGTGGCACAAGGGGATATTGACATCAGGGTCGGCAACAAAGCAAGAGTTGCTGCATTGGAGGTCGGCACGATGCAGCTCCAGCTTCCTTCCGGATTCATTATGGAATTGAATAATTGTTATTACATTCCTGCACTTAGTCGAAACATTATTTCTGCCTCATGTTTGATGAGTCAAGGTTATGAATTCAATTTAAGGACAATGGTTGTTCGATATTTTTGAATGGTATGTTCCACGGCTATGCACCCATTGTTGATGGGCTATTTATATTGAATCTAGAACAGGAACCGGTCTATAACGTGAATGTCAAGAAGCATAAGCCTAATGAGATAAATCCGACATACTTCTGGCATTGCCGGCTTGGACACATTAGTCTGAAACGCATGAAGAAGCTCCATGATGATGGGCTCCTAACTTCGTCCGACTTCGGGTCGTTCGAGACATGTGAATCATGCTTGCTCGGCAAGATGACTAAGTCTCCTTTCGCAAAGAGTTGTGGGAGGGCGTCCGAGCTGTTGGAGCTTATACATAGTGATGTGTATGGTCCAATGAGCACAACTGCCAGAGGTGGCTATCAGTACTTCATGACTTTTACCGACGACTTGAGTAGATATGGATATATATATTTGATGAGGCACAAGTCGGAAACTTTTGAAAAGTTCAAAGAGTTTCAGAACAAGGTTGAGAATCAGCTCGGCAAGACTATAAAGCTTCTGCGATCTGATCGTAGAGGTGAGTACATGAGCCAGAAGTTTTATGATCATCTGAAAAGTCGAGGTATAGTACCTCAGCTCACACCTCCGGGTACGCCACGGAGAAATGGCGTGTCGGAACGGAGGAATAGGACCTTGTTGGACATGGTCCGGTCTATGATGAGCAAATCAGATTTACCCTTGTCATTTTGGGGATACGCTCTAGAAACTGCAGCTTTCACACTTAACAGGGTACCATCAAAATCCGTAGACAAGACACCACATGAGATGTGGACCGGGAAGAGTCCCAGTTTGTCTTTTCTAAAGATTTGGGGTTGTGAAGCATTTGTCAAGTGACTTATGTCAGACAAGCTTACACCCAAGTCGGATAAATGCATATTCGTGGGATATCCGAGGGAAACCTTGGGATATAGCTTCTACAACCGGGAAGAGAACAAAGTGTTTGTTGCTCAGAACAGGGTTTTCCTTGAGAAAGAGTTTCTCTGTCGGGATGCCAGTGGGAGGACGGTCTGACTCGAAGAAATTCGAGGACCACTCGGGGACGGCTCGGCTAGTGATGAGATCATAACGGAGTCAGTCAGTGAACCCGTAGTGGAAGCGGCACCAGAACCACGGAGGTCAGAAAGATTGCGCAGAGTGCGTGATGTATTGTTGCTAGAAAGCGACGAGCCGGCCACGTATGCGGAAGCGATGGTAAGCCCAGATTCCGAGGCATGGCTGGAGGCCATGAGATCCGAGTTAAAGTCCATGGATGAAAATCAAGTCTGGGACTTGGTTGATCCGCCGCCTGGCGTAACGGCCATTGGTTGCAAATGGGTCTTTAAGAAGAAAACCGATGTGGATGGAAATGTTCAGATCCACAAAGCTCGGCTTGTCGCTAAGGATTATGGACAAGTTCAAGGAATTGACTACGATGAGACTTACTCGCAGGTAGCGATGCTGAAGTCGGTAAGGATCATACTAGCTATAGTTGCATATTTCGATTACGAGATATGGCAGATGGATGTCAAAACAGCTTTCCTTCACGAAAATTTAACCGAGGACGTGTATATGATACAACCCGAGGGTTTTGTCGATCCGACTAGCACTAGTAAGGTATGCAAGCACAAGAGGTCCATTTATGGGTTAAAGCAAGCATCTCGGAGTTGGAACATTCGTTTTGATGAGGTCGTCACTGGTCTCGGTTTCATCAAAAGCGAAGAGGACTCTTGTTTATACAAGAAGTTAAGTGGGAGCTCGATAGTGTTTTTTATCTTGTATGTGGATGACATATTGTTGATCGGGAACAATGTTTCGATGCTAAACTTGGTCAAGGAATCATTGAATGGCAAGTTTTCGATGAAGGACCTTGGTGAGGCAGTCTATATTTTAGGCATTAAGATCTATAGAGATAGATCGAGGAGGCTGCTCGGCTTAAGCCAGAGCACGTACATAGATAAAGTGTTGAAGCGGTTCAAATGAGTGAGGCGAAGAAAGGGTTCTTGCCACTCTCACATGGTATAAGGCTAAGCGAGACTCAGAGTCCTTCGACATCTGATGAGCGAAGCAAGATGAGTAGGATTTTGTATGCCTCGGCAATCGGATCCATCATGTATGCCATGATATGTACAAGGCCTGATGTTGCTTTTGCAATAAGCCTAACAAGTAGATACCAGGCCAACCCAGGTGAGAGTCATTGGGCAGCGGTGAAGACTATTTTGAAGTACCCGAAAAGGACTAAAGAGATGTTCCTAGTTTATGCAGGTGAGGAAGAGCTCGTCGTAAGGGGTTACGTTGATGCTAGTTTCCACAGAGATGATTGTCGATCACAGTCCGGTTTTGTGTACGTCCTGAACAGAGGAGCAGTGCACTGGATGAGTTCCAAGCAGGATACGGTGGCAGATTCTACCATAGAAGCCTAATACATTGAGGCTTGTGAAGCTGCAAAGGAAGGTGTTTGGATCCGGCATTTTTGGATGATCTTGGTATTTTCCCAGTCTTGGTGAAACCATTGGATCTTTATTGTGATATTTCTGGTGCCATCACACAAGCCAAGGAGCCGAGGAATCACCACAAGGTCAGACATATAGATCGGAAATATCACCTGATACGGAAGATCATAAAGAATGGTGATGTAGAGTTATGCAAGATTCACACGGATGCAAATGTTGCAGATCCGTTAACTAAGCCGCTTCCACAACCCAAGCATGAGGGGCACGTTAGAGCTATGGGCATTCAATGTCTATTTGATTGACTCTAGTGCAAGTGGGAGACTGTTGGAGATATGCCCTAGAGGCAATCATGTATGATGATATTTCCTATGTGTTTATGAATAAAGATAGTCCTTGGACATTATCAATGATGTGTATCAGCAAGTACGTGACTTGTTTGTGGGACTATGCATTGTATGATGACTGTCCTAAAAGGTCCCTAGTTGAAAGGGCTGTGTGGACGCGCAGCCGACTAGACTAGCATATGACACGGTCGATGACTCGGTCTCACTAGCCATGGAGCATTGGATTCTAACCGGATAATATGGACTTGGAAAGGTCTGGTCGGATTCGACGTAGTCGGATCCGAGTCGAGATAAGGTCCAAGTCGGACAGACCCAACTATGAGACGCAGCGATATGTCATCTGTGAGTCTCTAATACAACATACGTTCTATGTCCTAAGACCTAAGCTGACGCATGTACTCGAGATGGTGACACACTTGCTTTGGGCCGACCAAACGCTACTCCGTTACTGGGTAGTTACAAAGGTAGGTTTCGGGTTTGTCCAGTCCCATGCTGCGAGACATGGTCGAGCAAGATGGGATTTGCCCCTCCGATCAGGAGAGATATACTCTGGGGCCCTCGTGTGATCGGACTAGGATAAGCATGGCCATGCGACAAGGATTATGAGATAATCCGAATAGTGGTCGGTATCACTGGAACGAGAAAGAGGTCGGGCTAGCACAAGGATGACAGTCTCGCCTTGAGCCCGACAACATATATCGTGCGGCAAAGGGAACAGAAGTGTGACACATCGTACAGGTTCGCCTAACCAGCTACATAGTCTGCTTGGTGGTTGGCACGCCTTGCTAGAGGCCGCTACCAACTGTGCAGGTCGGAGGTGATCCGAACTATGACCAAGCCGACTTGAACCTAAGGTGTCGCGCGCTTAAGGGAAGGAACCTACGAGGTCGGTTCGTAGGACACTGGTCGGATGTGATCCGAACTGGACTAGGAACGTGACCGAGTAGACTGGGCTTTAGGGTCCGTGCGAGGCCCAAGTGTTGAGCCTGCGACGGACGCCTATATAAAGTGGAGGTGCAGCGCACTTATTTGGTTGATCGCTTCGGCGCTGCGACTAGGGTTTGCATGTGTTGCGAATAGACACCTCCACTCGCCACCGACTGTGTGATCGGACCTAGCAGTCCGCCGCATGGTGTTCCTCCTGCATGCGTAGATACCGTTAGAGGCGGTGCACTTGCGCCGCTCTGGCAAACTTGTACGTGGGATCGGACGACCGACTGTTCGAGGGAGATCGGACGAGGAGGAGACGATCCACGCGGACGCGCTGCCCCAACTCTTCTTCCGCTGCACGGCACTGCGCGTCTAGTGGTAACAAACTGTGATCCATCTCCCGTAGCATGTTCTTGGTTGTTCTGCGCGTAGGAAATTTTAATTTGTAGTCAACGCACCCTACCGTAGAACCCAACAATCATGTCTTATCAAAATAGCATAGCCAAAGAAAGCTCAGCCCTACAAAATCATATAGTTAGGCTATGCTTCATTCTCATCACATAAAATACTCCCATCATGCACAACCCCGGTTTCAGCCAAGCAATTGGTTCATACTTTTTAACGTGCTTTGGCTTTTTCAACTCTTACGCAATACATGAGCGCAAGCCATGGACATAGCACTATATGTGGAATAGGGTGGTGGTTGTGAAGACAAAAAAGGGAGAAGATAGTCTCACATCAACTAGGTGTATCAACGGGCTATGGAGATGCCCATTAATAGATATCAATGTGAGTGGGTAGGGATTGTCATGCAACGGATGCACTAGAGCTATAAACATATGAAATCTCAACAAAAGAAACTAAGTGGATGTGCATCCAACTTGCTTGCTCACGAAGACCTAGGGCATTTTGAGGAAGCCCAGCATTGGAATATACAAGCCAAGTTCTATAATGAAAAATTCCCACTAGTATATGAAAGTGACAACATAGGAGACTCTCTATCATGAAGATCATGGTGCTACTTTGAAGCACAAGTGTGGGAAAAAAAGATAGTAGCATTGTCCCTTCTCTCTTTTCTCTCATTTGTTCTTTTTTTCCTTTTTTTATATGGTGGGCTTCTTTGGCCTCCTTTTTTTATATGGGCTTATTTGGCCTCTCTTTTTTATAAAGTCTGAAGTCTCATCCCGACTTATGGGGGAATCATAGTCTTCATAATCCTTTCCTCACTTGGGACAATGCTCTAATAATGAAGATCATCACACTTTTATTGATTTACAACTCAAGAATTACAACTCAATACTTAGAACAAAATATGACTCTGCGTGAATGCCTCCGGTGGTGTACCGGGATATGCAATGAACCAAGAGTGACATGTATGAAAAATTATGGAGGTGGCTTGCCACAAATATGATGCCAACTACATGATCATGCAAAGAGCAATATGACAATGATGGGGCGTGTCATAATAAATGGAACGATGGAAAGTTGCATGGCAATATATCTCGGAATGGCTATGGAAATGCCATAATAGGTAGGTATGGTGGCTGTTTTGAGGAAGGTAAATAATGGGTGCTTGATACCGGCGAAATTTGCACGGCATAATAGAGGCTAGCAATGGTGGAAGGGTGAGAGTGCGTATAATCCATGGACTCACATTAGTCATAAAGAACTCTTATACTTATTGCAAAAGTTTACTTGCCCTCGAAGCAAAGTACTACTATGCATGTTCCTAGGGGAAGGGTTGGTAGGAGTTAACCATCACGAGATTCCAACCTCCACACATGAGGAAGACAATTAAAAGAGCACCCCATGTAACAAATTTGTCACACAGCTTTTACCATGCGTGCATACTACGGGACTTGCCAACTTCTACACAAGTATTTCTCAATTTCATAATTACCCAACTAGCATGACTCTAACATTACCACCTTTATATCTCAAAACAATAATCAAGCATCAAATTAATCATAGTGTTTAATGCAGTTTCTATGATAGTTTTTATTATACCCAACTTGGATGCCCATCATTCTAGGACCAATTTTATAACCATAGCAAATACCATGCTGCTCTAAAAGACTCTCAAAATAATATAAGTGAAGCATGAGAGATCAACAATTTCTACAAAATCAAGCCACCGTCGTGCTCTAAAAAGTATAAGTGAAGCACAAGAGCAAAAACTATTTAGCTCAAAAGATATAAGTGAAGCACATAGAGTATTCTAATAAATTCCAAATCATGTGTGTCTCTCTCAAAAGGTGTGTATAGCAAGGATGACTGTGGTAAACTAAAAAGCAAACACTCATATCATACAAGACGCTCCAAGCAAAATACATATCATGTGGCGAATAAAAATATAGCTCCAAGTAAAGTTACCGATAGATGAAGATGAAAGAGGGGATGCCTTCCGGGGCATCCCCAAGCTTAGGCTTTTGGTTATCCTTGAATATCTTGGTGTGACATGGGCATCCCCAAGCTTAGGTTGTTTCCACTCCTTTTTCCATAGTCCATCAAATCCTTACCCAAAACTTGAAAACTTCACAACACAAAACTCAACGGGAAATCTCATAAGCTCCGTTAGTGCAAGAAAGAAAAACCACCACATAAGGTACTGTAATGAACTCATTATTTATTTATATTGGTGTTAAACCTACTGTATTCCAACTTCTCTATGGTTCATACCCCCCGATACTAGCCATATATGCATCAAAATAAGCAAACAACACACGAAAGACAGAATCTGTCAAAACAGAACAGTCTGTAGCAATCTGTAACTTTCGAATACTTATCGAACTCTAAAAATCCTACCAAAATAGGAAGTCCTGGACGATTTGTCTATTGATCTACTGCAAAATGTATCAACTAAAAAGCATGTTTCTGTGATTTATTAAAATTATTCTCGTGCGTGCAAAAGTTTCTGTTTTTCAGCAGAATCAATTTAACTATCACCGTAGGTTATCCTATAGGTTCTACTTGGCACAAACACTAATTAAAACATAAAACCACATCTAAACAGAGGCTAGATAAACTATTCATTGAATAACAGCAAGGAAAAATATTGGGTTGTCTCCCAACAAGCACTTTTCTTTAAAGCCTTTTAGCTAGGCATTGATAATTTTAATGATGCTCACATGAAAGACAAGAATTGAAGCGCAAAGAGAGCATCATGAAACACGTGACAATCACATCTAAGTCTAACATACTCCCTATGCATAGGCATATTATAAGCAAACAAATTTGCAAGGCAAGCAAAAACTAGCTGAAAGGATCGATATGGTTGACTAGAGGGGGGGTGAATAGGCAACTAACAATTTTAAGCTTTTCTTTAACAATTTAAACCTTGCGACAAAATAGGTTGTCTAGATATGCAACTACGTGGACAACCTATATGATGCAATGACAACTAGCACACAAGCAAGCAATAGATACAACACAAGTAAGCTTGCAAAAGTAAAGGCACGAAATAACCAAGAGTGGAGCCAGTAAAGACGAGGATGTGTTACCGAAGTTCCTTCCTTTTAAGGGGAAGTACGTCTCCGTTAGAGCGGTGTGGAGGCACAATGCTCCCCAAGAAGCCACTAGGGCCACTTTAATCTCATCATGCCCTCACACAATGCGAGATGCAGTGATTCCACTATTGGTGCCCTTGAAAGCGGCGACCAAACCTTTAAAAACAAGGATGGGGCAATCTCCACAACACTTGGAGGCTCCCAACAACACCACGAAGCTTCACCACAATGGATATGGCTTCGAGGTGACCTCAACCATCTAGGGTGCTCAAACACCCAAGAGTAACAAGATCCGCTAGGGATTAGTGGGGGAATCGAATATCTCTTTGTGGAAGTGTAGATCGGGCCCTTGTCACCCAATCCCGAGCAAATCAACAAGTTTGATTGTCTAGGGAGAGAGATCGGGCCAAAATGGAGCTTGGAGCAACAATGGAGCTTGGAGGTGGAAGAGGTAGTCAACTAGAGGTAGGAGACGCCCCTTTTATAGTTATGGAAAAGATCCAACCGTTATCCACATGTTCAGCCTGTGAAATGCGGTACTACCGCTCCAGGGGCGCGGTACTACCGCAAGGCCACGCGGTAGTACCGTGGAGGACCACGGTACTTCCGCGGCAGCAACAGAGGCCGGTACTTGCCTGACTGGGTGCAGTACTACTACTTGCACGGTACTACCGCTCCCCCTTGCGGTACTACCGCAAGGCAGGAAAGTCAATGCCTACGAAGAGCGCGGATGAAATAAATTACATCCGTGCCTACTTCCGCTGAAAATGAAACAGTGCAAAAGTCCGACGCGGTACTACCGCGCACGAGGCGCGGTACTACCGTGGAGGCGCGGATGTAAAAAATTACATCCGCTCCTACTACCGTGACGCAGCGATACTAGGTATGAGGGCCATGGTACTACGACTTCGGGGAAGCGGTACTACCGTGGCCTCCCGTGGTACTACCGCGCAGGACGTGCGGTACTACCGTGGGGGCGCGGATGTAAAAAATTACATCCGACCCTACTACCATACTGGAGCGGCACTAGGCCTGGGAGCCACGGTACTAAGGCCCCAGAGGAGCGGTACTACCGTGACCCCCAGCAGTACTACCGCAAGTACAGCAGTAGCCGTCAGATGAAGCACAACTAGGATAACGGAGAGATGCTCCAAAGTGCAAGGGAAAGGAAGGACATGTGTACGTGTTGATTCCACCCGAACCTTTCCGACGCGGACCCCCTCTTAATAGTACGGCTCTCCTACGACTCAAATCCACCAAAGAGAAACATAGAACAACGCCGTCTTCAACAGTCTTCGAGGGGCACCGAAACGTCTCGTGCCTAGAGATGAAGCGTCTGAGAAACTAAAGGCACATGATTAGTCCGCAAAAGCATTGTCATCAATCACCCAAACACTTAAGGGATAAATATGCTCTTACAATCTCCCCCTTTTTGGTGGATTGATGACAATACGGGATCTGCACATAGATGAGATAATATAGGGCACAGGCAAACCCCTCCTCTCTATAATATAGACGGGCTCCCCCTAGATGTGTGAAATCTAGATAGATGCTTTGGACTGCATCGCACACAACCTAGGATCAACACTCCCCCTATATTATAGAGACAAAGGCATGATAACTAACATCTAACATCTAAGCAGAGCATATCACAAAGGTAGCACAATATATCACAAGCTTGCTAAGATAGATAGAGTGCATATGTCTTACACCATATGAAGTAAAGCAACCCAAAGCAACTGAAATGAGGTTCAAAGAGAAATCAGCAAACACGAACAACGACACAAGACTCGCAAATCCCTACACTCTCTCTCTCCCTTTGGCATCGAGACGCCAAAAAGGCAGAGAGGACACCTACACACACGGGGTGGCTCAAGCAGGGAACTCATCCCAACCCTCTCCGTCGGACTCCTCGGCAGCAGGGATGGTCGCCTCGACGTCCTCCTCAGAATTAGTCCACCTGTAGCCTTGCTTCTCCATCCACTCGGCCTCTAGAGTGATGCGATCCTCAGAACCGCCAGACACATCCTCACCATAGAGCTGCAAGATCTTCTTGTCCCGGCGACGACTCTCCTTGGATGCCACGTGAGTCCTGTACTGGCCCTTGGCTTGCATGCAGAAAAGAGTCTTCATCTTGTCCTTCAGCTTCTTGGCCCACGAGGGCATAGAGGAACTATGGGAAGGCCTGGTAGCACGGTCCTCAGCAACATCCTCTGCGCCAACATCCTCCTCATCAACAGCATCCCTAGCAGTAGACTCCTCAGCGCGAGTAGTAGTGTTGGCCTAGTTGGACTTCACACGGAGAGAGATGGGATCATGGCGAATCCAGTCTGGCGCAAGGAACTCCTCACCAGGGAACATCTTCTCCCAAGTCTTCGATATCAGCAGAAACAGATAAGGACCATAGATAGGCACTTTGCGGTTGAACATCGCAAACCGAAGCTCACACCACATGATGTGTGAGATATCAAGTGGCTGAGTCTGAGACAACCGAGCCTCCTCGCAAATGAGCATCATGTCCACCATATAGGCATGAACCTTGTCCTTGTCACCAATGCGAGGGAACAAGGAGTTGCGGAAGATGCGATACATGATATCCAGAAAAGAGTTGAGCACAAACCCCGTCTTGCCATTGGCAAGCGCCTTCTCAACATAGTATGGCTGAAGCTTGTCCTTGTTAGCATACTCAGGATTAGCATGGGGGCGAACACCCACGGGAGTGTTGAGCCCGTCATCAGGAACGTGGAGCAGGTCCATGAACTCCTTCCAAGTAGCAGACATCATACGGCCATTGGTCATCCAGGTCATCCTCCGCTCCTCATTATGGTGAAAGTAGACTGAGGCAAAGAACTGACAGATGAGCTCAGGGTCATAGTCAAGGTGAAAAGAGATCACATTCTCAATACCAAACTGCTCCACCAGGTCCAGAGCTTCTCCAAAGTACGCACGATGCTGGTCCTTCCTCATGTGATGCATTTCTATCCATTTGACATCCACATAGGTATTCTGCTTGTTCTTGATGACATCCAGATAAATGAGAGTCTGTTGCTTGTTCCAAAATAGCTCACAACCTTTGATAGTGGCATGAGGGTTCACATACGGTTTGAGCTTCCTGAGACGGACAAACTCAGATAGGGGTATCTCGTCCATGCCCTTAGCGGGTTCCTTGTGCTTGCTAGGTGATGACTTGACATGGCGCTTGGGGGCAGAGCATCCCTCTGGTGCTTCACCTGGATTGCGCAGACGCTTGGAGCCCGTGTCACGACTAGGGTTGGAACGGCGAGAGCCACCACCTGAGACACACACACAAAACACGCACGAAACGCAAAAAGGATCAATGCAAAGACCACGGTAAAGCACAAGAAACACATAAAAAGTATACGTGAAAGTTGCCATGAGATAGATGTGAGCCACGGTAGTACTGCCTGAGCATGCGGTACTAAAATTTTAGTACCGCTCCAGGGCGCGGTAGTACCGTGCGAGGCACGGTAGTACCGTGGTTGGAGCGGTAGTAAAGTTTTAGTGCCATGGTGAGTGCGGTAGTACCGGACAAGCGGTAGTACCGCGCCAGATGGGCGGTAGTACCACACCGCGTCAGATCCAAACAACGGTTTGAATCTGAAAAGAACCGCGAAACCCCGGCAGTGCTACGGTAATCAAATCTAGCACAGGACAAAGTACAAGTATAATTCCTACGCAATACTACGCTCCTTCATCCTACTCTTGCAAAGATTAAGCCTAAGAATCTCAAGAACACACAAGTCTCCCCCAAAACCTAGAGACAACGAACACAACAAAAATGAGAAGGAGTTGGGGAAAGACCTTGGTCCATAGCAAGAGCACGTGGTGGGGAGCGATCCCACCGGTCGGAATCACGGGAGGGCAGCCGAAGGCGGAGATCCGGCGACGGATGCCGGCTCCGTTCTTGAGCGAGGGAGAGAGAGAGACGAGATGGGGAACGGGTGAATGGGTATGGGGGAGTTAGAACTCCCCCTGCCCGTCCTTATCCCCACTCGTCCGAGCTGTCGCGGTAGTACCGCATATCATTGCGGTAGTACCGCTTGGGCGGAAGTACCGCACCGAAGCGGTGGTACCGCTCTCCCAGGCGGCAGTAAAAAATTACTGCCGCGTGGGGACGGTAGTACCGTGATCCCCTCACGTGGTAGTACCATAGCAGGCTGCGGTAGTACCGTGAGCTCAAGAAAAAGCTGGTTTCGATACACAAAAAGAGGTCTTTGCAAAGAAACTTCTAGCACAAAAAGACACCACAAGAACACGAACAACCCAAAGGCAGAAAGACAACAAGAAGCAACCGCGCAACACAACCTCTCAAAAGGAGAGGGTGGTGGTCGGAGCCACCTATGTTTGAGTTAGTTGGTATGGCACCGCGAAGAATTATCCTTGGGCCCATGACCAAAACTCGTCTTTGAAGCACAAGTACCATCAAAAATGGCTAATGTGAAAGAGTTGATCGATTTATGCATAATGGGGGGAGGGAGAGTTCATTGAGAGAACAACACTCCCCCTATGTCCATGCCTATATCTAAACTAGACAACAAGTTGAGTGTGGTGGGGGTGCAAGGGTTCAAGTCACATTGCTTGAATCAATGATATTTAGCTCATGCCTTAACTCGCGAAGTCTTGATTCATCCAAGGGCTTAGTGAAAATATCTGCAATGTTATCATGAGTGTTGACATACTTGAGCTCGATCTCCCCTCGCCTAATGTGATCCCGGATGAAGTGATACCGAATCTCAATATGCTTCGTCTTGAAGTGTTGCACCGGGTTGAGAGAAATCTTGACGGCATTTTCATTGTCACACCAAAGAGGCACTTCGTCACAAATGACACCGTACTCCTTTAAAGTTTGCCTCATCCATAAGAGTTGTGCACAACAACTACCGGCCGCCACATATTCCGCTTCGGTGGACGAGAGAGACACACAACTTTGCTTCTTGGAAGACCAACTTACCAAAGAGCAACCAAGAAATTGGCACCCTCCGGAAGTGGACTTCCTATCCACCTTGTCTCCCGCCCAATCAGAATCCGTGAATCATTCAAGCTTGAAGTTAGCTCCTCTTGGGTACCATAGGCCAAAGTTTGGGGTATGAGCCAAATATCGAAAGATTCGCTTGACCGCCACAAAGTGGCTTTCCTTTGGTGCACCTTGGAACCGTGCACACATTCCCACACTCAACATGATATCCGATCTAGATGCACAAAGGTAAATCAAGGAACCAATCATAGAGCGATATACCTTTTGATCCACTGCTTTACCATTGGGATCAATGTCAAGTTGGCACTTGGTGGGCATCGGAGTAGAGGCCGGCTTGACATCACTTAGCTTGAATCTCTTAAGCATGTCTTGAGTGTATTTGGCTTGGTTGATGAAGGTACCTTCTCTTCTTTGTTTGATATCAAAACCAAGGAAGAACTTCAACTCTCCCATCGAAGACATCTTGAACTTAGAGGTCATGAGAGCGGCAAATTCTTCATTGAAAGCATTGTTAGGGGAACCAAAGATAATGTCATCAACATATAGTTGGCACACAAATAAATCCCCTTTGACCTTCTTAGTAAAAAGAGTGGGATCAATTTGCCCTACTTCAAATCCACGATCTTGTAACAACTCGGTAAGGTGGTCATACCACGCACGTGGGGCTTGTTTAAGGCCATAGAGTGCCTTATCAAGTTGATACACATGATCCGGGAAGTAAGGATCCTCGAGCCCGGGGGGTTGCTTGACATAAACCAACTCATTAATAGGACCATTAAGAAAAGCACTTTTCACATCCATTTGTTGTAACTTAAAGTTGTGATGGGAAGCATAAGCAATCAACAAACGAATGGATTCAAGGCGAGCAACGGGAGCAAAGGTTTCACCGTAGTCGGTACCCTCGACTTGGGAGTAGCCTTGTGCTACCAATCTTGCCTTGTTGTGAATGATGTTCCCATGAGCATCTTGCTTGTTCTTGAAGATCCACTTGGTTCCAATGACGTTATGGTTCCCCGAAGGCCTTGGCACCAACCTCCACACCTTGTTGTACTCGAAGTTGTTGAGTTCTTCATGCATGGCATTGAGCCAATCCGAGTCTTCGAGCGCCTCATAGACCTTTTGGGGTTCAACACAAGAGACAAACGCATGATGTTCACAATAGTTTGCTAATTGTCTATGAGTGCTTACCCCCTTTCTTAGGCTTCCAACCACATTCTCCATGAGATGGCCTTTGGTGGTGAGTTTGGAAGCAATCTTCGCGGCACGATGCTCTAATTCCTCCTCAGATGTGGAAGGAGGAGGGTTAACTTGATCATCTTGAGCGCCGTCTTGAGCTTGAGCTTGCTCATGATCTTGAACTTACTCGAGGGGGAGAACTTGACCTTGGGCATCATTTGGAGGTTCACCATCATCTTGAGATTGATCTTGCCCTTGGTCTTGTTCCCGAGGTTGAGGGCCTACACTTTGTTCTTCGGAAGCGTGTGGGTCTTGAGTAGGTGAAGGCTCCACTTGAGTGGAGCATTGTCCTTCTCCTTCGGCCACAAGGGGTTCCTCAATGGGTAGAATATGACCAATACCCATTCTTCTTATGGCTTGGGGAGGAATTTCATCACCTACATCACAAGTACCACTTTGCTCCACTTGGGAGTCGTTATTTTCGTCAAACTCCACGTTACACGTCTCCTCAATGAGTCCGGTGGACTTGTTGAGAACACGGTATGCATGAGAGTTTGTAGCATAACCAACAAATATGCCCTCATAAGCTTTAGCCTCAAATTTAGACAAACAAACACCTTTCTTGAGAATGAAACACTTACACCCGAACACCCGGAAGTACTTGAGATTGGGCTTGTTTCCGGTGAGTATCTCATAAGGAGTCTTGTTCAAGCCTTTGTGGAGATAGAGCCGATTGGATGCATGACATGCGGTGTTGATGGCTTCGGCCCAAAAGTTGTATGGAGACTTGAACTCCGACATCATGGTCCTTGCCGCATCCATCAACGTCCGGTTCTTCCTCTCCGCAACACCATTTTGTTGAGGGGTATATGGTGCAGAATATTGATGCTTGATCCCCTCATCACTAAGAAACTCATCCAAGGTGTAGTTCTTGAACTCGGTGCCGTTGTCACTTCTTATTGTCAAGATCTTTGCATTATGTTGACGTTGAGCTTCATTTGCAAAGTCGATGACAGTTTGTTGAGTCTCACTCTTCCTCTTGAAGAAGTATACCCAAGTGTATCTTGAATAATCATCCACAATCACCAAGCAATACTTTCTACCCCCAAGACTATCAAAGGATGGAGGCCCAAAGAGGTCCATGTGCAGGAGCTCCAAGGGTCTCTTCGAGTAGATGATAGTCGTGGGAGGGTGAACCGTCTCATGAAGCTTTCCTTCGATACAAGCACTGCAAGCACGATCTTTGGCAAAACTAACATTTGTTAGTCCACGGACATGGTCCCCCTTGAGAAGACTTTGCAAAGATCTCATATTGACATGGGCTAAACGGCGATGCCAAAGCCATCCCACATCAACTTTAGCCATTAGGCATGTCGCGGTCTTAGTGGGTTGCTCCGAAAAGTTAATCACATAGAGACCGTTCTCGACATGCCCAACAAAGGCTACTTTAAGAGTCTTGCTCCACAAGAGGGACACGGTATCAATATCAAAGAAGGTGGCAAAGCCCATGAGTGCGAGTTGACGAACGGAAAGTAAATTGAACGCAAGGTACTCAACAAGCATGACTTTCTTGATCGTTAGATCATGAGAAATGACAACCTTGCCAAGACCCAATACCTTATAATGTGAGGCATCACCCCACTCGACATTGGTGGGCATAGATGGGATCTTTTACACGTCCACCACCAAGTCCTTGCTCCCAGTCATATGATTTGTTGCTCCACTATCGAGCAACCATGATCCCCCACCGGAAGCAAACACCTACAAGAGATCAATGCTTGGTTTTAGGTACCCATTTAGTAATGGGTCCTTTGATGTTAGTAACAAGGGTCTTAGGAACCCAAATAGACCATTCAATGTACTCATAAGAAGAACCAACAAAATTAGCATAAACATGCCCATCACTAGCACGGCACAACACATAAGAGGGGTTAAAGTCGCCAGCTTTGTTGGGAGAGATGGCTTTGCGCTCTTATGCATCACCACTCTTCACATTGTTCTTCTTCTCCTTAGGAGCACCCTCTCCCTCCTTCACAAAGGTTTGCTTGAGCGGGGGAGGTTGTTTGGTCTTGTTATTCTTCTCCTTGTTCTTCTTCTTGTTCTTGGACTTGGGTGAAAACCCAACTCCCTCCTTGCCCACAACTTCCTTTTGATTGCTCAAAAGGTCATTTAGGTTCTTATCACCTTGTATGCATGACACAAGACCTTTCTCGAGTTGTTCCTTCAACTTGGCATTCTCCTCCACAATATGCACATGCTCACAACACGGGTTAGTAGCATTTGCATTATCAATTAAGACCATGTGAGGAAATGTGGCCTTTTCCTTGGTTATCTTAACTTGGAGTTGAGCATGAGACTCCTTGAGGTTTGCATGAGCACCTTTCAAGACCTTATGGGCCTTGTCAAGTACATCAAACTCCTCCTTGAGTCTAGCATGATCAATCCCAAGCTTAGCCTTCTCGGAAGTTAGAACACGAGACACAACAAGAGCATGATCAAGATCTTTCTTTAATTTGGCATGGTCATCGTTGTGTGACTCCTCAAGAGCCAAACGATGCCCACGCTCTTCCTCAAGAGCATTAGAGAGATCCGATATCTCATCGGCATAGTCACGACTATGACCTTCCATCTTAGAGATGGTTTCTTCGTGAGCCTCGATCATGTCATTGGCTTCACCAAGTTGTTCCAAGAGAGCAACGAAGTGCTTCTTGGATTTGCCCTTGAGCTTACTCATGAAGGACTCAAATTCATTTACCTCCTCATTAGACCCCTTACCATCATCAAAGCCAACCGTTGAAGAAGGATTAGGAATAATGGTAGTTTTGATGTTGGGGGTTACCTTGTTGGTGGCCTTAGCCATGAGGCACTTGGCAGTGATGTTCTCGTTGGGTGAATCAAAAAGAGACACCCGGGGAGTTGTGGCAATGGCAACGGATGCCATGGCCATTGCTTCACTATCTTCATCATCATCGTCATCCTCACGGTATTCTTCTTGAACCACCAACCCGCGAGTAGGAGTCTTCTTGGTGAAGTTGTTCTTGTTGGGGAAGGACTTGGCCTTGTCTTTTCGGATGAACTTGCCACCATTGTCTTCCCGCTTCTCGTAAGGACAATCCGCAACGAAATGGCTCACATTGCCATAGTTGAAACAAGTTCTAACTCGTTGCTTGCCCTTGAGGCCACTTGAGTTGTTCTTGTTGAAGTTGGGTCTTGTATTCTTCTTGCTCCAGAATTGTCTTGAGCAAGAGCCATGTGCTCATGATAATCATATTTTGTGTCTTCGGGGTTGCTCTCATCATCTTCTTCTTCTTCCTCATCTTCCACATTGACCTTGGCCTTCAAGGCAAGGTTGGGCTTCTTTGCCCTTTGAGAACAAAGCACCGCATTGTCGGCGGTCTTGTCCAAGATGCTCATTGCAACGAACTCATCCAACACTTCACTTGAGGTCATGGAGTGGAAGTCCGGTCTTTGACGAATGACGGAGGACATGGCCTTGTTGTAGGGCATCATGGCCTTGAGGAACTTGCGCTTGATCCAATTGTCATCCATGTCCTTGCTCCCATGATCTCGGAGTGCGACCGCGAGTTTGGTCACTCTTCGAAAGAGCTCACGAGGTTCTTCATCTTCTTTCATTGCAAACTCATCGGCTTCATCTTGCACCACTTCATAGTTGGAGCGTTGAATGCTAGCACTTCCTCGATAGAGAGACACAACACATTTCCATGCGTCTTTAGCCATGGCATGAGGACGAAGATGAGGGAGATCTTCGGGAAGGATTGCATCTTGGATGATGAAGAGAGCACTCTCATTGAATTGATTATCCACGGCTTCTCGGGGGGTGAAGTTGCTTGGGTCATGTGGATAGAAACCTTCTTCTATAATTCTCCAAAGATTAGTATTCACATGTTTTAAATGATGCTTGAAACGATACACCCAAGCATCAAAATCCTCATTTTTCACAATCTTAGGAGGAGGACCGGCATGATTTAAATGAGTAGTGGGAATCGGTCCACCATAAGTAGGAGGTTCCACATGGGCAAAGATGCTGGAGCCATTTCTACCACTAGTAGAAGGACCTTTTTCACTATTAGCTTCCCCCTTGTCGGAGGTGGCATCCGTCACCTTGTTAGTGGGATCACCCACTTTCATCGGTGAGGTGGATAGTTTAAGTCCTTCTAGGAATTCAGAAAACATGCTTTTAACCTCGGCCATCATGGAGGTTTTCAATGTGTCTAAAGCCACATTGAATTCCTCACATGAGACTGAGGTTCCCCCATCGGCCGTAGATGAGATAGGATTCACACCGGAGTGCTCCTCCACAGCGTCGTTGGTGTCAACCATACTCTTCGAACGGCAAAGTCCTTAATAAAGAGACGAGGCTCTGATACCAATTGAAAGGATCGATATGATTGACTAGAGGGGGGTGAATAGGCAACTAACAATTTTTAAGCTTTTCTTTAACAATTTAAACCTTGCGACAAAATAGGTTGTCTAGATATGCAACTACGTGGACAACCTATATGATGCAATGACAACTAGCACACAAGCAAGCAATAGATACAACACAAGTAAGCTTGCAAAAGTAAAGGCACGAAATAACCAAGAGTGGAGCCGGTGAAGACGAGGATGTGTTACCGAAGTTCCTTCCTTTTAAGGGGAAGTACGTCTCCGTTAGAGCGGTGTGGAGGCACAATGCTCCCCAAGAAGCCACTAGGGCCACCGTAATCTCCTCACGCCCTCACACAATGCGAGATGCCGTGATTCCACTATTGGTGCCCTTGAAGGCGGCGACCGAACCTTTACAAACAAGGATGGGGCAATCTCCACAACACTTGGAGGCTCCCAACAACACCACGAAGCTTCACCACAATGGAGTATGGCTTCGAGGTGACCTCAACCGTCTAGGGTGCTCAAACACCCAAGAGTAACAAGATCTGCTAGGGATTAGTGGGGGAATCGAATATCTCTTGGTGGAAGTGTAGATCGGGCCCTTGTCACCCAATCCCGAGCAAATCAACAAGTTTGATTGGCTAGGGAGAGAGATCGGGCCAAAATGGAGCTTGGAGCAACAATGGAGCTTGGAGGTGGAAGAGGTTGTCAACTAGAGGTAGGAGACGCCCCTTTTATAGTTATGGAAAAGATCCAACCGTTATCCACATGTTCAGCCTGCGAAATGCGGTACTACCGCTCCAGGGGCGCGGTACTACCGCAAGGCCACGCGGTACTACCGTGGAGGACCACGGTACTTCCGCGGCAGCAGCAGAGGCCGGGACTTGCCTGACTGGATGCAGTACTACCGCTTGCGCGGTACTACCGCTCCCCCTTGCGGTACTACCGCAAGGCAGGAAAGTCAATGCCTACGAAGAGCGTGGATGAAATAAATTACATCTGTGCCTACTTCCGCTGAAAATGAAACAGTGCAAAAATCCGACGCGGTACTACCGCGCACGAGGCGTGGTACTACCGTGGAGGCGCGGATGTAAAAAATTACATCCGCTCCTACTACCGTGATGCAGCGGTACTAGGTATGAGGGCCAGGGTACTACGACTCCGGGGGAGCGGTACTACCGTGGCCTCCCGCGGTACTACCGCGCAGGACGTGCGGTACTACCGTGGGGGCGCGGATGTAAAAAATTACAACCGCCCCTACTACCGTATCGGAGCGGCACTAGGCCTGGGAGCCACAGTACTAAGGCCCCAGAGGAGCGGTACTACCGCAGGAGCTTGCGGTACTATCGCTCCATAGAGCAGTACTACCGCAAGTGCAGCAGTAGCCGTCAGATGAAGCACAACTAGGATAACAGAGAGATGCTCCAAAGTGCAAGGGAAAGGAAGGACATGTGTACGTGTTGATTCCACCCGAACCTTTCCGACGCGGACCCCCTCTTAATAGTACGGCTCTCCTACGACTCAAATCAACCAAAGAGAAACGTAGAACAACGCCGTCTTCAACAGTCTTCGAGGGGCACCAAATCGTCTCGTGCCTAGAGATGAAGCGTCTGAGAAACTAAAGGCACACGATTAGTCCGCAAAAGCATTGTCATCAATCACCAAAACACTTAAGGGATAAATATGCTCTTACACTAGCATATGCAAGGAAGAAGAAAGAGACGATAGCAATCTCAACATGACGAGAGGTAATTTAGTAAGATAAAAATTTCTACGACCATATTTTCCTCTCTCATAATAATTACATGTAGGATCATAGGCAAATTCAACTAAATGGCTATCACATAACATATTCTCAACACGATCCACATGCATGTGAAGTTGACACTCTTCCAAAATAGTGGGATTATCATTAACTAAAGTCATGACCTCTCCAAACCCACTTTTATCAAAAATACCATAAGATTGAACATTCTCCAAATATGTGGGATCTAAAGTTGACACTCTTCCAAACCCACTTTCAATATTATTGCAAACACTATTATAAATCTCATATTCATCATGGGGCTTAAATAAATTTTCAAGATCATAAGAAGAGTCACCCCAATCATGATCATTGCAACCAGTAGTAGACATAGCAAAACTAGCATCCCCAAGCTTAGGGTTTTGGATATTATTAGCACAATTTACATCAAGAGAATTTAAAATAAAAACATTGCAATCATGCTTTTTATTCAAGGAGCTATCGTGAATCTCTTCATTAATTTCTTCATCACAGTTTTCTGATTCACAAATTCAAGCAAAACCTCATAAAGATAATCTAGTGCACTCAAATCACTAGGATTTGGTCCAACATAATTGGATCTCTTAAAAAGATTGGCAAGCGGATGAGGATCCATAGATCTTAGGTTCTCTGTTTAGCAATAAATAAACAACTATTCCGAGCAAACGAGCCAAGTAAGACATCAAAGCAAACAAAAAGACGAACAGAAGAAGGGCGAATAAAACGGCAAGGGTGAAGTGGGGGAGAGGAAAACGAGAGGCAAACAACAAATAATGTAATGCGAGGGAGATGAGTTTGTGATGGGTACTTGGTATGTCTTGACTTGAGCGAAGACCTCCCCGATAACGGCGCCAGAAATCCTTCTTGCTACCTCTTGAGCACTACGTTGGTTTTCCCTTGAAGAGTAAAGGGTGATGCAGCAAAGTAGCGAAAGTACTTCCCTCAGTTTTTGAGAACCAAGGTATCAATCCAGTAGGAGGCTCCTCAAAAGTCCCTCGTACCTACACAAACAGACCTCGCAACCAACGCGATAAAGGGGTTGTCAATCCCTTCACGGTAACTTGCGAAAGTGAGATCTGATAGAGATAATAAGATAAGATAAATATTTCTGGTATTTTTATGATATAGATTGGAAAGTAAAGATACAAATAAAAGTAGATGGAAAACTTATATGATAAAAGATAGACCCGGGGGCCATAGGTTTCACTAGTGGCTTCTCTCAAGATAGCATATGGTGGGTGAACAAATTACTATCGAGCAATTGATAGAAAAGTGCATAGTTATGAGATTATCTAGGCATGATCATGCATATAGGCACCACGTCCGTGACAAGTAGATCGAAACGATTCTGCATCTACTACTATTACTCAACACATCGACCGACTCCTGCCTGCATCTAGAGTATTAAGTTCATGAAGAACAGAGTAACGCGTTAAGAAAGATGACATGGTGTAGAGGGATAAACTCATGCAATATGATATAAACCCCATCTTTTTATCCTCGATGGCAACAATACAATACGAGCCTTGCTGCCCCTGCTGTCACTAGGAAAGGACACCACAAGATTGAACCCAAAGCTAAGCACTTCTCCCATTGCAAGAAAGATCAATCTAGTAGGCCAAACCAAACTGATAATTCGAAGAGACTTGCAAAGATAACAAATCATACATAAAAGAATTTAGAGGAGATTCAAATATTTCTCATAAATAAACTTGATCATAAACTCACAATTCATCGGATCTCGACAAACACACCGTAAAAAGAGTTACATCGAATAGATCTCCAAGAAGATCGAGGAGAACTTTGTATTGAGATTCAAAGAGAGAGAAGAAGCCATCTAGCTAATAACTATGGACCCGAAGGTCTGTGGTAAACTACTCACAACTCATCAGAGAGGCCTTGGAGATGATGTAGAGGCCCTCCGTGGTCGATTCCCCCTCCGGTGGTGCGCCGGCGAAGGCTCCAAGATGGGATCTCAGAGATACAGAAGGTTGCGGCGGTGGAAATAGTTTTTCGTAGTGCTCCTGGATGTTTTCAGGGTACGTGGTATAGGACAAATTTTATCTACAAGCAGTGGTAGTTACCACCTAGCTGTATGGATGCCATGTGTCCTCTGTAGTTCTAGCCTAATCGGGTTAAGGGATTGTTACAGATCCATTAGCGTTTCATCTACCTTGAATTATTTTACCGATTAAGTAAATAGCTTCACACGTTCGTTCAACAACTTGCGGCAGTTTCGGCTAGGCATCTGGTTGGATAGATAAGATGCGGCTACCTTGTGAATAGGGTATGCATGCACCACCCATGCAGTGGGTTGGAGTATATAGTTTTTTTAACAGTATGGAGTATTTTTCCCGGGAACAGTATGGAGTATATAGTATGTAAAGAAAGGAGTATACAATATATACTACGAACGGAGTATATATCCTAAAATGGACGGAGAATATAGTGTGAGTATATGTAGTATTTTTAGGGTACGTAGTATGAAGTATATAGTTTAACAATTACTTTGTAAGGAATTTCATCGTAAGTAATCGCCACATCCACGTCAATTTTAATCAGTGTCATTGCAATGTCGTGTGTTAAGCATGGTTTTCACTTTCAGTGAGATTTCAGTGAAATTCGCTGAATTTCAGTCATTTCAGCAAACACTGAAATATTACGTTTCGGCCAAAATATTTCAGCAATTTCAGTATAGCAGAATAATTCCAATATTTTTCGAAATATTTTTAAATTTTTTCAAATTTTTAATTGAATTCAAGTGAATATTTCGGTCATTTGGCTGAAATGGAAACTGAAATCACTGAAATTCACTGAATTTCAGTGATTTCGGTTGATGCTGAAATTTTTCTGAAACTGAAATTGAAAACCATGGTGTTAAGTAGATTGTATGGCATCTAAGTATAGCCAGTATAAAGTATATAAAAAAGGAAGTATGGAGTATCTGTATTCAAGTCGTATGGAGAACGTCATTTACAATAGAGAGATTTTTTTTGGCGACAACAATCAAGAGTATGTTTACATCTAGCTAAAGCATCCGATCATTATGAAGTAAATGGCGTGTACGTAAATGATGCAGACATGATGCCACATGTGTATCATAATGAGATACTCCTGGGCCTCAGTATGGAGTAGTAGCAAGTAGTATGTGAATTAGGTACCTAGTGTGTACGTAACTAGGGTATGGAGTATCTGCTTTATTGGAGTACGAGAAGAGTATGTCAATGAAATTAAATTAGAGTATAATTAAGTGTGGCAATTTGTATGTCCATGACATACCACTAATCCACTATGGAAGTTAGTTTATTCATCACACGGGGAGAGTATATTCAAGAAGGTAGTATGGTGTATAATGAAGAACGACAGTATGGAGTATAATACAAAAATTCTACTATGAACAATTCAAACTAAAAAAAGCATAGTATGAAGTATATCTCTTAGTATATCACATCAATGTGCAAAATGGTACAACTGATTCATCATATACACTATTGTCTTCCTCCATCGTTGCATGTGGCCATGTTCTAACACGTTGTCTCACTATGGAGTTTGTTGTGCCAGCATATCTATTGCAACCGTACGTTGCCGCCACGACGGAGCAGTAGCACTCCTTGTGTGTCGTTTATGTCGCCATGCCCGCCACCGCGCCAGGACAGTCAATCAGTTACCTATCAGCTGTGAGCAGTTGTACATCGTTATTGCCGCCGCCGTGCGGGAGCAATCTCATGTGGGATGCTCCTTGTAAATTACCACGCTTCACATCCTTGGTCTCGCGTCGCCGGCAAACTCTCAGATGAGTATGCGCTCTCACATCTAGAGGAAGATAGCAAATCCAGATACATTAAAAAGAAATTACCAAATCCAGGGAAAGCTAATGTTCTCATAAAATATTGATGTGTACCTCTTTGTCATTACTAATTCACATTCTCCGCCGCCGCACCTGATTTGGAGCAGCAACATCGCCGCCGCCGTATATACTTCTTGGCGTCGATATAAAAAACTGGTCAACAAACCAATGATCTTGTGGGCACGGTCCCCTCTAATCTACCATTTTTATAGCCAAGAAAATAGGGACTTCAACTAACAGCTCGAGCGGGGCAGCTGCATCCACCTTTTTTCGCCAGCAACCCGTTAATATTAGCATCAATCTAAATGCAATCCGAGGGTAACGGTGGTGGGGGTAACTACCACCTAATGGTAGGATGCATTTTCCATATATATATATATATATATATATATATGTGTGTGTGTGTGTGTGTGTGTGTGTGTGTGTGTGTGTGTGTGTGTGTGAAGGAGGTAGGTCAGGGGAGCCACGAGGGGCCCACGAGGGTGGGGGGCGCCCACCCCCCTATGGCGCGCTCTCCTGCCTCGTGGCCGCCTCGGCTGCTTCTTGACGTCCACTCCAAGTCTCCTGGATTGCGTTTGTTTCAAAAAGATCGCTCCCGAAGGTTTCATTCTGTTTGGACTCCGTTTGATATTCCTTTTCTTCGAAACACTTAAATAGGCAAAAAACAGCAATTTGGGTTGGGCCTCCGGTTAGTAGGTTGGTCCCAAAAATGATATAAAAGTGTAAAGTAAAGCTCATAAATATCCAAAACGGATAATATAATATCGTGGAACAATCAAAAATTATAAATACGTTGGAGACGTATCACACATACCTCGGTTCCCTTCTGAAAATTATCTTATAGGGTTCAGAATCTACCTGACCTGATACATAAAATGGATGAAATCAATGATAGACTCTTGCCAAGTTTTTTGGGGAAACAAAAGCAAGCAACTCATAGGATACGTTGGTTGGGCTCGGAAAATCGATTTAACCATGACTTCTCTACCTGATTTGGACAATCCTTGCCCCTTTCATCATGTAACTCTTGCAGTTGATCGTTACATTATATATTTTTCTTAAATAGTTTGGATTGCTTACCACATGTGTCACGCGTATAGTGCTTAAATATCCCTTCCTTCGAAGAAGACTGGGTTGTGGTCGAGCCAGCTAGCACATCATCCCGACACATAGATTCGTCTCTTCAGATAGGAAAAATGGTAATATTGGTTAATGTCAAAGGGAGAATGATAAACAATCAACCTAGGTGATGAGACTATTGAAGAAGCCTTTACGACTGATGAATAAATAAAAACTAACTAAAAATGCATCAAGTAAGTTGCGAGAGGGCTTAATCCACCGTTGGTTGGCACTTTAATATTCGTGCAAATCATATTTGCCCAATTTTCCACCAGGCCTCGCCGCAGCAGCCCAAAATTCAGGTCAAACCCTAAGATTCGCCGTCGCCGGCGAGCACCTGCGATGGCTGGCGGCGGCGCTGGATCCGTGGTGAACGGGACGCCGCGCAGGCGCGACCATGCCGCCGTCCCCGCCCCCCTCCCTGACGAGGTCGTCCAGTGGGAAATCCTCGTCCGCGTGCCGGCGAAGGAGCTCCTCCGCTGCCGCGCGGCCTGCCGCTCCTGGCGTCGCCTCGCCTCCGACGCCGCGTTCCTGATGGCCCACCACCGCCGCCAGCCATCCCTCCCGCTGGTCTTCTTCCGCACCAGGAGTAACGACTACGCCGCCCACGCCGTGGTTGATGCCTTGGATATCCGGCGAACCCCCGCCGCTCGCCGGCCCGTCCTCGGGTTCGACGACTACAACAAAGATCGACGTAGCTTCACCATCCACGCCTCCTGCGACGGGCTCCTCCTCCTTTCCCTCTCCAACCACCGCTTCTACATCTGCAACCCGGCGACGCGCCAGTGGCTCCAGCTCCCGGATCTGACCGGCGGCAGTGTCGCGGCCCTGTACCCTCACCGCCCGTCGGGCGACTACCGTGTCCTCTTCTGGAAGTATCCAGACAACAAGAGCTGCAGGGTCGCCTACTACGTCCTCACCGTCAGCTCGTTCCAGGGACAACAGCGATGCATCGGGCTGCCAGTGGCCTCGCCATCCATGAACAAGGACAGGTCCTGGTGGCACCTTCAAGCCTCCGAGCACCCGCCTCTCCTGCTACATGGCTGCCTACATTGGCATGCTTTCAACAGCAAGATAGTAATTTTCGACACGGTGGCAGAGTCATTCAGCTGGGCGCAATCTCCCACAGCCACCAGCTCGGCACATCTGCTTCAGATGGATGGTATGCTCGGCATCGGCTGCATAGATACGGCTACCATGACCGCGAAAGCGTGGGTGTTGGAGGACTACGAGGCAGAAGTATGGTCATCAAAGTACCGGACGGAATTGCCGGAGGAGGAGATGATGGAAGATGGTAAATGTGTTCAGTGTCTATACGGCAAGGTTGTGTCTGAGAACGGAGATATGCTGCTAATCGGTCGCATTTGTTGGTCCCTCTCCCTGTTTCACTGTGACAACAAGGGCGACTTGATCCAGAAATTCCTATGGGAGAACGTTGATCCAAAGCTTCTCGGGATCTCTTTCAAAGAGAGCCTAGTCAGGCATCCATTCTTCCAGAGGAAAGATGGCAGCCGTGTGAGGCTGCCACGCTTTCTCCGAGGGCTGTAGGGGAGCTAGCACTGGTGCTTCTTCTTGATGGTCTCCTTGCTTACTATCGCTGTGAGTATCTAGCTAGAAAATACTCCCTTTGTGACCTAAAACGTCTTATAAAAGTTTACAAGAGGGAGTAATTACTAAGTAGGAGGGAGGTTGGACTCTTTGCTTGTCTATATATGTACTCTAGATACATCCATTTGAGCGACAAGTAATTCCGGACGGAGGGAGTATGATCCAAATGTTAATGCATGCCTGCACTCACACCATGCTTATTCAAAATTTTCCTTTATAGTTTTGCTACTCTATAATATATGCTGAGAATGTGTATAAAACCTTGTGGAAGATGCAAGGATGACACTGATCTGTTTTAACCTTGGTAAGAATCTGTTCTGCGAATTGCAAATTGTAGTGTTCTACAGAGCTACAATCTGCAAGATGGGGGGAAATATTTTACAGAGATTTGTGGTAGCTTATAGATAACAAAACTGATGATATGCTTGCATGAATAGTAGTCATTGTCCTTGGTACTGAAATAGCAGAATACCAGGTGGTTACCGGTAGGTTCTTGATAAGCATTAGAACTTCTGGAGTCTCACTTCTTGAGACTTATGGGGTGTGTGTTGGACCACTTTCATCAAAATGTCAGTGTACCTATCTACTGCTTCAGCCTATCTACCGCTAAAAGTGCCCAACTATTCGATGATTATCTATCTGTGGAGTGCTATCGGCACGTGCTTGGTTAGCTGTCTGGCGCCCAACATATTAGGTTTGCCTGTATTGGCAGAATCACAGTTACAGTTCACAGTGACAGTTTGAAAATATACTCCCTCCGGTCCTTTTTAGTTCGCATATAAGATCTGTTTGAAGTCAAGCCTCGTAAAGTTTGACCAACTTCATAGAAAAAAATATCAACATTCACAATGTGAAAACAATACCAGTTTATGCATCAGGACTTAAAGTTTCATATTGTATAATTTTAGCATGATAGATGTTAACATGTTTTCATATAAATATGGTCAAACTCTAAGAAGTTTGACTTCAGACAATTCTTATATGCAGAGTAAAAAGGACCGGAGGGAGTACATGCCAAAACCCCGGAAGTTCCTTCGCAGAGGTCTGATACTTTCTCAAATTGGAAGGAAGTTGTGATAGTATCCCGGACTTGGCAGTAATGAACGAATGATCTTAGATATATAGAATCAAGAATCAAGCAAAGAAGTACTAGTGTGCCGCAACACTGGTTAATTTAGTTTTTTTTTCCCATGGCTTGTGTCCACTTCCAGCTTCATGCTAGAATGGGCTGACCCATTCTCAGCGGTTCATTTTTCGCTTTTTCTAATCTTCTGAAACATCCTCGATCATTTAGCTTATGTTTATCCTGGTTGCCTTTTTTCCACCCTGACTAGCAGGAGAATAGAGCAATAGCTGTAACATTATTTTGGAACTGAAAGGAAGCCTCTCCACATTTGAATTTCCCATTCCATACGAAATTCCTGCAGATTTCAAGTTTACCCATCTGACGTGGCTGTCTACAAATATGTCACGATCTGAACCACAAAAAACAGAGTGACGCATTATCTAAAATAGCACCACCATCTACGCAGTTTGCAATTTGCTGAGCTGTATTTTTGATGATGTGATCTCACAGTTACTTCCGCGGATTGCAAGAGTTGAGACTTGAGACAGATGGTACGCGTGGCATCAGTTATATAGACGACGCTATGACGGTTTACGAGATGGAGGGTCTGGTCGCTGAAGCACTGGACTAAATTGCCAGCGGTGAAGATGAGGCTTGTTGCAGAGAGTATGAGATGATTGTAATACGAGGAACTTCTCCTTGCTTATAATTTTCTTATATATAAAGCTTTCAGAGAAGAGTGGTGTTGTTTTTCCTCGCATCTTTCTGTGGAAAATTAGACAACCATTAGATATTTTTGTCTCTTTTGTCAGGACATGGGGCTAAGATCGCCTTTTGGTTATAAAAACTGAAAAAAGTAGACTATTTGATTTTGCTAGTTTCTGGCTTCAGCTTATGCTATGATACCCATAGAAATTGTTCATTTCGGTTTCTCAGCTGATGTGTCTATAATAGGAAACCCATCCAGATTTCTGGTGTTTACATCTGCAGCAGATGGGTTTTATTCGAGGTAAATACATCACAGGTGCTTGAACTTGCCACGAATGTGCACTTTGGTGCCTGAACTTGCAAAATACATTGAACTGGTTTCATAACTTGGCATGGACGTGCATATACGGTTCAAATCTTGTTTTTATACGTCCATGACGCCAACAGGCACTCCAGGATGTAAGGGACAAGGCGTATGGCCTGGGTTTTTTTTTGCCGAAACCCCCTAGAATAAATTTTTTCTTACAAATAGGCCCTCAAAGAGAAAATAAATTGGTCCGGGGTTTGAACCACACGCGCAGGTGTGCGTGCCTAGCCAATCTACCCGTTCAAATTTAGTGTCAGGAAAGGATTCATACACTTTATAAACATAAAGCTGAACAATGTAAATTAAAAATATTATTCCAGCAATATAGTGCCATTGCTCTGAACCTGCAACCAGGGGCTATATAGCGGCCGCACGTACCACTATAACCGACGACATCGAATGGTAAAATGATAAATTTAGGTCTATAATATAACGAGCCCGTGTGACTAAAATGGACCACGGTGTGGATCAAGTTTCAACGGGTTTGTTCTTTTTCATTTCATTCAAAAAATACGTTAATTATTATCATGTTACAAACAATATACATATATGTAAAACAAATTATGTTAAAAAGTTCATATAATTTCATGAGATACATATGCAGAAATTTAATAGAAATGCACATAATAAAATTATGAATTAGAATAAAATTTATAATTTGAAAAGATGCTTTTATTTCAAAAAATCAACGTTCTAAATAGCAGGGTATGGCATATAGCGGCGACCCTTAAAAACAGCTATAGCTAGGCTATAGCGAGGCTATAGCGGCAAATTGTACATGAAATCATTTAGCGGCAACATGCTCAAACAGCTATAGCAGAACTATAGCGAGGCTATGGCCGGCTATTTAAAACTATGAAAAATATTAAAGTAATTTTGAAATGTTCATATATTTAAATAAATTTGCATATAATTTTAAATTTTTGCATTTTTAGTAAACTATTTATGTAGTATATCAATGTGTTCATGCTTTAACAAAAAATTGTGTTGTTTTAAAAAGTTTATATAGTATATAAGTTTGTGTGTTTTTTAGAAAAAATACAAGCCTAGTGTGCCATTAGACTGCGGACCCTCACATGAATAATACCTGAATCATATAAACATTTTACTCATTCATAAATATTTTCAATTTAATGAATATGTTTTAAAATAACACGTGAATTATTTTTAAAATGACACGAAGATTATTGCATTATTTTGAAATTATGTTTGTTATACAGTCATAAAGAGTACTTGTACTTTTGATACATGACAACTCATTGGTCGGAGTGCATCCGTGCTTGGTCTACAAGCTTTGTTCTGATGTTTGGGTCACTGATCCGATGCTGTTTTTGCTGGATTATTTCTATTTATTTTGTTCGGCCAAGTGTTTATAAAAGTTATGAATCATTAAATATCAGGAAATGTGAAGTTCTCGAGTGGTTAGCGGCATGCACTTGACTGGTACGTCCTTGGTTCGTTCCCGCACACCAGTTTTAATTTGTATCTTATAGTTATACTCCCAGTTTTTATTTTATAATTTGTCAGTTTCGCCATAATGGCCTTATTGTAAGAAAATAATTCCCGAGGTTTCCCCACAAAAAATAGGCCACACACCCTTGTCAATGACAGCGGGCCCCATGGCACGATGGCGCGCCTCCTCGGCTTCGTGGACGTATACAAACGCCATTTGAACCGTATATGCACGTCCATGCCAAGTTATGGAACCAGTTCAATGTATTTTGCAAGTTCAGGCTCTAAAGTGTACATCCATGGCAAGTTCAAGCACCACTGGTGTATTTACCTCGTTTTATTCCCATGATAAATCTTGCATTCTGATACGCTGTCACTTGCGGTTTGTTCCCCTATTCTGTTTCGGAATGAAGTTGCAACTTTATTTGCGAGAGCGACATGGACACAGCATCTCTTCTGTTCTGCAGGTGAAACAAGAACCAATTTTGATTCGCGGATTTTAAAAAAGTAGATAAATGTAAACAACATGGCATGCTGAAGCCAGACAAGGAAAACGAAGGTTGCAACAGCATAGCCATAGTTCTACTTAGTTGCTTCATCTTTTAGTATCTGAGAAATAAAAATTTGACTAACTCAAGAACTAAAAAGCAATCAGAATGAAGAGGTACATCTGGGAAATACAGGGCTGGCGAAAATAGCAGTCAACACAACATCAATGTGCTTCGTGAAAGAGACTCTTCATACGTTTCATGTGCATGCAGATCCTGCTAGGGAGAGGGACCGAGAGAAAGAGGTAGGGATGCACGTGGGCGTCCCGCATTGACCCGCAAAATCAATCCGCTAGTACAAAATAAACTAACTCTGTTAAACAAAAGCTACAACTAATTTTACTCATTTTGTACACGAGGTGGGCATCCCGCATTGACCCGCAAAATCAATCCGCTAGTCTATACTACTTATAAAAGAGCAAACATTATCTTTCCTAAGTGTACCCCGTAAAACGTACACGGATACATTACCACCGCATGATTAGTCCCACTAAACTCAATCTAACGGCTAGCCCTATCCTAATCTGTTCTCCGTGTGCACTTAGCAATTTACATTGACTGACCGTACTCCACCGTGAAGGAAAATATGAAAGTCCACGCCTGGTCAATTAGGAAACTATAATCACGGATACATCATATTAAGAAACTAATCACGGGCACATCTAATTATTAGAAAACTAATCACAAACGCATCCTATTATTAGGAAACTAATCATGGACGCATCCTATTATTAGAAAAATAATCACGAGCGCATCCTATTAGGAAATTAATCACGGACGAATCTAATTATTAGGAAACTAATCACGGTCGCATCTAATTATTAGGAAACTAATCACGGACGCGTCCTATTAAATAACTAATCATGAACGCATCTAACTATTAGGAAACTAATTGCGAACGCATCCTATTGTCTCCTATCAGGGAATCACGATCGCGAGTCGCCTGCCGTCACCAGCCCACCACCCACGAGAGCCACAATGGGAGACAGGCAAGGAGGAGCTGCGGCTTCCTCTGAACACACACACGTGCCATCACCGCCTTCGTCTTCTACCTGGAGGCCAGGTCACTCTTCTACTGACTGCAACGACTTCGTCCACGTCCTGGGCATGCTCTCCTGGAATCATCGGCATCCGCGTCGACTTCAGCACCGTCCACAACACCCACGCTGACAACCACCCGACGCCTTCAAGTAGGGGCAACGCTGAGTATCCTGGACCGGTATAAGCGGGCCAAAAAAATTGAGTGGGGGCATTCGCCCCCACAGTCATGCATGTTGATTCGCCTGGTCGCCAACCATATTCGTCCACAGGGCGGCGCCAAGTCTCGGCAACTGCGCAGCAGGTGAAGCTAATCACGGCCCCATCTCACTCGCCCGAAGCCACCGTCGACTCCCTTAGCTCTGACGCGTGCTGCTCCGTTGGACACGCTTGTCCAGTACTCACGCGTGGACGACGTCGTCCAAAGACATCCTACCTTCGTCGGACGCATGGAACTCCCCACGCCCCGGTGCGTGGAGGCCGCTGCCTCAAAGCTGGACGACTGACTCACCTGCGTCGACAATGCCCCCAGCTGGTGAGAGGACACGGTCGCCGCGGAAGCTCGCAGGCCTGAACGGCGGAGACGCTCGCCTTCACACGAACGCGCCGCACACACGCACTAATCAGGTAAGTACCGAGTGCTGTTTTTTACTGTCATCGCTACCTCGCCGGTGGTGACACATCTAGAAGTACAGGAACTAGAGATGAGGCAATGAGAAACAGAGGAGCGCTGGAGCACACACAGTTGGGTTTCAGGCAACCATTGCCTTCTTTCTTTCTTTATTTTTCACTGATTTTCGCGTACCTGCAACAGACATCCTTGCTTTTTTAAGTACTGACTACCGGTTATTACATGGCCAGCTTATGACTACACAGTGAACTCACAAACAAATTGACTGAACCAAGACCTTACGTTTCACTGAAAGAAACCAAGAAGTTTGCATAAGTTTTAGTGGAAAAAAACTAAAGTTCACATAAGTTTTACTAAAAAAAACCTGAAGTTTGCATAAGTGTATCTGTTTGTCCAGCAGATACATGGCAATTTTATACAGTCCTTATGTACAATCCTTATCTACAGTTGAGTTAACATGTTTTCCTGATAGAAAACTTGGACCACATATAAGAGAAGCAAAAAATGCATGTTGATTATGATGATGACGAATGTAGGATATTTTATGGTCATGGTAAATTCTCATATCATTTATTTTATTTCATTATTGCACTCTACATTACATATTACGCACGACCTATTTGGTAGAGGTGACGAGTTCGCATCATACAGAGAGACCAACCATATTTCTCCGAATATCTTGAATCATGATCCCTATGACTTCATCTCTACTACTTATAAGAAGTACATTTTTTCATTTGACTATTTCCTGGCTTGAGAGGTAAAGTATGTTTTATCCACTAGAGTTGCTAAAATTGGAAGCATGTCTGCAGTTTTTTTCTTTTTAAACCGGTATTTGTTGGCCTTCTTTTGCCACTGTTATTCTTACAAGTGGTAGCCTACGCATGTTGAAGACCATTTCCAAATTATTTATCTTCGTATCATTATTACTACAAACTGAGAGGATATTTGTTCTATTGTCAAAATTTTAGAATGTTTTTCTTTTTTGCGGGGAAAATTTTTAGAATGTTGAGCCCTTAAAGAAATGTGTAGTACTCAAGTAACTGTTTGAAGTTGTCATATTAATGCTTTTGTCCAGTGAATAACAAGTATAATTATGCCATTTATCACTGTAATTTTTATTTGGTTCACATGTTCTATTTCCATAATAAAATAAGTCACTTTTCTTGCTTCCAGACATTACAACACTTGTGGCGCAATAGTAGAATCGGATGGTCCAACTAGCATTTTTTTGGTCTTGTTTCACAGCTGATTTTATACAGTCAAGACATCTCTACACTTATCTATTTGACAATGACTTCCTTTTTTCAACAAACCATGGTCTCTTCCCACTATTGTGGTTGACACTCAATTGTAATAATAATTCTTGACTGGAGTTTGTTGGCACTGAAACGGTTCCTTAGCTTGTCCTAAGTGACATTTTCATGTGTGATTATACTTGCATAAATGTGTGCATATGAAGAATCATGATGAATCTTCTAAATAATTTTGAGTTTTATACATTGGGAAAAGTGGTTGGTCTTTTAATACAGGAGACATGTTGATTAAGGAGAAACGATATTGATTAAAGAGAAACGATATTTCAAATTATTTGTACAAGTCGGGAATAAGAGATTGTGTACTTTATAAGAAAATTTCAAACTTACGAAAAAATTGTCTTGTATTAAGTTTAGTATAATGTGTTAATCTAAATAGATGCGTGTTGCACGTGCACACTTATTAGTCCAAATAGACGTGCGTTGCACGTGCACACTTACTAGTACAAAATAAACTAACTCTATTAAACAAAAGCTACAACTAATTTTACTCATTTTGTATACGAGGAGGGCATCCCGTATTGACCCGCAAAATCAATCGGCTAGTACAAAATAAACTAACTCTATTAAACAAAAGCTACAACTAACTTTACTCATTTTGTATACGAGGTGAGCATCCCACATTGACCCGCAAAATCAATCCGCTAGTACAAAATAAACTAACTCTATTAAACAAAAGCTACAACTAATTTTACTCATTTTGTATACGAGGTGGGCATCCCGCATTGACCCGGAAAATCAATCCGCTAGTACAAAATAAACTAACTCTATTAAACAAAAGCTACAACTAATTTTACTCATTTTGTATACGAGATGGGCATCCCGCTTTGACCCGCAAAATCAATCCGCTAGTACAAAATAAACTAACTCTATTAAACAAAAGCTCCAACTAATTTTACTCATTTTGTATATGAGGTGGGCATCCCGCATTGACCCGGAAAATCAATCTGCTAGTACAAAATAAACTAACTCTATTAAACAAAAGCTACAACTAATTTTACTCATTTTGTATACGAGATGGGCATCCCGCTTTGACCCGCAAAATCAATCCGCTAGTACAAAATAAACTAACTCTATTAAACAAAAGCTACAACTAATTTTACTCATTTTGTATACGAAGAGGGACGGGTCCGGACGCTGAAAGAGGGCACATGCAATAACTGACCCTCGTGCGCCGGTGAGGGTTGCAGCTACGACGCCGCTCTATGGGTAGGGGCCTGGCCCTGTTCTCTCCCTCCCGCAAGGCTTTGGCCGGCGCAGGGCTCTCGGCCGAGCAAAGGTGTCGGGTGCGTGGCGGGACGGCGGGAGATGGTTGCAGGGAGGCTAGGTGCCTGGGCGGCATGGGGACACACGTGCCCGGCGAGGGTCGCAGCTACGGTGGCACTTTGTGGGCAGGGGTCGGGCCCAATCTGGGTTCCCAGCGGACTGCGGCCAGATCTGGTTGCCCCACGGAGGCGCCGGTCACCTACAATGGGCGTTTGTGTCTGTTGCGTGTTGGTCGTGATGAGGATGACCAGGGACGCACCATTGCAGAGGCTGCCCTGGTTGGCAGGTGTTCGGCTTTTGCAGTGCAGTTTGGCGGGTTTTCCGACCTGTTCTGGTGTGCGTCCAGATGCCCGACGGAGGCTCCACCACCATCAACTAGTTCGCAAGTGGTGCCGGTTTTGTATGGCCCTTTTCAGGGTGCATTTGGACTTGCACCATTTGTGGTGCTGACGGGGATATGTACCAAGGGTGGCCCATCAAGAGGACATGAAGGGAGCTCCGGGGCAGGGGCCCGCAAGGCCCAACAGAAGGACGAACAGACTTACGGGCATCTTGCCTCCCAAGTCATGAAGGGCGGCTGCTTAGATTGCGTCTCCCCACTATAAACCCTAACCTTCCCCGCCTATATATGGGGAGGTTAGGGAAGCCCTCGAGGCATCCAATCTCAAAAAGGCAACTCTCGGTAGCTGCCTAAATTCCACCATAATAATCCCTTGCATGAGGCATCCCATCACCATGAATAAGAAGCAACAGAAAGTAGGGTATTACTCTCCGGAGGCCCGGACCTGCGTAACTTGTGTGTGGGCTCCATCCCAATACTTCTGACCACGTCAGGAACCCTACCTAGAGATCTGGAGGTATTGTGCACCGTTAGTTGGCGCGCCAGGAACGAGCGACTTTGGTCGGAGACCTAACCCGGGGTGGAGATCCAGAAGAGGCCGAAAAATTCACGCCAGACCAGACCTTCACGTTCAGCTCTTTCGAGCTGGACGTAGACGGCTCGGGGCAACTCTTTGATGTCTCGCCCGTGTCGTTCATCGACTACATGCGTTTTGGGATGATTGAGTTTATCTTGTTGAACTAGCAAGGAGTTGGGTAGGATTCCTCGGCTCAAACTATATCACAAGGAGAATATTCGCGAGCTGCTGCCCTTAGGGAGAAGGCTGGGACGCCTTCAACCCATCGACCCTCCCAGAGCCCAAGGTTAGCATGATTTTTCCCAACGGCAGAAACACGCTAGAACTAAAAACTTACGCATCGCGCTATCTACATGGCAGAACCAATAAACAGTGAGCTCCTCACGTGATCAGATGAAACAGTGACGTTCAACATCAACGACTACACCGAGATCATCCCCCACCCGGGCAGACATACCCTAGTGGTAGATCCAATTGTCGAGGGATGCCGCCTCTCACATGTCCTGATGGATGGAGGCAACGGCCTGAACATAATCTTCCCCGACCTCAAAACAAGATGGGGGTCTCCCTATCTAGTCTACAAAGTTTAGATGCAGGTTTCCACGGCTTAATACCAGGACACCCTGTCCGCCCACTAGGGTGGATCGAACTATAGGTCGTCTTCGGGGGCGAAGACAACTTCCGGACCGAACAACTTCAGTATGATGTCACTCCCTTCCACGGCGGTACAATGCAATCGTCGGTAATCGACGTATGTGAAGTTTTTTTTTTGCGGGGGTAAAAAGAAGTGTATTACTCAAGAGCAAATAAATTCATCCCTACACAGACTAGGAATATTAGCTGGTCCAGAACGGAGCCAAACAATCGTGCGGTTCTCCGATCTACCAAAGTTTGCTAGAACATGACTTACATTATTTTGCTCTCTAGGAATATGAGTAACTACACACTCTCTTTGACCCAAAAGAAACTTGATCTCAGAAATTACCATGGCGTATATGGATATATTATGTTCTGTTGATGTGATCATCTCGACTACCATCTTGCTATCACATTCCAGGATGATTGGAAGTTCCGTCCACTGAAGCGCCAAAGCCAATCCTTCCATGCAGCCAGCAAGCTCAGCATGCATGACGTCAGGGCAGGAAAAAAGAGAGCGGCAAGCCGAGAAGACGATGGCGCCGTCCTAGTCATGCAATATCATGCCGACACCTGCAGTACCATCGGCCGTAGACATTGACCCATCAACATTCAGCTTGGTCCATCTTGTAGGAGGAGGCTGCCATTTAGAAGGTGGTGGCTTTGGACTTTTTGCATGCAACAATGGCTGAGCCACACTATATCTGCCACCATCTTCCCTTTCACTAGCTCCACCGTGGAATAGTGTTGCAGGTTCAACAAGGAGGACACATAGCTCTGCAGAAAACGTTTAGATGCTTCCACTGGTGGTGCTGGCTTATGATGGGTAATTTCATTCCGCACATGCCAGCACCTCCACAACAACATCAATAGACGCAGCCGATCGCCGTCATTCAAGTCCGCCATGGAGTGTAAGAGCCACTCCGGCCCGGTATTACACATCGACGTAATCTCAGGGATGCACCACACCTTTGCCATAGCTTGCCAGAGTTCCACTGCAAGAGGACACCTACAAAAAGTGTGAAATGTGTCCTCACGCTCGAGTCCACATAATGGACATATGTCAGTTGTTCCAATGTGGCGATCAAACTTGTTAGCCCAAGTTGCAAGTGAATTTGTCGCCACTCGCCATCCGAATACACGCACCTTAGGAGGAGCAGGGCACCTCCATATTGATGCCCAGACGGCACGTCGCCTGTCCGGTGCCCTGCTCGCCGTGACTAAAGAAGGACGGAGCTTGTCCTTGAGCGCCAGTCGATACGCACTACGCACGGTGAAGATACCGTTGCGTTTAGGTCGTCGTCGCCCAATCTCGGTGAAGCTTTAATCTTCAGAATTTCTTGCACATCCACTGGTAGAAAAATAGCGTCGCAACAAGTTGCCTCGCCATGCACCGTGCACGTCCAGTAGCTCACTCACCCGACGGAGTCGACATCGGCCTTGGGGGGAGATGGGTGGCCGCCCTGTTGGATGAGGGATCCAAGAGTCTCGCCAGACTCTAACCGAGGCTCCATTACCTATGCACCACACAAGCCCTTGTTTTAGAAGTTTCAAACCGTGCACGATGGAATGCCATTTTTGGGATGCGTTGCTGGTTAAGACCGTGTCCTCCATACGTCCATGCGGGAAATATTGGGCTGTCAGTACACGAGCACAAAGACTGTCAGGGAAAGCCATGATCCTCCAGGCCTGCCGAGCAAGCATAGCCTGGTTAAATAGACGAAAATCCTTGAAACCCATACCTCCTGAAGCTTTGGGCCTAAGTAACTGATCCCACGCTTTCCAATGTGTTTTCTGTTTGCCCTTCGTTGCACCCCACCAATAGCTGTGGATCATATGGCCGAGATCATTGCATGTGCTGCAAGGAAATTTGAAGACACTTATCAAGAAGGTAGGGAGTGCATGTGCAACCACTTTTTATCAAAACTTCCCTTCCTGCTTGTGACATTAATTCTCCCCACTGTATGATACGCTTAGTGAGTTGTTGCTGCAAATTCTTTAACTTCTCCTTGGAGAAGCGGCCATTGGGAGTTGGCAGCCCAAGATATTTCTCGTCAAAATTAGCATTAGTCACCTCCAGAGTTTGCATAACAATCTGCTTGTCCACATCCCTATAGCGGTGACTGAACAAGATAGAGCACTTGGCTGGATTGATCAATTGTCCAGTAGCACTAGCATATTTTTTAAGTACCTGCTTGACTTGATTTGCTTCACCCGCATTGGCTCGAAAGAATAAAAGTGTGTCATCCGCGAACAAGAGATGTGAGATACCAGGCGTCTGCGGACACACCCTGGTTGGGGTAATATTATGGGCTGCAATTTCCTGTTTCAGGATAACATCCAAACCATCAACAACAAATAGAAAAAGAAATGGAGAGAGAGGGTCTCCCTGCCGTAGCCCGCGTAACGGTGCGAATGAATCTGAGAGGGCTCCATTAAGTTTGATTGATCAGCTCACCGAGGTGACACACCTCATAATCCAATTCACCCATCGGTGAGAGAAGCCCAACTGTTTCATCACTCGCTCCAGAAACACCCAATGTACTCTGTCATATGCTTTCGAGAGGTCAAGTTTATAAGCACAAAAACTTTGATCCGGATATTTCTCATGCTTGATAGAATGGATACACTCAAAAGCAATCAAAGCATTGTCCGTAATTAATCTGCCTGGGACAAAAGCGCTCTGCTCTGGGGAGACGAGATCATCAAGATAGGGGCGCAGGCGATTAACCAAACATTTTGATATAACCTTGTAAATGACGTTACAAAGGCTGATGGGCCGAAAATATGTGATCTGTAAGGGGTTATCTATCTTTGGGATGAGTACGATAGTGGTACTGTTCACCCCCTCTGGCATCACACCCATGACAAAAAAAGCTTAACGGAGTTAATGATGTCCTCCTTGAGCACTGACCAATGCCTCTGGAAGAACCTGGCAGGGAACCCGTCCGGTCCTGGTGCCTTTAGGGGACCAATTTGGAACATGGCATCAACAATCTCCTTGTCAGTGAGCTCGGAACAAAGCTTATCATTCATAATACTTGTCACCTTGGGCTGAACAAGACGCACAACGTCTCCAGGATCAAGAAGATGGTCAGCAGAAAAGATACTTTGAAAATACTCATTTTCCATACCCATCATAGTTGCCTGCTCCATATGAACGACACCATGAGCATCAGTGAGACCTTTGATCCGGTTTTTTGCTACAATTGTCTCAAGTTTTTGCTACTACCGCTTTTGTGTTTGCTACATCCATTCACGAGGCCATGGTGCTTTACGACTCAGATGCGACCGACGATGGGGAGGACGACATTTTTGCTGCAACGGTCTCATTTTTTGCTACTACCACCTTTGTGTTTGCTACATCCATTCACGAGCTATAATGCTTTTACGGCTTAGATGCGACCGGTGACGATGAGGACGACATTTTTGCTGCAACTCCCTCGATTTTTTGCTACTAGTAGCTACGTGTTGTGCTACATCCATTCACGGGGCTATGGTGCTTCAAGCGTGGTGGCGAGCATGAAACAAGATGCTGGTGGTGGGTTGCCGTGAATCCGGGCGACGAGAACTAGCATTGAGCAGAAGGGGAGG
>NC_041385.1:804017164-804017761 GCF_002162155.2 Triticum dicoccoides
CGGCCCCGGTAAGCCGCGCGAGATGCAGGGGAAGACATGGGTGTTACGCGAGGAAGAAGGAGCTGTGGGCAAACCGTTTTTTGTCTAGATCCGACGGTCTATGCGACTGGCATCTGACCCGCACGCAACCAACTGAACTTTGCGCCGGTCAGCCTACACCTATCAAAGTTGGCCTCTAGGTCGTGCGAGCTGCGCCAGCCCGTTAGCACGCCAACACGGCATGGTCCAGGCACAACACGTGCTATGCGGGCCGTGCTCAGCACGCAGCACGAGCCGACACGACATGACCCGTTTATCTTTTGAAACAGCCCAATAAGCTAAAAGTGGCCCAAAAAACTCTCAGTAGGCCAAACAGCACATGGGCTGGCGTGCCGGCCTGATGAGCTAACCGGCCGTGCACATGGGCTAGACGCAGGACGCGGGCCGGCTCGGCACGCGTAAACGGGCGTGCCGTGCCGGCCCGTTTGGAGCTCTGTGGCGCCTATCACCCGCCAACAAAAACCTCCGAACCCACAATAATGGCGGGCTCTCCCTCCCCATTTCCAAATCCCAAACCCTAACCCCCCTCCCCCCCTCCCCACCCCCACACCCCAAGTC
>NC_041385.1:804017954-804104134 GCF_002162155.2 Triticum dicoccoides
CCCTCCCAATCCCACGCCCCCCAACCCCACGACGCGGATGGCGCCGTCGGTGCCGAAGAAGAAGCGCAAGGTGAGCCTCCCGGAGAACGAGGAGGTCGCGGCCAGGATCTTCGAGAAGCACCGCTCCATGGCGGCGCAGCAGCCGGCCGGCCTCCCGGACCACCAAGCCCGCGCGCTCGCCGCCGCCTACATCGGCGTCTGCTCCGCCAAGGAGCCCGTCCGGACCCCCGGCGACCTGGCCCGTCTCAAGTGCGCATTTCCCCATCTCTCTCGAACGCGTTTCCGTTTACGCTGTAGCGACGAGGCTAGGTTTTGGTCGATTTGGATCGTGGGGCGTTGTCGCGCTTCTGTACCGTAGTCAGACGCGGATCGGAGAGGCTTGTTGTTATGGTGTCGCATTGCCGCTCGAATACGAATGGATCGGTTTATGATTTGGGCGCGTTAGCTCTGGGATCTTAGTTTTGTTTGGTTGATGTTATGTTCCTTAGGCCTTAGGTGATTTTTACTTGTGCCGATTTGATCTGAGCATGCATTCGATTCGCATAGCTGTGGAATTATAAGTGTCAGCCCCCATATGTTTATATGCTCTGCTGCATCCACTGATTGCTGCTGGTGTATGCTGAAATCGATTTAGGCCATGACCGTTTTTTATCTGGCGAAATGTATTCAATATCACGTTTAAGCCGCCATTCAACTTGGGATTTGCCTGCAAGTAGATAACCTGAGAAGTGCTATAACAGTATACCAGTATGGATTTAGTTTTGATCCATATAGAACTCTGTACCTTTGGTTTTTCTTTTCTGTGTTGAATCGGGAGGGAGGTGGATATTGCGTACTAGATTAGAGTGTGGAATGTATCTACTACCAAATGTTACTTTCTACATTGAGTTGCATCAATTTTTCAGAAACTTTATATTTTCTGAATTTGTTTGATCATTGTTGTGCTCCTTCGGTTCTGCTATTTTTTTCAGGGGCGTTGGAGGTTGGGTTGTTGACGTCATGAAAGACTCCTTTCCAGGGTCCAGCCTTGATTCGTCTCCCCCGAGAAGTAATACACCAGGAGAAACGGGTAATAGTTTACAACTTCCAACGATTACTCGCGTGGCCTACAAATCTGCTCTTTCTTTTCTTTTCCATCATCAGGCTGACGTTTCTTCTTCCTCTTCAGTTTTCTCAACAGCCAGTTTAATGAACAGGTTTTATTAATTATATCTTAAAGGGTACTGTCCTTTTATACAGGAAAGAAAAGAAAGCGAAACAAACCCTACGTGCCACAGCTGAATTCAGCTGCCTATGCAATAGTGATCACACTCTACAGGTATGATTTTCTTGGGGGGTCTAAATTTTGTTATTCTCCTGACAGAAGTAGTAGCGACCTTAGGACAAAGGGGAAGTAGGAAAAGTTAACTAAATATGCAAGAGGAGATGCTGACAGTTGATTTGTCCCTAGGGAAATGATAAGAGGGACGGAGGTTATGAAGAAGCAAGAGCTTATTGATGCCGCTGAAGCCAGTGGTCTGTCGCGAAAGGCAATAGGGTACAGTTTCAGCGATTCAGTAAATTGCATGGTTGCTTATTTTTTAGCTGATATATTAGTGCATCACTAACTATTTCTGTTGTACTATGAGCAGCCCAAACAACTACAAATCAAAACACGGGAATTCTGGTAGTGACTTCTACACTGGATGGAGTTGCATGAAAAACTTAACGGACAAGGATCTCGTTGTGAAAAAGAGTAACCCTGCAAAGTAATGTACTAGGCTCACCCCCATGTTTATCTTACCTTTCCTATC
The DNA here is from genome assembly GCF_002162155.2 of Triticum dicoccoides. Lineage (NCBI taxonomy): Eukaryota > Viridiplantae > Streptophyta > Magnoliopsida > Poales > Poaceae > Triticum > Triticum dicoccoides. Next base: position 804,019,748 of record NC_041385.1, read on the forward strand.
ATTACTAAATTGGATCTTTTAGAGGGATAGATCCCATATGTTTTGTAGTCACTTATTATATCGTACAAGTATTATTACTTGTTCCATCACAGGCTATTGCTCTATACTGTACTATTGCAGCGCTGCTAGGTATTAATTGTGAGCTTTTGCTTAGTCTGATATGGACTCAAACTCAAGGATTGGGGATATCAGAGCTATATAAACTATTGCACTTGTATCCCTGAACTTGACTCCTCTCATTAGAGGGTTCATAGGGTTCTCATGTTTTAAGTTTGATCGTGTCTGCACTAGTTTATCTGATTCATGCTCCCACAACACTCACCAGATACAAAACCCTTTCACCTGTTTTGCTCTGAGTGCGGTGGACTGGATCCCAAAATGTGCCTAACCTCTGATATGCTTCTGCTGATTGGTATATGGGTTTTCTAGTAATTTAACTTGTATCAAGAAACATTTCTACTTGATTTTTTTTCCTTTGTTGGTCGGAGGAAGTTTGATATAGTGTGGCAGTAAGTCATATATATGCTAGCAGAGAAGCAACATCTAATAGTTTGCTATTTGATGCTTGTATGCACTATAGGTAATATAATATCCTCTAATCATTTGAGCAAATGAAGAAAATATATCTGTTAAAGATACAGCTCTCATGTGGCATATCATCAATTTTCTATTGATGGGATAGAAGCAGGCATGTATGATTCCATAGCTCCTTTGAACTTGTTGGGTCCACAATATGAACCTGAAACACGTTTATAACAATCTTGCACATGCGGCCATTTTGGGAATGTTCCAGATATATGCCAGTTTGCTACATGAACCGCGGATCCTGCTCAGTATTTTGGTCCTACATTTTATTTCCACCCCGAGTACAAGCAGCAGTTCAGTCTGTTCTGTTTACATTTCTTGTTTCTAGCTGGGACTTTATTTACTATACGCACACATTCTGTTGAGATACCAAGCATAAACTTGCGGCTTACTGTATGAGTTTGTTTTAGGTATTACCTAACAGAAAAGGGCAAAGAGACTGCTCGCATTTGTCTCGCAAATTCTGGATTAGACGATCCTGCAGGACCTTTAATAGCGCCTGGTCATCCTGAAAGTGTTATGCTCAGTGATTCAGATTCTGATGAACAAGAAGGCAGCAGTCCCCCGATAGGTATTAGTAAACTTTTCAGTTCATGCAGTGAGTTTCCAGATAACTGAACATTGTACCCCTGCAGCTCTATCATTAATTTCATTTACTCAATTGCAGGTTCTGAGAATTTTTCTGGAAGGGGTGGACTTCCAAACTCGAAAGCAGGCAATTCCAGTTCCTTTCCTACCAGTATGCTTTCTTTGCAGATAATATTATATTCCATAAACAAAATATTATTCTCTACTGATATTTTTAGTTAATGCCCTTTCAGACAATGGCCGTGCTACTAATTCTCCTCTTTCATCTCGAGGAATGTCCGGACAGCAATCATTTAGTGCAATGGTAACTTGAGTTCCCTTTGAGTACCCATTTTCTTTTTCAAATGGAACATAAAACAATACTTTCTTTTCCATCGCCAGGGTTCTGCTGAAACTCTACTAGCTATGCCACCTCATCGGTATGATGAAAATTTTCTGGATACTTATGAAGTGGTGCTGATATTGGACGATCGAGATACTTTTGGGTCTGTATGATCATACCTTACTCATGAGTTATTGTATATTCTAGCTGTATGTGATCTTGTAGGAATGAAAACAAATAAGAATTAAATGCCTCCACCCCGTCCCTTCAAAAAAGCTTTTTAGGATGGTAACCAACTGAGGATTGGGAGTATGTGTACCTGTTCAGTATGTGTACCTGTTCTCGCTTGCCCACGATTTGCAGGGGCATTCCTTTCTTCATGTTTAATATTTTTTTTCTGTTAAAGTGATGAAGTCAAGGGCTGTCACGTGTTTATCTACTTACTGCTGGAATTGTGAATTTGACCACACTTTGATTCATTTCCTTGTGTTACTTAAACTATTTAACCTTCTGTTTCTGTTAACGTTTAGTGCGCTCACATGTATATAAAGTTTTAGATTCTGTATGTTGTTTAATTATCCAAATTATTTTTCAAGGAAACAAATGGATTTCTGTTGCACCCAATAATTTACCATGTTTTATTTAATCATCCATGTATGCATCAGAATTCAGTTCTCTCATGATTGCTCCTGTTTTGTGCAGGGCCCGTGCCAGAAGAAAAGTTGTTGATAACATACACACGCAGTTTGATGTACCTGTAGAGGTTAGTTGGATTGAGAGTGAATTCTTCTTTGTTTAACCCTACTCGCCTTTTTTTTTCTTGTATCTAATTCACCAGTACTCTGGGTGTAATCCTTGTACATTTCTTCAGACAACCAAAATATACTGCTAAAAGTTATCACCATGCATCAACACGGCTCTAAATTAAATGCCCTGTACTGCTGGATTAATTATCCTTTTTTTGATTTTTTTGGATTAATGATATGTTTGGTCGCTGCCCCACTGTCTTGATGATTGCTGACTGCACTATTTTGGTTGTTGATTTGCGTAGATTTGACAGTGGTCGCTGCCCCACTGTCTTGATGATTGCTGACTGCACTATTTTGGTTGTTGATTTGCGTAGATTTGACAGTGGTCGCTGCCCCACTGTCTTGATGATTGCTACAGCATAAAATAATCTAACAAAGTTGATTTCGTAGATTGAACTGTTCGTATAACGTGCCAAAGAAAATGGTATTGATCCTTCTGTTCGAACCATGTCATCCAGATTAAACACTTGCCTGTTGGAGATGCTCTTTGGGTTGCTCGCCATAAAGAACTTGGCATGGAGTATGTTCTTGATTTCATTGTTGAAAGGAAAAATGTGGATGATTTACTTGGCTCAATTAAAGACAACAGATACAAAGATCAAAAACTAAGACTGAAGGTACCATCTGAACTAGCTTTGAATTTTGTCATTAATAATATGAAACTTCTATCTTAACTTTCCCAGTTCTTTATGCTTTCAATTTCTCATTGATAGTGATAAGAAATTTTGTGTCCCAAAATTATTTGTTTCTTGCGATAATCCTGATCAGTAGTTGTGGCAACATAATATATTGTTTGTAATGTTACAAATAAGTTGATCGGCATAGCCATTGTTTGGCAGCACAGTTATGGAGGCATCTCTAAACAGTTAGACAAATAACTTTCTGTTACTTGTAGCAGATATCTTGTTTATTTTAGATTTCAATTGGGTTCCAGAAATGCTGATTACGATGCGGAATGTTTCATTACAAAGTGTTGAATGTGTCTTTTGACTTGCCATGTTTTATGCCCGCATGCTATGCCCTGTGTTTTTGGTGTTGCTTGAGTCTAATCTTAGCTGAGATTTTTTCTTATTTTTGGTTATCATTAATTGAAAAGCATAGCCCATATTTGGGTATGGGCTGATCAAGGATGGTGTTATTAGAGGACATAAGCTTGAGCCTGTAGATTGTGCATATCTTCCCAAAGAAACTGTATTTTTCTTTTTATAATGAAGGCTTTGCAGGGGTTACCAAGTCACCCTAGCACCATTTGTTATTTTAGCAACAATACAATATGATACTCTGTTTGTTGTATCCTTTGCAGAAATGTGGGCTAAGGAAGCTAATATATCTAGTTGAAGGGGATGTAAACACTGTAGATGGATCAGAGAGCGTTAAGACAGCGTATGTACTCTTCTCATGAAGCTTGGATGATCATGTTAACCCCTGAATGGCAGTACTTTCTTCTCTTTGTTTAACATTATTGAATATTGTCCCCAATGCTTTGAATGTCAGCCGTATGCCCTATTAACTACTGGTCCATATGCCTTCTATTTCAGCTGCTTCACTACTGAGGTTCTTGAAGGATTTGATGTCCAAAGAACCAATGGGTATGCTGATACTGAAAAGAAATACGGCCACCTCACACGTTCTATAATTGATTACTACAGAACAAACTTCTCTGCTGGTGCTGACACCTCTCGACTTTGCCTGACCTACGGTGAGTTTGTGAAAAGGTGTTCTGACCTTGAGAAGGTGACTGTGAGCGACATATTCGCCCTTCAGCTTATGCAGGTAACTGGGCGGCTACAGCCACCTTCACCAAAGTTTGGTGGGTAGTCCATTTCATGCCGTGGTTTGCTCATCAATCTTGCATGTAAATCAGGTGCCACAGGTGACTGAAGAAGGTGCTCTCGCCGTGACGAGTCTCTACCCCACTCTCCTCTCGCTTGCCAGGGCGTACAGCATGCTTGTGAGTCGTCTTCTCCTTTCAACTTATACAAAATATTCTTTTCATGCAAAGCACTTGATCATACTTGGAATTCCGACCAAATGTGAGCAATGCATGTCCATATCATCGGCTGCTCCTCGTACTATTGATGTCTCTCTTAACAGAATAATTCAACGTGTGTGTAGAACTAAAAGTTTATCCTTGTAACTTTGAAGGATGGCGATAGGCGCGCCCAGGAGGAGATGCTGAAGAACAAGAGCGACATGGTCAACACGGGGGCTAGCAAGAACATCTTCAAGCTCATCTGGGCTGAAGGATGAACTACTCCCAGCTAGTTTCAACCTTAACGGCTTAACCGGTCGGTCTTTTGGTCACCGTCGTGATGATTTCAGCAGACCACCAATCGCAGCAGGAGTGACTTTCAAGTTTGGAAGGCGAAAAAGCGGGAGGGATCCTTTTTGTGCTGTGCCTGCCGCCTTGCAAAACTGAAAGTCTCAGAGGATGTAATTAGCGCACCTCCTAAAAAACGCCTTAGCGCGTAGCCTCGCTCCCTGTTTAAATTACTACAAGTACTAGTATGCTGTAGAGTTCCAGGCAGCATGTTATGGAATCGTCGTGTTAGCGTAGTGCATTACTACTACTACTACCAGTCTCAGCCTTGTACCCTCTTAATTCCCGTTCCCTAGTTTTAATTCCCCCCAACCAAACGCGTTGGGCAGGTATGAGAATTCGGCCTGGCGACGAAGTGAGCCCATGGTTTTCGATCCATGTGCTTGCTGAAACCTGAAAGCGGTTCCTTGTCGGCCCCGTGTCCGTGGTTCAAAGCCTGTTTGGTCATCTCTGGGCTACTTTCTCTCCGTCGCCATGTTGGGCTTACTCAGAGCAGAGCATCCCTTTGTTCTCATTCATTCAGGCGGTGAATCTTACCTTTCGCGTGCAGGCGCAGGGGACATGAGAGAAGCGTAAAGAAAGAAAGAATAGTAGGCCATGCCGCTTTGGCGCGTGGCGCCAAGCGGGAACAGACCGCCGCCCTCCGGTCCCGTCACGCCAACCCGGAGACAAAGGTTGGTGTTTGTTGGCGCACAAATGTGCGGTGCCCAGGCAAGAAAGAGCCTCCTGAGCAACGACAAGAAGCGGTGCGCATCATCACCCCGTTGTTTCCCTGTGGGTTTTGGCTGTGCGCTTTCTTGTCATCATCCGTCCATAGTCCAAACCGGATGGAGACAACGGGGTCGCTGGCGTGCGCTTAAATGGCGCTTTGTTGGGTTCGAAAACAGCCCCCCGCCCAGGTGGGCAACGCTCGAGAAAGTCCAACAAGAGGGGCTCGTGATGGAGGCAGCAGCAGGCGGCCGTCTGCGATGCGTCAAGGAACCTGGCTGGGTGACGCGGGCAACGCGACAACGAAAACGGTCGCAACCCCGCCGCTTTCCCGCTGTCTTCTTCCTCCTTTTCCAAGTTCCTACTCTGTGTCCGTGCTCTCGACTTTAATCTGGTTGTTTGTTTCTTTCTGGCGGGGATGGAACCTTGTTTTCAATTATTCGCTCGTCGCTTCCGCGCCGGGACAAACTCGAGTGGGGAGGGCAGCGATAAGCTCGAATTTATTGGGGTTTGGACGCTTTTGCAGCTGCTTGTGGTGCCCTCTCCGTGTACGTGTTGCAAGCTGCCAAAACGAAATCAATTCGTCGTTGGCCGTACACACGAGCACCTTATTTATCTAGCTGCTCCTCGCAGCATCGCAAATGGCTTCGGGCATACAACCGAATCTCTCAAACCCGCCTCACACGTCCGATGGGTCGCCCGGTCAGGATTCTTTGACCCAGATGAGCCCCTCAAACGACCGGGCTGACCGGCACCCTCATATCCAGCCCAAATATGGCCCGCCCGCCACGTCGCACCCGACAACCCAACCCCACTTCAAATTGCACTAAATTTCCTCCCCCGAGCTGTCGGATCAATTTGCTATATCCTCTCTTCTTCCTCCTCCGCGCCGTCAGGCTCGCAGCTCTGCCGCCGCAGCCGTTGCCAGGCTCTTTGCCGCCAGCTCTGGAAGAGAGCTCCCGTCCTTGCTGGGCGGGGGACGTTGTCGCCGGCCTGGACGCCACCATGGTACATCCGGCAACTCTTTGGCTCTGCCTTGCGCTTGATGTGTTCGACACATTGAACGACCGGAATTATTGTGATTTTGTTAGGTTAATGATGGATTCCGATGCTTCGTCGGACGAGGAGTATGGACCGACGGAGCTTGACCAAACGATTCAAGATGAGTTCTTCGATTCATCGGATTTAGATGAAGAAGTGGACATGATCATTGTCGGTGTCAAAACCGGCAGACCTTGGGGTAGGGGGTTCCGAGCTGCGGATCTGGGATCGATGGGGAACAAGGGACGGCGAACACAATGTTTACCCAAGTTCGGGCCCTCTCGAAGAGGTAATACCCTACGTCATGCTTGATTATATTGAATGTATGATGTGGTTTACAGAGTTGATCTACCTCGAGATCTATATGAGCTAAACCCTAAGGCGATGAGGTGATGAATGTAGCTCTTGCCCTAAAGACTAAAAACCCTCGGTTTATATAGACACTAGTAGGGTTAGGGTTACCGAAGATAGATTACAATAAGGAATTAAAGAGATCCTGTGCCTTCTTGGCATGGAGGGCACACCACTGCTTCATAAATCTCCTATCATTATACGGCTCCACCAGTCTAGCCCATGTACAATGGGCCATCGCCCCGAGGAATCCTTATTCCATGACTCCCTCAGTAGCCCCCGAACTTGCCTCCAACGCCAGGGATTGTCCTCTGGAATCTTCACACTGTCGGCTTGCGAGACGAGTTCTTTTACTCCTTCATTCTGTTTGAAAACATATCAATTTCACCGAATACTATCCGGAACCCGCTCTAATATACTCGGGTCCGGACAGTTTCAAGGTTCTGGGATTCGAAGACATCTTCGAGATTGAGGTGGGACCATCAGATTTAATGCCGTTCCTCGGGGCAAGGGCTTCGCACACCTTTGTAGACGGCGTGCGGACCAACGCCGTCCTTCCATGCACCCGTCCTTTTGGCTTCACGATAAGACGCTTATTTATAGATCCAAAGGTGCTGAGAACAGTTATCTTCCCCCCTTCGCTAAAAATGACATCAAAGAAATTCTCCGATGCCATGGCCGACCTCCCAGGTTCATCCTCGCGCCCTCATGGCCTGCTCCTAGGCGATTGGTCAAGCTATCCAGTCTCGCGCATCCAGCTGAGTCGCTTGCAGACGCAGTGCTTCCTCCCACCGGTCGATCTGGTCCCAGTCCGCGCTGGTCTCATCTCCGTTGATTGCTGCGCCCTTGCCGAGAACTCTCCCGCCCCAAGTAAGGAGGAAAGGGTATGTCTCGTGCCCTTCCGTCTAAGAGGTTTGGGTTTTCCTATTCATCCCTCTCTACGGGGTCTGCTAGAGTTCTATGGGATCTGTCGGTGTCAAAATCGGCGGATCTCAGGTAGGGGGTCCCGAACTGTGCGCCTAGGCGGATGGTAACAGGAGACAAGGGACACGATGTTTTTACCCAGGTTTGGGCCCTCTCGATGGAGGTAAAACCCTACTCCTGCTTGATTAATATTGATGATATGGGTAGTACAAGAGTAGATCTACCACGAGATCAGAGAGACTAAACCCTAGAAGCTAGCCTATGGTATGATTGTTGTTCGTCCTATGAACTAAAACCCTCCGGTTTATATAGACACCGGAGAGGGCTAGGGTTACACAAAGTCGGTTACAATGGGAGGAGATCTACATATCCGTATCGCCAAGCTTGCCTTCCACGCCAAGGAATGTCCCATCCGGACACGGGACGAAGTCTTCAATCTTGTATCTTCATAGTCCAGGAGTCCGGCCAAAGGTTATAGTCCAGTCATCCGGAAACCCCCTAATCCGGGACTCCCTCAGTAGCCCCTGAACCAGGCTTCAATAACGACGAGTTCGGCACGCCAATTGTCTTCGGCATTGCAAGGCGGGTTCCTCCTTCGAATACTTCATAGAAGATTTTGAACACAAGGATAGTGTCCGGCTCTGCAAAATAAGTTCCACATACCACCGTAGAAAGAATAATGTTTGTATAAATCTAATCTGCTGACGTATTTCGCAGCGTGACATCATGCCACAGCCAAGCCTTTATTCAGATCGTTTTACTGTCCCACCTCAGCACGTTTAGCGAGGCGGTTTCCTTGGCACGTCTTGTCAAAGCAGAGATCATGTCCCTTTATTCCGGGATTCTCATCAATACGGGCGTGGGTAACCCAATCGTGCCTATTGGTATGTCTCCTCAATCGAAGGCGAGTCCCGAACGGTCATGGGGAGGGCTCTTGGTATTCAACCTCTTTATAAAGAGACCAAGGCTCGACTCCTTTCTTTCAATCTCAATCAAATCCGCCTCTTACCTTGAGTTCCAACACCCAAAGCTTCAGATTCAGGCGCTTCGGACTTCCGACGATGTCCGGCTCCGACCTTCAAGGCTGGTGGATGCCTTCCTCCATTACAGAAGAAGACGTGTTAAAGTTAAGAGACGCCAGGTATCTAACCGGCGAAATCTTGCATAGGCTGCCTGCTCAAGGGCAGGTCATTCCCACTCCCAAGCCCGGTGAGAGCGTGGTGTTCGCGTCTCACTTCCTTCGGGGGCTAAGCTTCCTGATTGACCCCTTCATGAGGGGGCTCATGTTTTATTACGGGATGGAATTTCACGACTTAGCTCCGGAGTCCATCCTCCATATTTCATCGTTCATTGTCGTGTGCGAGGCCTTCCTCCATATTACTCCTCACTTCCGATTGTGGCTCAAAACCTTCAAAGTAGAGCCGAAGATGATCGAGGGCCAGCACGCGGAGTGCGGAGGTGCTGCTATAAGCAAGATTGCCGATGCTCCATGGCCCAAGGGCTCTTTTCAAGAGGAGTTCGGCTTGTGGCAACAAGAGTGGTTTTATATCACAGCTCCCAGGGGCACCAAATGGGTGGCGCCACCTGCCTTTCGCTCGGGTCCCCCAGCACAGCTAGCATCATGGGTCAATAAAGGGCTTAACTGGGGTCCGTCCAAGGACGTGCCCTTGTTGCAGGGCCGCGTTCAAGATCTCCTAGAAAGAGATATCAATCTGGCCGTAGTGACGCAGGTTATGTTGATTCACCGCGTCCTGCCCTGCAAACGCCACCCCCTCCGCTTGTGGGAGTTTGATCCGGACCACGAGCCCTCCAACATTTTGCGGGCGCGACGCCCATGGAGATGTACAAACTGTTCTTTGGATCACAAGCGATGTGTCCGGACTCGTCCGAGGACGCAGGTCTGAGCTGCAATCGCCCGGATACTCAAGTAAGTAGCCCTGTACCCGGACACGCTATCCGTATATTTATCATAAAATTGCCCTTAAAAGAGCTGTCCTTTAAACAGGAGTGGATAGCGAAAGCAAAGCTAATCAGGTGTCCGGCCCCCCTCCTTGAGACTACGCCGGATCCCGTGTTAACCAGGATGCTGGAGGTTGCGCCTTTGGAAGAAGGCGAAGAGGGGAACAAGGAAGCTACCGCCTCCCCGAATGAGGCTGTCAGGAAAGGAGGAATTGAGAATTCCTCTAACCAGGGGAAAAAGAGGACCGCCTCTGAAGACCCGGAGGCCATGGCCTCAAAGCGGGGGAAGAAATCTTCGTCAGAGGGTCCGGCGTTGGGAGGTGCCTCGATCGCATCGCATCCCCAAGGGGATCAGCTCTCTACCGAGCCGTAAGTAAAGAGGGGGGTTTTAAAATGAGAGATATCCCCATTCTATTTCTGAGGAAGATAACCAAAATTTTACCTTGTAGTTTGGATCTCCGCCCTTCTCAGCAGAGCTCATCTTCAGGGGATCTTCGTCCGGAGATGATGGAGAGCGGAACGCATCCCCCTGCCGTACCGCCTTGCGAGGCAGGCGACCCTGAGGTGTCGTCACGGAGGGTTTCTCCGAATCCGGCAGGGCCGGAAGGCAGTCGTATGGCCCCCCAAGGCCCTCCGTGTCCGGCCTTCGAAGAAGGCCATCGGACGAGTCCGACACCGTCTGGTCTGCGTTCGGAGGAGCTGAAGGATCTGCTCGGGCGAGCGTCTATCTCAGAAGAACACCGTGCATTGATGGATACGGTGATTAGAAGGATTTCATCCGCGGAGAGCGGGTTGTACGAGGACGTCAGGAGTTTACTGACAGGTTTTGAGGTACGTGAAATGATGTACCTTTTGACAGATCCGCATATATAAGATGTGCCCTGTATAGATAGTAGCCCTTGAGACTCGGTGCGTTGTCAAAAAGGACGGCGCGCCGAGGATCATAATCCCAGGTATAATATTGCGCCTTTCCTATGTAGGTGGCGAAGTATCCGGTGGCTGGCCGGACTGATGAATTTGCCGAGCTAAAGCGGCAACTTGACATGGCAGATGCCGACATCGTGCTTGTCAACAAGCAGCTTGACGAGGCACAAGGTATATAATTTCTTCGAAGACACCTGGTAAGAGGAGCTTGATGCCCGTACCTCACAACATATGTGCTTGATGCAGATGGTGCCGCTGCCATGGAGAACCTTCGGGCGGAACTTGCCCGAGCCAAGGAGCAGGCCAGGAAAAGCGATGCGGCTGCCTTAAAGGTGGCTGAAGAGCTGAAAGCCGAACAGGCTGCTCACTGCCAAAGCAAGAAGGAAATGGACGAGATGGCTGAAAAGTTGAAGAATGCTGCCGACCGCTGCAAGCTTCTTGAAAAAGAAGATCGGGTGGCACAGAAGGACCTAGAGAAAGGTCACTACCGAGGCCAAGGATACTCGCTCTGCGATGAGAGCTATGAAGGAGGAGCTACGTCAGGCCGGAGATATCACAGCTGGAAAGCCCTATATGCTGCGGATGAAGTTCGGGGATCCTAAATATGCTCCGTTGGACCGGAAGTGGAGTGCGGCAAACACTTACCTGGACTTGGCGGCGAGTGCCGCGGACGCGGCCGAACACTTCCGTGATCAAAATGACCACGAAGTGGAGAAGCTTTTTTGGTCGCAGTTCCACAATCCAGAGCGCCCACTTTCAGTATTCGATCATTTGGCCGCATGGGCGGAGCTGAATAGGTTATCCAGACTCGCCATGAATCATGTTGTGAGTCATCTGTGGCCGAAAAGGCCCGAGCCGAAGAGTTATTTTAGCTTGGTTTAGCAGTTCCTCGGTGTGGTGCCACATATTAATGCAATGAAGAGGTCGGCGTGCATAGAGGATGCACAGATGGCTCTTGCCGGTGTCAAGACATACTGGGCGGATATGAAGGCCAGTGCTGTTGCATCCCAAGATTCGGACGAAAGCCGAGTACCTGCTGAGCACTATTTTCAGGAAGTTCTGTAGGGCACTCGTTTAATAGAGACGCAGTGCTCGAAGGATGTTATGTTCGAATAACATGTATCATTGTAAAACAATGTTTTGATGGAATATAAAAGCTTTTTATACTTGTGCTTTCAAGAATTAGAATACCTCCTCTGCGGTCGTTAATGTATATGTGTATATAACCTGAAAGATGGCAGTCTTCGGATTCAGCCCCCACGCATATAATGCGGGGGTGTTCGCAGAAGGCGCATTTTCACACTTGATCCAATGTCTTGGTCCTATAAAGGAGGTGATAGCGCAGCGAACTAGGCAACCGGACTATAATGCTTTATCACTTTCACTTAGCCATAGGAGTTTGACAGTGGGGCTACTATATAGCCCCTAGGGGCACCGCGCTCACCCGAATTCGGGGCGCGTGTGTGCCTGACAAGGAAACGGCCCTTCGTTAATGCGGAGGAATCCTAAAGATTCCATCGGGTCATCGAGTGGTTGACCAGTCTCACGCTACATCATGACAGTCAGTTTTCGGCTTTCTCTACTGAGGTGCTCGCCTGGCCAAACCAGGGCACAATCGCAGTAGTTCTCCTGGTGCCACCTTAGCCGATAGAGCGAAACGTAAGGCAGCAAAACACAGGAGCCGGGCAAACCCAACATTTGACCAAAGACATGATTCAGAGCTGATGCATATAAGGCCAAACTCGAGACGCCGAACACTCCCTAAGGTATTCGGTGTTTATGAAGACGGGCTGAACAACGCCGTTGGTAAGAAGCCCCTGGTGTCCAGGTACGCGCAAAATTCTGACGTGGCCACATGCCAAGACGCCAGCCTCCTCCTCGGTTATGGAAAGAAACCAGGGGATGTTATCAACAAGAGACAGTAAAAAAGGTTTACGCAGGGTCTTAATCTGAAAAGAATCCTTGGAACAGGTCCCTACTACACGTCTGCGCCTGTGTCTCCGTTGTGCCGTATCCTGGACGGGTGTAGCACGGTGCTCATTTGTAAAAGAGAGGAACTTAGTTGAAAACAATCATGTGAAAAGCTATGTTATATTAAATAAACAAAGTATAGTTCGGGAAATGGGTAGAATTGAGCTTTATTGTCTCTTGTTGTATACGCGCGGAGCCCCTTGTACGGGGGTATGTGGCTATTAAGCCCCTGTATGTTTACGCCGGACTCGTCTAACCATGTCCGGGGTCTGAACGACCTGTTTAGGTGCTTTGGTTAGTGAAGCCGGTTTAGTGTGTGGCTGTCAAGGCAGCCGCACAGTATTCCGCGCTCGAGGAACACTCGATATTTCCCTTTAATGAGATGATGCCTCGCGGACCGGGCATTTTAAGCGTAAGGGATGCATAATGCGGTATTGCGTTAAAGCGGGCGAAAGCTTCGCATCCCAATAGTGCTTGATAGCCACTTGTAAATGGGGCGATGTGAAAGGTTAGCTTTTCACGGCGGAAGTTGTCGGGGAAGCCAAACATAACTTCCAGCAGGAGAGAACCCGTACAATGGGTATCTGGGCCTGGCGTTACCCCTTGAAAGGAAGTGTTGCCATGGCGAATTTTTGTTGGGTTTATCCCCATTTTGCGGACTGTGTCCTGGTATAGCAGGTTTAGATCACTGCCGCCATCCATTAGGACTTGTGTAAAGTGGAGTCCGTCAATTATCGGATCTAATACCAAGGCAGTCCAGCCTGCATTGCGGATACTTCTAGAGTAATCCTGATGGTCGAAGGTGATTGGTTGTAACAACCAGTGGCGGGACTCTTCTGGGACAGGCCGTATAGCGCGTATCTCTATAGGCGCCACTCTGTTCTTCTCTTTTGTCTCGTGAAGTGAGTTTACTGTTTTGACTTCTTGTGGGAACTTCTTTTGTTCTCCGGTGCTCTGCTTGTGGGGTTCGTCATCGTCCTAGCTTGGTATGTCGAGCCCCTTGTGTTCGGCGTTAAGTTTGCCGGATTGCTTGAAGACCCAACAATCTCTGTGGGTATGGTTTGCAGGCTTCCCGGAAGTACTATGGATTTGGCATGTTTTGTCCAAGATGTTGTTTAGGTTAGATAGCTCGTCCCTACTATCCTTGAGGGGCAGCTTTTTCTGATTCTGCCGAGAGCTTTTGAATCCGGCGTTGACTGCCGCGCTCTTCAGGCTGTTTCCCTTGGTTCGGCGCTGGTCCTTGCTACGTCGTGGTTTCCCATTTCCATCCCTAACTTCGGATGTACTTGGGTCGCTGGAGCTGCTTCTTGCCAACTAGCTATCCTCTCCTGCGCAAAAGCGGGTCATGAGGCTTGTTAATGCGGCCATTGTTCTTGGCTTTTCTTGGCTGAGGTGTCTGGCGAGCCATTCGCCTCGAACACTGTGTTTGAAAGCTGCTAGGGCTTCGGCGTCCGGACAGTCGACTATCTGGTTCTTTTTAGTAAGAAATCTGTTCCAGAGTTTCCGGGCTGACTCTCCAGGTTGTTGAGTTATATGACTTAGATCGTCTCCAGCCGGAGGTCGGACATAGGTCCCTTGTAAATTCGCCCGAAAAGCATCCTCGAGCTCTTCCCAACTTCCGATGGTGTTTTTGGGAAGGCTTTTAAGCCAGTGCCGGGCTGGCCCTTTGAGCTTGAGGGGTAAGTATTTTATGGCGTGGAGGTCATCTCCTCTAGCCATGTGTATGTGGAGGATATAGTCCTCAATCCAGACTCCAGGGTCTGTTGTTCCGTCGTATGCCTCTATGCTTACGGGTTTGAATCCCGCTAGAAATTCATGGTCCAGCACCTCATCGGTGAAACAGAGGGGGTGTGCGGCACCTCTATATTTGGGTGTGCCGTGATGTTCGGATACTTGTTGCGTTGCATTGCTTACTAGAGCTTGCTTTCTTGGCCCGTAGATAGATCTGGCTGGGCCATCTTTTTGATGTGAATCCTTGTGCGGATCGCGTGCCGGCTTGAGTGCGGCGCCCCTTGCCGCTCTATGTTGGCCATGGGGTTGCTTATCCGACCGGGTGTCTTCTTTATTTTTTGATTGTGGGGGCTCTAAGGCCTACTCATCAAATTCCGGCAGTAATTTCCGCTTCGGATAGCTCTTTGTGTGGCGACTGTCGCCGTACTTGTCTGCGGTGTTGAGTACTTTGCCCCATCTAATTCTGAGTGCATCTTCCGCTGTTTTGAGCTTCCGCTTCTACTTTTTCAGGCTACGCGCAGTGGCGACGAGCCTTTTGTGGAGGTTCTTCTTCTCCAGCAACTTGTCCGGCGTGAGGTCGTTCGGACTATTATCTTCACCGGGGACGGGTTGTTCGGTTTGTTTACCCAAACTTCCCTGTTCGGACAGTTGCTCGATGGCATGTTCGTCGTCCGCCGGTTCGCCCTGCTCTGCGGCTGGGTCTCTGTCGTGGTGGGGTTTGGCGCGTCGCTTACGCCGCCGCTTTGATTGCTTTTCGAGGGAACGTTCCCTCGTTGCGTCCCTTTGTTCCTCGTCGTCGTTTCTTTTAGGTGTGTCCACCATGTATACATCGTGAGATGAGGTGGTTGTCCAGTGCCCTATAGGCGCTGATTCCTGTTCGTCTCCTACATCGTCGTCCATACCGTCGATGTCTTCGGAGTCGAAATCGAGCATGTCGGTTAAATCATCGACAGTGGCTATGAAGTGGGCGGTGGGTGGGCTTTGAATTTCTTCATCGTCCGCATCCCAACCTTGCTGACCATAGTCCGGCCAGGGCTCTCCTGATAAAGAGAGAGACTTTAGTGAATTCAGAACGTCGCCAAAGGGCAAGTGCTGAAAGATGTCCGCGGCGGCGAACTCCATGAGCGGCGCCCAATCGGGTTTGATAGGGGCGCAGGAAGTTCAGAGTTTGGAGAAGAGTCCGGCACCTTGGAGTCGTGAGCTTCGCAAAGGACAAGACTGGTGTTCGGCTCGATCGCCATAGAGATTGCAGCCCCCGAGGCGGTGTCCAGCCATCCGTCCTTGATTGGCGCAGTCGGCTCCGAACTAAGGGTTGGAGCGGACACTGGGGCGGCCTCCTGGGCACTGTTAGGCGGCAGAGCTAGATCATGCCCATCGTGACAGTGCGACGTGCTCGGCTGTGGCTCGAACCCGTCGAAGATCAAGTCTCCGCGGATGTCAGCCGTGTAGTTTGAACTTCCAAATCTGACCTGATGGCCAGGGGCGTAGCTTTCGATCTGCTCCAGATGGCCAAGCGAATTGGCCCGCAGTGCAAAGCCGCCGAATACGAAGATCTGTCCAGGGAGGAAAGTCTCACCCTGGACCGCGTCGTTGTTGATGATCGGAGGAGCCATCGGGCCTAAAGATGACGACATAGAGGAACTCTCAATGAAAGCACCAATGTCGGTGTCAAAACCGGCGGATCTCGGGTAGGGAGTCCCGAACTGTGCGTCTAGGTGGATGGTAACAGGAGACAAGGGACACGATGTTTTTACCCAGGTTCGGGCCCTCTCGATGGAGGTAAAACCCTACTCCTGCTTGATTAATATTGATGATATGGGTAGTACAAGAGTAGATCTACCACGAGATCAAAGAAGCTAAACCCTAGAAGCTAGCCTATGGTATGATTGTTGTTCGTCCTACGGACTAAAACCCTCCGGTTTATATAGACACCGGAGAGGGCTAGGGTTACACAGAGTCGGTTACAATGGGAGGAGATCTACATATCTGTAGCGCCAAGCTTGCCTTCCACGCCAAGGAATGTCCCATCCGGACACGGGACAAAGTCTTTAATCTTGTATCTTCATAGTCCAGGAGTCCGGCCAAAGGTTATAGTCCAGTTATCCGGACACCCCTAATCCGGGACTCCCTCAGGATCCAGCTCCACAATCTCACCCCGGGGTCCATATTCACATTTCTAGCTTCGTAGCTTTGTGCGAGATATTCCTGAGTTGCGAGCCCCACTTTGACTTGTGGAGGAAGTATTTCTGTCTTGTTCCTCACCTCTGGGAGGGATCTATATTTGAGGTAGGCGGCGCCGAAGTATGGCGAATAGTTAGGACAAGGTACCCAACCGGGACCCCACAGAAAGATCCCGAAGGATGGACTTCAGAGTGGTTTTATACTGAAGATGTTCCTCTCCCCGATCCAATTCGGCAAGGGTTGGTTACCCTAATATTAGATGACCTGCCTATAAAGCGGTACAACTGGCAGCCCAGAGGTCTTTCCCAATAGGACAACGAAGAAGTGTGTGCAATGTCGGCCAAGATCAGGCTGTTAACTAGCAGCAAGCTGACCGTGGTCGAAGTTATGGCCATTGTCATTACCCGATGCGTGCAACCCCTCCAACAGTGGGTTCACCCTTTATGGTGCTATAACGAGACCAATGATGTGACACGTTGCCAACAGCAAGGTCCAGACAAAAGCTGCCCTGGCTAAAATACTGGCCGATCTCTTTAAGGGAGAAGAAGCAGAGTTCGCTCGCATGAGTATTCAGGAAGGCTGCTCCGAATACAATCCGACGGACTGGGTATGCCATAATCCATTATTTTGAGCCCACAGTTCATGCCGTATTCTTACTGGTAGCCACTTGAACAGGGATGGAGGCATCAGATTGCGTCCATCAGTTGTCTTCCTCCTCAACCAGAGAATCACTCTCGTGATGGCGATCTAGGGTATCATGACGACCCAGAGACGTCAATCAAATTTGAAGATGGGGTATTCTATCAGGAGGGCCTTGACGGCGTCAAGGTGGCCATAACAGCCGTTCACCCCGGGGCTCTTCCCTCTTCCTCAGTAAGTGAAAAGAAGGCCCTCTCCCAAACAGGGCGCTCGTCTCGCACTACCCCCATGTGCTAACTTCTGCTCCCAAGGGTCGCCGCACTACGCGTAAGAATTCCTCGGCAGGAGCACAGACCGTGCCAGCTCCAGCCCTTGCTGGGAGATCAAAGCGGAAAGCCTCCACCGAAGTGGAGGCACCTGCCTCCTCAGCCTAGAGGTAACATATTTTGCAATTGCCGTGAGGGTCGCCGTTGGCACTTTTTTTTATTGAAGCTTGCTCAATTTTGCAGAAGGCGCATGCCTCTATACCAGTCCGAAGATCACACAGATGCGCCGAACCGCAACTCCGGTCCCAAGTCTTCGGCTCAAGCCAGAGCCTCCTCCGAACACGCGGCAGCTGGCATACCCCCGGCGGACTCCGATGATTTTTCGGTCACTAATTCCGAAGTCGAGAGCGTAATGAACCATCGCCGCCGGAGGGAGACTTTATGTCATTCTTCCTTTGCCAACAAGAATTCAGTGCTTTTAATTCGGACGCGTACCTTGGAGCGGCCCAGACAGGTCTTGACGGGATTGCCAGTCTTTTTGCTACCAGGGTGCATGTATATAGCTTGAAAGCATATCATGTTCCCGAACCAACCAGCCCCCCAGCCTTAATTTGGGCGCGACAACCAAGTTAAGGGTGGCTAATGATTTTATTTTCGTAGGCTGCAAGAGAGCAGAAAAAAAGCTGTCTGAGGACCTTGAAGTTAGACGGACACAGTTGGTCGAAACCAAGGCCGAACTGGATGCGGCTCGAAAAGCCAGCAACGAAATGTCCGGTAAGTAGAAAAGACTTGTTGCACAGGTATACGTTGTATTTTATGCATTAACACCATATTCTCCATATTGCCGCGGGAACTGTAAGCGAGCTGCAAAGGGAGCTAGGGGCTGGCGAACGGGTGCTGACGCGAAGTCAGGAGGAGAAAAATCAGCTCAAGGAAGAGAAACAACGAAAAGCCGAGGAAATTGAAAGCTTAAGAACCCAGCTGGCGTAAGCCTTGGATGAGAACTAGAAGCTAAAAGGTGGCATATTTGGTAAGTATTGCCTTGTCTGGTACGGTAGTCCAGTGAATTGGCGTTGTAATGACGATATGCAACACCTGCTTGATAGGTCTCCTAACTCAGCGGCCCGAGGAAGAAGCCAACGCCTATGACGGGAACCTAAAGGAGCTGTCGAAGACCTATTAAAGGGCCCGGAAAGCCATGAAGAGCATGGTGAAGGCAGTATGCCTGTCAGATGCGCCACCTGAGAGTATTGCTGAACTAGCCAGTCTCTTTAAAGGGCCTCGATGAAGGTTCGAATTATGGAAGATCTCGGCCTGTAGAGAAGGAGCACGCGAGGCGTGGGCTATGGTAAAGACCCGTTTCACCAAGCTAGATCCGGTGCATATGGCCCGGGTTGGTCCAGTGGGTCCTGACGGCCAAGAGATACCACCGAGCTTGGTGTATGATGAGGTGATGCCAGCTACTCGCTATTATCAAAAGGGTTGTGCTTTAGAACAATTGATAGACAATGTCGAGAATGAGTAATCTTGTCAATTCTATGTATCTATGTATTTTACGTTGACTGTGCTCAATCCACGTTCTTATTTCTATTTTTGAAAGAATGTTGTCTTGACTGGCCATCGGCTTCTGCCTCACCGATTAGAGATCGGGGAGTGTTCTGTACTGTGTGCCATAGGAAACAAGGCAACAATTTGGGAACCAGGAAATCCGGCTCTCTGGTTTAAACAGACAAAACATATGCGGAGAGCGATGTTATATTACTGTTTAATGTAAGAAATATCTTCTGATGAAAATAGTTCCTCCAAGAGTTCCTTTCATTGGGTAAAATTATAGTCCGGACACGTAGGGTCAACACACACCAATGGCTTTTTTTAAATAAAAACCCTAGTAGTACGCTCGAGGCTATATTCACTTCCCTTAGGCCGACTTGTTGTTTTCTGTAAGAATGCTAGCTTTCGGCTTCACCTGTCTGAGGTATGATCCCGGGTGACCCAATCGTAACAATCATAGAGGTGCTCCCTTTACGCCTTAGCCGAACAATCGGGAATGTAGGGGTACGCACAGGAGCCAGGCAACCCAGCTTGGCAAAGATCTTAAGGCAAACAAGTGCATATGTTGGCTTTAACATATGCGAGAAGGATGCAATTAGTACGAATGCGATTTATACATTTATACGGCTCTTCCGAGGGAGCCCAGGCAAAGCTGGGTGTTACATTCAATGATTATATAATGTGAGCTTGGTATGGTTCGGTTTAGCCGGACTAGTACCATGTCGAAGAGAAAAAAAGGAAAATGAAAGAAGGGAAAGGTGGATATGTATGTCAAACTCAGGCGTAAAAACGTGCAGCCTTGCTGCGCTCCACGGGTTCGATTCAAGGACGTCGTCGGATGGGCGGCAAAGACGATATGCTCCTCCTATGAGTACTTCATCGATGATGTATGCCCCCTCCCATTTAGGCGACAATTTGTTCTTCTGTTTCACGGGGAGTTAGAGGATGAGATCTCCCACATAATATGTCTTCGCCTGGACTTCACGATTCTGGTAGCGCCGCGCTTACTGATGATAGAACGCGAACCGAGCTCGAGCTATGTCCCATTCTTCTTCTAGAGTGTCTAGATCATCCTGCCGATCAAGCTCGGCTTCCTTTTCTTCGTACATGCGCACTCTAGGCACGTCATGGATAAGGTCACATGAGAGAACTGCTTCCGCATCGTATACCATAAAAAATGGTGTGAATCCGGTTGACCGATTAGGGTAGTGCACAACCCCCATAGCACGGAATTGAGTTCCTTGACCCAATGGCAGTCTGATTGTTCAAGGGATCGAACTAGACGAGGCTTAATGCCGCTCATAATGAGTCTGTTGGCTCGCTTGACCTGTCCGTTGGTCTGTGGGTGGTACACCGAGGCGTAATTGAGCTTATTGCCTGATAACCCACAAGTATAGGGGATCAGTTGTAGCCTCTTCCGATAAGTAAGAGTGTTGAACCTAGCGAGGAGCTAAAGGTAGAACAAATATTCCCTCAAGTTCTGTCGACCACCGATACAACTCTACACACGCTTAACGTTTGCTTTACCTAGAACAAGTATGAAACTAGAAGTACTTTGTAGGTGTTGGTGGATAGGTTAGCAAGATAATAAAGAGCGCGTAAATAAAAACTAGGGGGTGTTAGGTAAAGGCACAACTAAGTTAGTTTTAGTAGAAAGATTTTTGTTACGAGAAAGTTATTTGTCCCTAGGCAATCGATAACTAGACTGGTAATCACTATTGCAATTTTATTTGAGGGAGAGGCATAAGCTAACATACTTTCTCTTTTTGGATCATATGCACTTATGATTGGAACTCTAGCAAGCATCCGCAACTACTAAAGATCATTAAGGTAAAACCCAACCATAGCATTATAGTATCAAGTCCTCTTTATGCCCATACGCAAACAACCTACTTACTCGGGTCTACGCTTCTGTCACTCACGCTACCCACCATAAGAAAATCATGAACATATTGCAAACCCTACAACAGGGATCTCTCACGCTTGCGCAACACGGAGAGCACCATAGGACATCACCAATAATAAAACTGTTGGAAATATGCCCTAGAGGCAATAATAAAATCGTTATTATTATATGTCTTTGTTCATGATAATTGTCTGTTATTCATGCTATAATTGTATTATCCGGAAATCATAATACACGTGTGAATACATAGACCACAACATGTCCCTAGTAAGCCTCTAGTTGACTAGCTCATTGATCAACAGATAGTCATGGTTTCCTGACTATGGACATTGGATGTCATTGATAACGGGATCACATCATTAGGAGAATGATGTGATGGACAAGACCCAATCCTAAGCATAGCTCAAAGATCGTGTAGTTCGTTTAGCTAGAGCTTTTCCAAATGTCAAGTATCATTTCCTTAGACCATGAGATTGTGCAACTCCCGAATACCGTAGGAGTGCTTTGGGTGTGCCAAACGTCACAACATAACTAGGTGACTATAAAGGTACACTACGGGTATCTCCGAAAGTGTCTGTTGGGTTGGCACGAATGGAGACTGGGATTTGTCACTCCGTATGACCGAGAGGTATCTCTGGGCCCACTTGGTAATGCATCATCATAATGAGCTCAATGTGACCAAGTGTCTGGTCATGGGATCATGCATTATGGTACGAGTAAAGTGACTTGCCGGTAACGAGATTAAACGAGGTATTGGGATACCGATTATCGAGTCTCGGGCATGTAACGTATCGATTGACAAAGGGAATAGTATATGGGGTTGTTCGAATCCTCGACATCGTGGTTCATCCGATGAGATCATCGAGGAGCATGTGGGAGCCAACATGGGTATCCAGATCCCGCTGTTGGTTATTGACCGGTGAGGTGTCTCGGTCATGTCTGCATGTCTCCCGAACCCTAGGGTCTACACACTTAAGGTTCAGTGACGCTAGGGTTGTAGAGATATGAGTATGCAGCAAACCAAAAGTTGTTCGGAGTCCCGGATGAGATCTCGGACGTCATGAGGAGTTCCGGAATGGTCTGGAGGTAAAGAATTATATATAGGAAGTCGAGTTTTGGCCATTGGGAAAGTTTCATGGGTCACCGGTATTATACCAGGACCACCGGAAGGGTCCCGGGGGTCCACCGGGTGGGGCCACCTATCCCGGAGGGCCCCATGGGCTGAAGTGGGAGGGGAACCAGCCCTTGGTGGGCTGGTGTCCCCCCCTTGGGCCTAGGGTTGGAAACCCTAGGGGTGGGGGGCGCCTCCACTTGCCTTGGGGGGCAAGGCACCCCCCTTGGCCGCCGCCCCCCTTGGAGATTCAATCTCCTAGGGCCGGCACCCCCCTAGGGGCCCTATATAAAGAAGGAGGAGGGAGGGCAGCCGCACCCTGGCACTTGGCGCCTCCCTTCCCCCTTGCTACACCTCTCCCTCTCGCAGACGCTTGGCGAAGCCCTGCCGGGATCCCTGCTGCATCCACCACCACACCGTCGTGCTGCTGGATCTTCATCAACCTCTCCTTCCCCCTTGCTGGATCAAGAAGGAGGAGACGTCTCCCTGACCGTACGTGTGTTGAACACGGAGGTGCCGTCCATTCGGCGCTAGGATCTCTGGTGATTTGGATCACGGCGAGTATGACTCCCTCAACCCCGTTCTCTTGAACGCTTCCGCTCAATCTACAAGGGTATGTAGATGCACTCCTCTCTCTCGTTGCTAGATGAACTCATAGATTGATCTTGGTGAAACCATAGGAATTTTTTTATTTTCTGCAACGTTCCTCAACAGTGGCATCATGAGCTAGGTCCATGCGTAGTTCTCTTTGCACGAGTAGAACACAATTTTGTTGTGGGCGTAGATGTTGTCAACTTTCTTGCCACTACTAGTCTTATTTTGCTTCAGTGGTATTGTGGGATGAAGCGGCCCAGACCGACCTTACACGTACGCTTACGCGAGACAGGTTCCACCGACTGATATGCACTAGTTGCATAAGGTGGCTAGCGGGTGTCTGTCTCTCCCACTTTAGTTGGAGCGGATTCGATGAAAAGGGTCCTTATGAAGGGTAAATAGAAGTTGACAAATCACGTTGTGGCTTTTACCTAGGTAAGAAAACGTTCTTGCTAGAACCCTATTGCAGCCACGTAAAACATGCAACAACAATTAGAGGACGTCTAACTTGTTTTTGCAGCATATGATTTGTGATGTGATATGGCCAAAAGTTGTGATGAATGATGAATGATATATTGTGATGTATGAGATCATGTTCTTGTAATAGGAATCACGACTTGCATGTCGATGAGTATGACAACCGGCAGGAGCCATAGGAGTTGTCTTAATTATTGTATGACCTGCGTGTCAATGATCTAACGGCATGTAATTACTTTACTTTATTACTAAACCGTTAGCCATAGTAGTAGAAGTAATAGTTGGCGAACAACTTCATGGAGACACGATGATGGAGATCATGATGATGGAGATCATGGTGTCATGCCGGTGACGAAGATGATCATGGAGCCCCGAAGATGGAGATCAAAGGAGCTATATGCTATTGGCCATATCATGTCACTGTTTAATTGCATGCGATGTTTATTATGTTTTTGCATCTTGTTTACTCAGAACGACGGTAGTAAATAAGATGATCCCTCATAATAATTTCAAGAAAGTGTTCACCCTAACTATGCACCATTGCGAAAGTTCGTCGTTTCAAAGCACCACGTGATGATCGGGTGTGATAGATTCCGACGTTCACATACAACGGGTGTAAGACAGATTTTCACATGCAAAACACTTAGGTTAACTTGACGAGCCTAGCATGTACAGACATGGCCTCGGAACACAAGAGACCGAAAGGTCGAACAAGAGTCGTATGGAAGATACGATCAACATGGAGATGTTCACCGATGATGACTAGTCCGTCTCACGTGATGATTGGACACAGCCTAGTCGACTCGGATCATGTATCACTTAGATGACTAGAGGGATGTCTAATCTGAGTGGGAGTTCATTAATAATTTGATTAGATGAACTTAATTATCATGAACTTAGTCTAAAACCCTTTGCAAATATGTCTTGTAGATCAAATGGCCAACGCTCATGTCCACCTCAACTTCAACGTGTTCCTAGAGAAAACCATAGCTGCAAAGAATGATTATGTCTTAGAAGCACCGCTAGGTGAAGCTCCCATCCCAGAGAACCAAGACGTCATGAACGCTTGGTAGTCTCGTGCTGATGATTACTCCCTTGTTCAGTGCGGCATGCTTTACAGCTTAGAACCGGGGCTCCAAAAGCGTTTTGAGAAACACGAAGCATATGAGATGTTCGAAGAGCTGAAAATGGTTTTCCAAGCTCATGCCCGGGTCGAGAGATATGAAGTCTCCTACAAGTTCTTCAGCTGTAAGATGGATGAAAATAGTTCTGTCAGTGAGCACATACTCAAAATGTCTGGGTTGCACAACCGCTTGACTTAGTTTGGAGTTAATCTCCCGGATGACGCGGTTATTGACAGAATCCTTCAGTCGCTTCCACCGAGCTACAAGAGCTTTGTGATGAACTTCAATATGCAGAGGATGGAAAAGACCATTCCTGAAGTATATTCAATGCTGAAATCAGCAGAGGTTGAGATCAAAAAGGAACATCAAGTGTTGATGGTGAATAAAACCACTAAATTCAAGAAAGGCAAGGGTAAGAAGAACTTCAAGAAGGACGGCAAGGAAGTTGCCGCGCCCGGTAAGCCAGCTGCCGGGAAGAAGTCAAAGAATGGACCCAAGCCTAAGACTGAGTGCTTTTATTGCAAAGGGAAGGGTCACTGGAAGCGGAACTGCCCCAAATACTTAGCGGACAAGAAGGCCGGCAACACTAAAGGTATATGTGATATACATGTAATTGATGTGTACCTTACCAGTGCTCGTAGTAGCTCCTGGGTATTTGATACCGGTGCCGTTGCTCATATTTGTAACTCAAAGCAAGAGCTGCGGAATAAGCGGAGACTGGCGAAGGACGAGGTGACGATGCGCGTCAGGAATGGTTCCAGAGTCGATGTGATCGCTGTTGGCACGCTACCTCTACATTTACCTACGGGATTAGTTTCAAACCTCAATAATTGTTATTTAGTGCCAGCTTTGAGCATGAACATTGTATCTGGATCTCGTTTAATACGAGATGGCTACTCATTTAAATCCGAGAATAATGGTTGTTCTATTTATATGAGAGATATGTTTTATGGTCATGCCCCGATGGTCAATGGTTTATTCTTAATGAATCTCGAATGTGATGTTACACATATTCATAGTGTGAATACCAAAAGATGTAAAGTTGATAACGATAGTCCCACATACTTTTGGCACTGCCGCCTTGGTCACATTGGTGTCAAGCGCATGAAGAAGCTCCATGCTGATGGACTTTTAGAGTCTCTCGATTATGAATCATTTGACACATGCGAGCCATGCCTCATGGGCAAAATGACCAAGACTCCGTTTTTCGGAACAATGGAGCGAGCAACCAACTTATTGGAAATCATACATACTGATGTGTGCGGTCCAATGAGCGTTGAGGCTCGTGGAGGATATCGTTATGTTCTCACTCTCACTGATGACTTGAGTAGATATGGGTATGTCTACTTGATGTAACACAAGTCTGAGACCTTTGAAAAGTTCAAGGAATTTCAGAATGAGGTAGAGAATCAACGTGACCGAAAAATAAGTTCTTACAATCAAATCGTGGAGGAGAATATTTAAGTCACGAATTTGGTGCGCACTTAAGGAAATGTGGAATCGTTTCACAACTCACGCCGCCTAGAACACCTCAGCGTAACGGTGTGTCCGAACGTCATAATCGCACTTTATTGGATATGGTGCGATCTATGATGTCTCTTACCGATTTACCGCTATCCTTTTGGGGATACGCTCTAGAGACAACTATATTCACTTTAAATAGGGCACCGTCTAAATCCGTTGAGATGACACCGTATGAATTATGGTTTGGGAAGAAACCTAAGCTGTCGTTTCTAAAAGTTTGGGGATGCGATGCTTATGTCAAGAAACTTCAACCTGAAAAGCTCGAACCCAAGTCGGAAAAATGCGTCTTCATAGGATACCCTAAGGAAACCATTGGGTATACCTTCTACCTTAGATCCGAAGGCAAGATCTTTGTTGCCAAGAACAGGCCCTTTCTGGAGAAAGAGTTTCTCTCGAGAGAAGTAAGTGGGAGGAAAGTGGAACTTGATGAAGTACTACCTCTTGAGCTGGTAAGTAGCGCAGCTTAGGAAGATGTTCCTATGGTGCCTACACCGACTGGAGAGGAAATTAATGATGATGATCAAGGTACTTCGGATCAAGTTTCCACTAAACTTCATAGGTCCACAAGGACACGTTCCACACCAGAGTGGTATGGCAACCCCGTCCTGGAAATCATGTTGTTAGACAATGGTGAACCTTCGAACTATGAAGAAGCGATGGCGGGCCCAGATTCCAACAAATGGCTTGAAGCCATGCAATCCGAGATAGAATCCATGTATGAAAACAAAGTATGGACTTTGACGGACTTGCCCGATGATCGGCGAGCGATAGAAAACAAATGGATCTTTAAGAAGAAGACGGACGCGGATGGTAATGTTACCATCTATAAAGCTCGACTTGTCGCTAAGGGTTATCGACAAGTTCAAGGAGTTGACTACGATGAGACTTTCTCTCCCGTAGCGAAGCTGAAGTCCGTCCGAATCATGTTAGCAATTGCCGCATACTATGATTATGAGATATGGCAGATGGATGTCAAAACAGCATTCCTTAACAGTTATCTTAAGGAAGAACTGTACATGATGCAGCCGGAAGGTTTTGTCGATCCTAAGAATGCTAACAGGGTATGCAAGCTCCAGCGATCCATTTATGGACTGGTGCAAGCATCTCGAAGTTGGAACATTCGCTTTGATGAGATGATCAAAGTGTTTGGGTTTATGCAGACTTATGGAGAAGCCTGCGTTTACAAGAAAGTGAGTGGGAGCTCTGTAGCATTTCTCATATTATATGTAGATGACATACTTTTGATGGGAAATTATATAGAACTTTTGGACAGCATTAAGGCCTACTTGAATAAGTGTTTTTCAATGAAGGACCTTGGAGAAGCTGCTTACATACTAGGCATCAAGATCTACAGGGATAGATCGAGACGCCTCATAGGTCTTTCAAAAAGCACATACCTTGATAAGATATTGAAGAAGTTCAATATGGATCAGTCCAAGAAAGGGTTCTTGCCTGTATTGCAAGGTGTGAGATTGAGCTCGGCTCAATGCCCGACCACGATAGAAGATAAAGAAGAGATGAGTGTCATCCCCTATGCCTCAGCCATAAGATCTATTATGTATGCCATGCTGTGCACCAGACCTGATGTAAACCTTGCGGTAAGTTTGGTAGGAAGGTACCGAAGTAATCCCGGCAAGGAACACCGGACAACGGTCAAGAATATCCCGAAGTACCTGAAAAGGACAAAGGACATGTTTCTCGTCTATGGAGGTGACGAAGAGCTCGTTGTAAAGGGTTACGTCAACGCTAGCTTCGCCACAGATCTGGATGACTCGAAGTCACAAACTGGATACGTGTATATTCTGTATGGTGGGGCAGTAAACTGGTGCAGTTGCAAGCAAAGCGTCGTGGCGGGATCTACATGTGAAGCGGAGTACATGGCAGCCTCGGAGGCAACGCATGAAGCAATATGGGTGAAGGAGTTCATCACCGACCTAGGAGTCATACCCAATGCGTCGCGGCCGATCAAACTCTTCTGTGACAACACTGGAGCTATTGCACTTGCCAAGGAGCCCAAGTTTCACAAGAAGACCATGCACATCAAGCGTCGCTTCAACTCCATTCGTGAAAATGTTCAAGATGGAGACATAGATATTTGTAAAGTACATACGGACCTGAATGTGGCAGACCCGTTGACTAAACCTCTCCCTAGGGCAAAACATGATCAACACCAGAATTCCATGGGTGTTCGATTCATCACAATGTAACTAGATTATTGAACTCTAGTGCAAGTAGGAGACTGTTGGAAATATGCCCTAGAGGCAATAATAAAATGGTTATTATTATATTTCTTTGTTCATGATAATTGTCTGTTATTCATGCTATAATTGTATTATCCAGAAATCGTAATACACGTGTGAATACATAGACCACAACATGTCCCTAGTAAGCCTCTAGTTGACTAGCTCGTTGATCAACAAATAGTCATGGTTTCCCGACTATGGACATTGGATGTCATTGATAACGGGATCACATCATTAGGAGAATGATGTGATGGACAAGACCCAATCCTAAGCATAGCTCGAAGATCATGTAGTTCGTTTAGCTAGAGCTTTTCCAAATGTCAAGTATCATTTCCTTAGACCATGAGATTGTGCAACTCCCGGATACCGTAGGAGTTCTTTGGGTGTGCCAAACGTCACAACGTATCTGGGTGACTATAAAGGTACACTACGGGTATCTCCGAAAGTGTCTGTTGGGTTGGCACGAATGGAGACTGGGATTTGTCACTCCGTATGACAGAGAGGTATCTCTGGGCCCACTCGGTAATGCATCATCATAATGAGCTCAATGTGACCAAGTATCTGGTCATAGGATCATGCATTACGGTACGAGTAAAGTGACTTGCCGGTAACGAGATTAAACGAGGTATTGGGATACCACGATCGAGTCTCGGGCATGTAACGTACCGATTGACAAAGGGAATTGTATACGGGGTTGTTCGAATCCTCGACATCGTGGTTCATCCGATGAGATCATCGAGGAGCATGTGGGAGCCAACATGGGTATCCATATCCCGCTGATGGTTATTGACCAGAGAGGTGTCTCGGTCATGTCTGCATGTCTCCCGAAGCAGTAGGGTCTACACACTTAAGGTTCGGTGACGCTAGGGTTGTAGAGATATGAGTATGCAGCAAACCGAAAGTTGTTCGGAGTCCCGTATGAGATCCCGGACGTCACGAGGAG
The DNA here is from genome assembly GCF_002162155.2 of Triticum dicoccoides. Taxonomy (NCBI): domain Eukaryota; kingdom Viridiplantae; phylum Streptophyta; class Magnoliopsida; order Poales; family Poaceae; genus Triticum; species Triticum dicoccoides. The sequence goes on from NC_041385.1 coordinate 804,048,540, forward strand.
TTCCGGAATGGTCCGGAGGTAAAGAATTATATATAGGAAGTCGAGTTTCGGCCATCGGGAAAGTTTCGGGGGTCACTGGTATTATACCGGGACCACCGGAAGGGTCCCGGGGGTCCACCAGGTGGGGCCACCTATCCCGGAGGGCCCCATGGGCTGAAGTGGGAGGGGAACCAGCCCCTGGTGGGCTGGTGCGCCCCCCCTTGGCCCCCCCTGCGCCTAGGGTTGGAAACCCTAGGGGTGGGGGGCGCCTCCACTTGCCTTGGGGGGCAAGGCACCCCCCTTGGCCGCCGCCCCCCTTGGAGATTCAATCTCCTAGGGCCGGCGCCCCCCCTAGGGGACCTATATAAAGAAGGGGGAGGGAGGGCAGTTGCACCCTGGCACTTGGCGCCTCCCTTCCCCCTTGCTACACCTCTCCCTCTCGCAGACGCTTGGCGAAGCCCTGCCGGGATCCCTGCTGCATCCACCACCACGCCGTCGTGCTGCTGGATCTTCATCAACCTCTCTTTCCCCCTTGCTGGATCAAAAAGGAGGAGACATCTCCCTGACCGTACGTGTGTTGAATGCGGAGGTGCCGTCCGTTCGGCGCTAGGATCTCCGGTGATTTGGATCACGACGAGTACGACTCCCTCAACCCCGTTCTCTTGAATGCTTTCGCTCGATCTACAAGGGTATGTAGATGCACTCCTCTCTCTCGTTGCTAGATGAACTCATAGATTGATCTTGGTGAAACCGTAGGAATTTTTTTATTTTCTGCAATGTTCCCCAACAAAAACACGCAACTCAAACGAATCACGATCATCAATGAACCCATATGACAAAACGGATCTACTCAAACATCATAGGATAGCCATACGTCATTGGGAAATATATAGCTTTGAGCACCATGTTCAAGTAGAGATTACAGCAGGGAGAAGATGTGTTACACTACTACATAGAGGGGGAGAGAGTTGGTGATGACGGCGGTGAAGTTGTTTGTGTAGATCATCAGCATGGTGATGGCCCCGGCGGTGTTCCGGCGCCACCGGGAGAGAGGGGGAGAGAGCCCCCCTTCTTCTTCTTTTTCCTTGACCTCCCCCCCTAGATGGGAGAAGGGTTTCCCCTCTGGTCCTTGGCTTCGATGGCAGTGGAGGGACGGGAGCCCCTCCAAGATTGGTTCTCTCTCTCTATTTCCTTCTGTTTCCGCACTCTCAGATTCTGGCCTTTCACCGTTTCTTAAATTCCCGGAGATCCATAACTCCAATTGGGATGAAATTTTAACACGATTTCTATCCGGGTATTAGCTTTCTTGCACCGAAAGAAGGGCCCCAACCGCCTTACAGAGTGGCCACGAGGGCCCAGGGTGCGCCCTACCCCCTGGGGTGCGCCTCTCACCCTCGTGGGCCCCTCGGGCATCGTCTCATGTTGATTCCACTTCCAAAAATTCACATATATTCCAAAAAAATCTTCATAAGTTTTTATCCCGTTTGGACTCCGTTTGATATGGACTTTCTGCGAAACAAAAAAACATGCAACAAACAGGAACTAGCACTGGGCACTGGATCAATATGTTAGTCCCCAAAAAGTATAAAAAGTTGCCAAAAGTATGTAAAAGTTGTAGAATATTGGCATGGAACAATCAAAAATTATAGATACGACGGAGACGTATCAACATCCCCAAGCTTAACTCCTGCTCATCCTTGAGTAGGTAAATGATAAAAAAAGATAATTTTTGATGTGGAATGCTACCTAGCATAATCTTGATCATATAATCTAATCATGGCATGAATATTAAGACACGAGTGATTCAAAGCAATAGTCTATCATTTGACATTAAGACAATAATACTTCAAGCATAATAACAATGCAATTATGTATTTTCAAAATAACATGTACAAAGAAAGTTATCCCTACAGAATCATATAGTCTGGCTATGCTCCATCTTCACCACACAAAATATTTAAATCATGTACAACCCCTGTTTCAGCCAAGCAATTGTTTCATACTTGAGTATTCTCAAACTTTTTCAACTTTCACGCAATACAGGAGCGTGAGCCATGGACATAGAACTATGGGTGGAATAGAATATGGTGGTTGTGGAGAAGACAAAAAAGAAGGAGATAGTCTCACATCAACGGGCTATGGAGATGCCCATCGCTAGATATCAATGTGAGTGAGTAGGGATTACCATGCAACCGATGCACTAGAGTTATAAGTGTATGAAAGCTCAAACTAGAAACTAAGTGGGTGTGCATCCAAGTTGCTTGCTCATGAATACCTCACGCATTTAAGGAAGCCCATCATCGGAATATACAAGCCAAGTTCTATAATGAAAAATTCCCACTATTATATGAAAGTGACAACATATGAGACTCTCTCTATAAAGAACATGGTGCTACTTTGAAGCACAAGTGTGGTAAAAGGATAGTAGCATTGCCCCCTCTCTCTTTTTCTCTCATTTTTTTTGTTGGCTTCTTTGGCCTCTTTTTTTTAATTTGGGCTTCTTTGGCCTCTTTTATTTTTATTTCCTCACATGGGGCAATGCTCTAATAATGATGATCATCACACTTTTGTTTACTTACAACTCAAAAATTACAACTCGATACTTAGAATAATATGACTCTATATGAATGCCTCTGGCAGTGTACCAGGATGTGCAATGACCTAGCATAGCAAAGATACCAAAAAACGGACAAGCCATGAAAATATCATGCTAGCTATCTTATGATCATGCAAAGCAATATGGCAATGAATGCTCAAGTCATGTATATGAAGATGATGGAAGTTGCATGACAATATATCTCGGAATGGCTATGGGAATGCCATAATAGGTAGGTATGGTGGCTGTTTTGAGGAAGGTATATGGTGGGTGTATGGTACCGGCGAAAGTTGCGCGACACAAGAGAAGATAATAATGGTGGAAAGGTGAGAGTGCGTATAATCCATGGACTCAACATTAGTCATAAAGAACTCACATACTTATTGCAAAAATTTATTAGTCATCGAAACCAAGCACTATGCGCATGCTCCTAGGGGAAGGGTTGGTAGGAATTAACCATCACACGATCCTGACCTCCACACAAAAGATGACAATCAAAAAATACCTCATGTTCCAACTTCGTTACATAACGGTTCACCATACATGCATGCTACGAGAATCACAAAACTCAACACAAGTATTTCTACCAATCCACAATTACTCACTAGCATGACTCTAATATCATCATCTTTATATTGCAAAACTCTTGCAAGGAATCAAACATATCATATTCAGTGATCTACAAGTTTTATGTAGGATTTTATGACTATCCATGTGAATGATCAATTCCTGTTAACTCTCTAAATAGATATAAGTGAAGCAAGAGAGTTTAATTCTTTCTACAAAAGATATGCCCACGCTCTAACAAATATAAGTGAAGCAAAAGAGCACTCTACAAATGGCGGTTTTCTATGTGTAGAGAAACATGCACTCCAAACTTCAAATGATATAAGTGAAGCACATGAAGCATTCTATAAAGCCATACTCAAAAGATATAAGTGAAGTGCACGAAGCATTCTATAAATCAACCAAGGACTATCTCATACCAGCATGGTGCATTATTAAAACAAAAATAAAAGGCACACAACGCTCCAAGATTTACGCATATCATGTGACGAATAAAAATATAGCTCCAAGTAAAATTACCGATGATCGTTAGAAGAAAGAGGGGGCGCCTTCCCGGGCATCCCCAAGCTTAGTTGCTTGGGAGTCCTCAAATATTACCTCGGGGTGCCTCGGGCATCCCCAATCTTAGGCTCTTTCCACTCGTTATTCCTTCATCCATCGTGATCTCACCCAAAACTTGAAAACTTCAATCACACAAAACTTAACAAAACCCTCGTGAGATCCATTAGTATAATAAAGCAAATCACCACTTTAAGTACTGTTGCAAAACCATTCATATTTTATTTTTGCATTGTAGCTACTGTATTATAACTTCTCTATGTCTTATACCACCGATAAAATCGATAGTTTCATCAAAACTAGCAAAACAATGCATCAAAAAAAGAATCTGTCTTAAATAGGACAGTCCATAGCAATCTGAACATCTACCATACTTTTGTAACTCCAAAAATTCTAAAAAATTAGGAAAAAAATAAACAATTTGTATAGAAGTACTATGCAAAAAGTTTCAGAACCATTTGACTTTCCAGTAATTTTTTTTAAAATCACGCACTACAGCCAAAGTTTCTATTTTTACACCGCACAAACCAAACAAGCAATCTAATCATCCTAAAGGAAAATCTTGGCACATTATTTTTATAATACAATGGATTTATACAAGGGGATAATTATTTTTGTTGGAAAGTTTCTGTAATTAAGATTCACAAAGTTTCCATGGGCATGAACAAAGTTCAAGGCATGCTCCCACTTTAACAATGCTCGTCTCTCTCACTTTCACTTTTCTTTTTGAATTTTTTTAGGTTCCCCTCTTTATTTTTTTGTTTTAAAACTTTATAAAAGCACTCAACAAAAATAAATGACTCTCTAAAATTTCCGGGTTGTCTCCCTGGCAGCGCTTTCTTTAAAGCCATTAAGCTAGGCATATAGTGCTCAAGTAATGGATCCACCTGAATCCTAAGGTATATCAAAGCCAATTTTAATTAACAACGATCTTTAATTTAGTAGTGAGCACAAAGTGACATTTAATTACGAATTTTAACTCTCTTCCTATGCATCAGCATGTCATAAAATAACAATTCATGCACACAAAGTAAAGGCCAATGCATAGTATAAACACTTTCTTGCAATTTTATCGTATTGGAAACATAGAGAGGTGGAGATGTAGTTCCTCTCTCATAATAATTACAAGTAGGAGCAGCAAGCACATGCATATTATATTTATCAAAATCATCATGTGCAATAGTAGAACGCAACCCATCAATATAATCCTTAATAAGCGCAAACTTCTCTGATATAGTGTAGTTGGGAGAATTCAAAAAGATAATAGGACTATCATGTGTGGGTGCAATAGAAACAATTTCATTCTTAACATAAGGAACTATAGCAAGTTCATCTCCATAAGCATAATTCATATTGGCATCTTGGCCACAAGCATATCAATTATCAAGTTCGTAAAATAGGGATATTTCAAATGAATCAACGGGATCATAGAAATTATCATGGCATTCATCCTTCGGTAAGAACGAAGGGACATTAAACAATGTATGAGTTGGAGGGTTACTCTCATTAGAAGGTGGGAACGGGTAGCTAATCCACTCTTCCTCCTTTTGTTCTTCGCTCTCCTCATCATCTCTTCATCGAGTGAGCTCACAGTTTCATCAATTTCTTCTTCCATAGTTTCCTGCAAAATATTAGTCTCCTCTTGGATAGTGGAGGAGTCCTCCATATATGGCTTAACATAAGCATTAGAAGCATAGTTTTCATAGCAATATTTAAGTATGACAAAATTTTCAGATTTGTAAACAGTAGCATCATACTTTTCAATCAAAGAAGCAATTTCATAAGCACCCTTAAAAGCAACAAATTCTTCAATTTGTTGAACATCATAGTAATTATAAACACCCTTAGCATACGAAGATACGATTCCATTATCACTAAACTCATATTGGTAGGGAAGGTGTTTCTTAGGGTCTTCAGAACAACAAGTTTCCTTTTTTGAGATAAGCGGTGTCGCACATAACAAGCATGCTCATCTAAAGATTTGCCCTCAACTAAGCTAGTTGGGGTTTTAGCATGAGCACATAGGGATCAACATGATCCAAATAAAAAGCTTCAGCAGTATGATAGATTTTGAGTGGTTCTTCAACCATTGGTTTAGTAGGTGCAACTAATTTTTTTGGTATTTTGCATTTCCTACCCATAACTAAAGATAGAAAACAACTTAGAACAGAAAATAAAAACTACTTAGTGATAAAGCAAACAAGCACACACGAGAATATTCACCCCATGCTATTGCTACGACGCCAGAAAAAGGTCTTGATAACCCACAAGTGTAGGGGATCAGTTGTAGCCTCTTTCGATAAGTAAGAGTGTCGAACCCAACGAGGAGCTAAAGGTAGAAAAAAATATTCCCTCAAGTTCTATCGACCACCGATACAACTCTACACACGGTTAACGTTAGCTTTACCTAGAACAAGTATGAAACTAGAAGTACTCTGTATGTGTTGTTGGATAGGTTTGCAAGATAATAAAGATCACGTAAATAAAAACTAGGGGCTATTTAGGTAAAGACACAACTAAGTTAGTTTTAGTAGAGAGCTTTTTGTCACGAGAAAGTAATTTGTCCCTAGGCAATTGACAACTAGACCGGTAATCACTCTTGCAATTTTATTTGAGGGAGAGACATAAGCTAACATACTTTCTCTTATTGGATCATATGAACTTATGATTGGAACTTTAGCAAGCATCCACAACTACTAAAGATCATTAAGGTAAAACACAACCATAGCATTAAAGTATCAAGTCCTCTTTATTCCCATACGCAAACAACCTACTTACTCAGGTCTGTGCTTCTGTCACTCACGCCACCCACCATAAGCAAATCATGAACATATTGCAAACCCTATAGCGGGGATCCCTCACGCTTGCGCGACACGGAGAGCACCATAGGACAACACCAATAATAAAACATGCAACTCAAACCAATGACGATCATCAATGAACCCATAGGACAAATCGGATCTACTCAAACATCATAGGATAGCCATACATCATTGGGAAATATATAGCATTGAGCACCATGTTCAAGTAGAGATTACAGCGGGGAGAAGAGGTGTCACACCGCTGCATAGAGGGGGAGAGAGTTGGTGATGACGGCAGTGAAGTTGTTGGTGTATATCATCGGCACGGTGATGGCCCCGGCGGTGTTCCGGCGCCACCGAGAGAGAGGGGGAGAGAACCCCCCCCCCTTCTTCTTCTTCTTCTTCTTCTTGACCTTCCCCCTAGATGGGAGAAGGGTTTCCCCTCTGGTCCTTGGCTTCCATGGTGGCAGAGGGGCGGGAGCCCCTCCGAGATTGGATCTCTCTCTCTATCTCCTTCTATTTCTGCGCTCTCAGATTCTGGCCTTTCACCGTTTCTTAAATTCTCGGAGATCTGTAACTCCGATTGGGCTGAAATTTTGACAAAATTTCTATCCGAATATTAGCTTTCTTGCAGTGAAAGAAGGGCCCCAACCACCTTATGGAGTGGCCACGAGGGTCCAGTGCGCGCCCCTCACCCTCGTGGGCCCCTCGGGCATCATCTAGCGTTGATTCCACTTCCCAAAATTCACATATATTCCAAAATATTACTCATAAGTTTTTTATCCCGTTTGGACTCCGTTTGATATGGATTTTCTGCGAAAAAAAAACATGCAACAAACAGGAACTGTCATGGGGCACTGGATCAATATGTTAGACCTAAAAATAGCATAAAAAGTTTCCAAAAGTATGTAAAAGTTATAGAATATTAGCATGGAACAATCAAAAATTATAGATACGACGGAGACGTATCAATGCCCATTTTACTGCAGCAGTCTTTAACTTCCTGGGCGGTGAAGTTGGCACCATTACCGGTAATTATGCTGTGTGGGGTGGGGGGAGGGGGGGGGACCATAACGGTGTACGACATCGGATAATAAGTCGACGAGTGGTCCGGATTCTGCTTAAGTGACGGGTCTTGCCTCGATCCACTTGGTGAATTTGTCGACCATGAGCAATAGGTACTTATTTTGTGTGTCCCCTTTTGAGTGGCCCAACCATGTCGAGACCCCAGATTGGAAAAGGCCATGTAATCGGTATCGCTCGAAGAGCTATGGGGGGCATGTGGCTTTGATTTGCAAATAGCTGGCATCCGACGTAATGTTGGACTAATGTCTGGGCATATTCACGGGCGGTATGCCAGAAAAAACCTGCTCAGAAAGCTTTGCTGACGAAAGCCCGAGCTATCGCATGGTGTCCTCCCATGCCCGCGTGTATCTCTGCCAAAAGCTGCTGCCCCTCTTCTTTGGAGATGAACCTTTGTAAAACTCCTGTGGTACTCTTCTTATAGAGTTCACCCTCATGGACCTTGTATGCTTTAGAGTGGCGAACTATGCGTCGTGCTTCGGTTTGATCCTCCGGAAGCTGATGTTGTGTGAGGTAGGCTAGCAGTGATTCTGTCCAGGGTGGGATTATGACCATTACCTTGTGTGTGGAAGGTGTTTCCACGAGTATGGGGCCACCGATGAAGTGATCGTCTTGTTCATTTTCGGGCGAGGCATTGTGAGCGGGCCCGTTGGATGGTGCACCGGTGACGTCATCCTGCCACACCACGGAGGGATTAAAGAGCCGCTCGAGGAAGGTGTTTTTGGGAACCGGGTCATGCTTGGTGCCCATGCAGGCGAGGACGTCGGCTACTTGATTGCTATCTCTAGCGACATGGTGAAATTCTAGGCCCTCGAATCGAGCAGATATCCGGAGGACTGCGTTTCTATACGCCGCCATCTTGGGGTCTTTGGCGTTGAATTCACCGTTGACTTGAGAGATGGCCAATTTTGAATCCCATTGATGTGGCCATACGAAGACCATGTAGTAGTGCTTCGTACTCGGCTGCGTTCTTGGAGTCCGTGTACATTAGTTGGAGGACATGCTGAAAGTGCAACTAATCCCCGGGTGGTTTTGGTAATTCATAACAACATATAGCTCATTAACTAACATTTTTCAAGATCAATATTTCAAAAAGTTCAATGGTTGGTATGGCATGGACTAGAGATATGGACCCCTCAAAATGCTAAGGACACATATTAGCAAAATCTCAAGACTCTACATTTTCATTTTAGTGATCCAAGATCACATTGAGTCCATAGGAAAAGCAAATACTATTAAAAGGGGATGAGGTGTTGCTTAATGGCTTACTTGCTCAAAATGCTTAGTGATATGCTCCAAAAACCCTCAACCACTTTCTCATTTCCACATATGTCCTAAACCTACAGTCAAACTCGGCCCCACTGATTTGATCTATCTGGCGCCACCGAGTTCACTTGACATAACCATATCCAGAAACCCTAATCAGTTCGGTCTTACCGATAGGGATCTCGGTCTCACCGAGATGGGATTGCAAACTGTCTATTTCCCTTCGTAACGTTTTGGTCTAACCGAGATGAGTGATCGGTCCCATCGAGTTCGCAATGAAAACTCTCTGTTTCCTTTTAGTAATGTTTCGGTCTAACCGAGATGAGCGATCAGTCCCGCCATGTTTTCCTAACCAAGTCTCCGTTTGCTTATTACTGAAATCGGTCTCACCGAGTTCATGTGACCAGTCTCACCAAGATGAGGTTTTGCCCTAATCCTAGCGCATCATTCTCAGTGAGTTGATATTGTTGGTCCCACCGAGAAGCCTAACATTCACATTTTGAACCAGGCCGGTCTCACCGAGTTTCACTATTCGGTCCCACCAAGTTTGGTAATTTGTGTGTAATGGTTAGATTTTGTGTGGAGGCTATATATACCCCTCCACCCCCTACTCCATTTGAGAGAGAGCCATCAGAACGTGCCTACACTTCCACTACTCATTTTCTGAGAGAGAACCACCTAATCATGTGTTGAGACCAAGACATTCCAATCCAACCACAAGAATCTTTATCTCTAGCTTTCCCCAAGTTGCTTTCCACTCAAATCATCTTTCCACCATATCCAAATCTGTGTGAGAGAGTTGAGTGTTGGGGAGACTATCATTTGAAGCACAAGAGCAAGGAGTTCATCATCAACACGCCATCTATTACCTTTGGGAGAGTGGTGTCTCCTAGATTGGTTAGGTGTCACTTGGGAGCCTCCGTCAAGATTGTGGAGTTGAACCAAGGAGTTTGCAAGGGCAAGGAGATCGCCTACTTCGTGAAGATCTACCCAAGTGAGGCAAGTCCTGCGTGGGCGATGCCCATGGTTTGATAGACAAGGTTGCTTCTTCTTGGACCCTTCATGGTGGAGCCCTCTGTGGACTCGTGCAACCATTACCCTTCGTGGGTTGAAGTCTCCATCAACGTGGATGTACGATAGCACCAACTATCGGAAGCATGCCAAAAATCTCCGTGTCTACATTGCGTTTGCTCCCTCCAAACTCCTCCCCTTTACCTTCATATGCAATGATTTACATTCCGCTACTATACTCTTAGAATTGCATGTGTAGGTTGATTGCTTGACTTGTGTTAAGTTGCTAAAATCTGCCAAGACTTAAAATTGGGAAAAGGCTAGATTTTTATTTGGTCAAGTAGTCTAATCACCCCCTCTAGACATACTTTCGATCCTACAAGTGGTATCAAAGCTTTGGTCTCCATTTGCCTTGATTTCCATATCTTTGGTGATCATAGCCTTGGTTTCACAACCTAGGAGAGTATGGTGTCTAGCGAGGGAGATTACCATCGTAGAAGTCCTTACTTTGATGGTACTAATTTTGCTAGTTGGAAGCATAAGATGAAAATGCATATTCTCGGACATAACCCCGCCGTTTGGGCTACTATGTGTATTGGTTGGCAAGGTGAATTATTTGATGGGAGAGAACCAAATCATGAGGCAACTGCGGAAGAGTTGAAGATGCTGCAATACAACGCTCAAGCTTGCGATATCCTCTTCAATGGATTGTTCCCTGAAGAATTCAACAAAATCAGCCGTCTTGAGAATGCAAAGGAAATTTGGGATACTTTGGTAGATATACACGAAGGTACCGAGTCCGTCAAGGAATCCATGTTGGATGTGCTTCAAAGTCATCTTGACAAGTTCAAAATGAAGGATGGTGAAGGTGTTGCTGGAATGTACTCTAGGCTTGCTCTCATCACAAATGAGATTGCCGACTTAGGAAGTGAAGAGATGACTACCGGATTCATCATCAAGAAGATCCTAAGAGCCTTGGATGGAAAATATGATACAGTGTGCACATTGATACAAATGATGCCCAATTACAATGATCTCAAGCTAACGAAAGTCATTGGAAGAATTGTTGCTCATGAGATGTCACTCAAGGATAAAGAAGAGCTTCACAACAAGTCTACTGGTGCTTATAAAGCCTCATGTGATGCTCCTGCCACATCAAGTGAAAAACAAGTCTTCAATGAGGAATTGAGCTTAATGGTGAATAACTTCAACAAATTCTACAAGAGTATAAGCAAAGAGAGAAGCTCCAAGTCAAGATCCTACCATGGCAAAAGATCTTCTAGTCGTGAACATAATTGCTATAATTGTGGAAGACCGGGACACTACTCCAATGAGTTTATGTCTCCTTACAAAAGAAGATAAGACTCACCTAAAAGGAGTTGGAGAGAGGAATCACCTCCAAGAGAGAGAAGGAGTAGAGATGATTGTTATGAATGAAGAACCTCTCGCAGAAGCAAGGATTCGTAAAGGAAGGACAAGTCATCAAGGAGCTACAAAAAATGAAGACATCAAGCTCATGTTGGTGAATGGGTATCCGATTCAGACTCCGACCACCACTCCGAGGGAAGTTATCACCTCGAATCCGAATATACTCAAGATGAAGGTGTTGCCAGTATTGCACTTGTGTCAACCAACTCCTATGCCATATTTGACTCAACAAATGAAGGAATTGGAAGATGCTTCATGGCTAAAGGCGCCAAGGTATCACACCCCGAGTATATTGATTTCAATAGTGATGGAGATGATTTGCTAGGTGATGATGAGTTACTTGTTGACAATGCTAGTGATGAAAACAATGATGAAACTGTTATTAATCATGATAATCAAGATGAAACGACTGACAATGATAATAAGGAGATTGAGCGTCTAACTAAAGAACTAAACACTCTTAAGTTAGCTCACAAAACTACTTTAGAAGATCATCGAGAACTTTTAAAAACTCATGAGAAGCTACGCTTCGGGAAGCTTAACCTAGAGCAAGAACATGGGTTCTTAAAAGCCATCAATGATGATCTTCGGAAGAAAAGTTCTTCTTACATTGCCAAGCGTTTACTCTTGTCTACTTACATGCCATAAGTAAAATCTAGCAACAAGAGTAAGAAAGATTCTTCTTCTAGTAGTAACAATAATCATGCTAAATCCAATATTGTTGCTTGTAGTAGTTCTCTTGATTCCACTAATGATTCTCTTAGCCAAGTTACACTTGAGCAAGAAAATAGCTTATTGAAGGGAACTATAGAGAAAGGTGTTTACAAGAGTCTTGCCGGAAGTAAGCAATTTGAGAAAATTGTACGCAAGCAAGTAAGGCACCGGAAGAATCAAGGTGTTGGTTTTGAATGGAAGTTCAATGCCAATGGAGTTGAGTGGGAAGAAGATCAATACCCCAAGATAAAGTTTGTTCCTCAACAAGATAAGTATGATCCTAATTCCTTCAAGGGGACACAAGTTCAAGATGATCTTCCACCACAAGACCACAAGGTAAAAGGAAAGGATAAGCTTCAAGAGGAGATTGATGCATTTGAAGAAGCTCCAAAGGCCTTGGTCAAGTGGGTTCCCAAGTCTACCTCAATTTCTACTTAATCAAGTACATCTACAACCCCAAGGATTCCCATCAAGATGATGTGGATCCCAAAGAAGAAGAACTAGAGAGTTCTTGAGGGTGACTCCGCCAACATATATACTTCACTCATATTCATATTGGCAAGAACAAGTGCAATCAACTTCCACATCTTGCACTAGTTCAAGGATTCACAAACCCTCTTGATAGTAAGTCAAGGGACAAGGTAACCTAATGCTTCATGGACATCATCTTGTGTGTACTTCACTCTATGTCTATGGATTTCCTTGTTTGTTCCTTGTGGGACTAACCAATGTAGGTATTGAAAGTGAAAATCACTCCAATGGATTGCTCCAAATGATGTACATCAACGTTGAGCATCCACATCTTCAACATTTACATGAATTCATCATCGACAAAACCCAAGGTTAGTTCATCCCTCTAAAAGGGGATATCACATCTAGGGGGAGCCTTACTCTAAGAATTGAGCTAAAGCAACTCTAATGGTGTGAACACAACAATGCTTTATGTAAAATTGGTAACCCCACTTGTGCTTAAACAATGAGTATGACCTATGATCAAATGTTCTCATTTGACTCCTATGTCAATATACTCATATGTAGATGATCTAGTCATTGCCAATTGCTTGATAGATGCTAGAGTGTTTGTGCATGCTTTGCAACATACTTCATTTTCTATCTTATTGTGTGAACATGTTGGTTGCATAATTTTCTTCATTCAAGGACATCCATTTGTTGCTTTGATTGTTTGGTCTTTTCTTTTGCCAAATGGATGGACAAGAATGCCTAAGTACTCCCTCTAGCTATCTATGCTTTTCTTGTCTCAAACTCTATTCATGCTACATCACAAAGTTTGATCAAGTCAGATTCGAACCCTTTGGGTGAGGAGCACTCGGAGCCACCGATTCGTCATAGACAAACTTACAAAACCTCTTGATGTATTTCGGCCTGACCGATTCATTCCTTTCGGTCATACCGAGTTCATTGAGTTGATCTAGGTTTCAATCTCGGTGCAACCGATTTGAACACCTCGGTCCCACCAAGTTGTAGTAACCTCTTGCAATTCTGCATCTCAGTGCCTCCGAGTTGTTCCACTCGGTCACACGGACTGGGTCTCGATATATATACCCACGGGTCGAATTTTGGAAATTTCTGCGAAACCCTTCGCCCGCGCTGTCCAGCTCTTCCGACTCAAGGTCTCTCTACAAAAAAAATACACTTTCGTGATGATACGTGTTTGTCACAGTAGGTCATGTTTTTTATCATGCATGTACATCCATGACGATTTTATGACATAATCAAGATAGTCATACATGTGCTGTCGTAGAAGTGTTCCATGACATTACCAAAATTATCATCACGGAAGTGTCCACTTCCATGACGATAAATCATGCGTCACAGAAGTGCTTTCGTCAAGGGTGACCGACACATGGCATCCACCATAACGGAATGCGGTTAAGCTCTCGGGTACGGTTTTGGGTCTGATAACCCGTTAACAGCCCCGACCAATGGGGATTTCCACGTGTAAAATCATCATTGGCTGGAGGAAATACGTGTCGGCTCACCGTTCGGACAGATATCATCCACTCATTGGATCGAAGGCGCCTATGATATGTCGACACGTGGCACGGCCCAATAGAGGCCCATTCCTATGAAAAGGCCGCCCCGTTTGACTTGGTCAAAAGGTGGCGGGCCGGCCCATGGAAAGCCTGTACACGGCCTGTTCGCATATAGCCCATTTACAGCCCGCTAACCCAGGGCCCATTACGACCTATCCGAATTAGGCCCAGTAGCGTCATCTGGGCCGTCCAATATGATTCTAGCCTGTTTTAAGTTCCGGCCCATGTATGGCCCATGATGTCTTTCGGCCCATATGAAGCCCTTTGTAACTTTTGGCCCATTAACGGCCCGTGGTGAAACTGGCCCGTAATGAATATAGTGTATAACTTTATACCCATTAATGGCCCATTAATCCATTGGGTCATTTGCAGCCCATGTTATCTTTCGGCCTTCTCAGGACCCATTTATTCTTGGGCTCATTTCCAGCATTTGGTTACTTACGGTCGGTTACTGTCATTTTCTTCTTGTGGGCCAAATTCAGCCCGTGGTTACAGTCGGCCCGTTTGTGGCCCGTTAACACATTGGGCCGTTTTCATAGCGTCATCAAATACGGCCTATTAACGACGACCCATTATGGTTGGCCCATGAACGGATGATTCCAACTCTAGCCCGTTTACGGCCATAATGCGGTCTGTTATTGGCCCATGTTTGGCCAATCGATCATACGACCCGTATAAGGCCCATTAATGATACGGCCCATAGAAGGCCAATTGTTTCTATGGCCCGTAGGAGGCCCAGTGTCACTATAGTAAATATGTAGCCCATGGTTATTGTGGCCTAGTATTGAAAAATAGGTTACTGCGGCCACTAGCGAACCGCGGAAAAAGAACTGCACTGGCTACAAGCAAACAAATAAACAAGACAACAAGGAAATAAATAAGCAAGCAACTTATGCTAGGCTATCACGGCTATTACACATATTACATCCACTAGGCATCAAAGTTCGCCAATAGTGCAAATAAATGCGCCGACAAAAGAATATACAAAACTAAGAGCACTTCAGAAGTCACTAGGCCTGGCCAGGCCGGGCCCCCCAAATAGCCGAAGAACCTGATTAGACCTCAGTTGTGTCAACAATAGATGCTTCACCCCTAGCTGTATGGCACGATAGTGCGCAAGACAGTCCTCTAACATCTTCATTACATCTTTGACTTCAAGTCAGAGCTGAGCTGAAGCAAGCCTTTCCGCTTTAAGTTGAGACTGAAGAAGTTGAACTGATTGAGGTAGAGATTGCACAAAGGTTGTCTCACACCTGCTAGTGAGTAGCTTCAACTCAGTGTCTTCATCAAGACAGGACCTTGGGGTCATCTCGCTGTCCTTAAGATGGTTTGGCCCACTATCTTCCCTAAAGTTCTGCCTGACATAAGAGATACGACTCTGAAAGAGAAACAAGGATACACGTAACAGGTTTCACAATTGTATAAGCAAATAAATGGATCTGTTCTGCATAAGGAACATGTTTTTACAACTACAATTTGAAACTGGTAGTTGTTGCAAACATCCAATCAGATTTAAATAGCAAAGTAAACAGCAGTGGAGGAAATGATGCCTATCCAAATCTATACTAGAACAAAGTTTGAAGGCTTGAGAAGGATGAACTTACTTTACATGTTAACACGGGCTGGACAAAGCCCTTCTCCATGTTGATGGAAGGATAATTCAATAAATTCCCCAAAGAAAATTCTTTATAAGCGTTGCCATTATTCTACATTTTGCAAAGATTAAATGTAGATCAAATAATATTGGAAGAAACAGAGGATAATGAAGCTCAGGTGCAGACTGATGATACATAATCAAATAGCAATCAATTAAGTACAACGTTACAAGGCAAAAGGGAGAGAGGTACTGACAAGAGCAATGTAGAGCCCAGTATTGTTGTGAGATCGTATGATCCTTTGAGCAAGGAGATTCATCTGAAATTAGTTTTCATACAAGAGAGAAGGTAAGGCACATGCAGAAATTTAGGAGTTCAAATTTTGAATTGATATCATAGACAGTACCCGACGCTGGGCTCTCAGCAGTTCTAATAGGGGTTTGGCCACTGGAGTAGGGGTAAAGTGTGGTACAGTTGGGCCTGTGTTTTCTGTGGCTACTGATCTATCTGATTTAACAGGTATCACTACCTTTTCCAAATACCTAGTTTGTACTCCTTGAGGATCTGCACTCACCCTCTTCCTTTTGGACATCTATTACGAAAGAACATCATTTGACTGGAAAAACATAGTATGACGACACATGGAATAGGTACAGAAAATGGATAGGTATGGCATATACTCATATATGATGCTTAAACTAAGCAGATGGTGTAACAAAGTAGAAGTAATGCAAGAGGTCAGATGCAAAATATGTGCGACCAATACAACCTTGCCAAGTTAGAGCAAGCACCGTGATGGGTGAATAAGATAGGCCATCCTCCACCATGCCAAGTTTGTTAGCCAGTGGATTGTTCTGCAATATTCCTCTTGTGCGCCCATTCTCATATTCATTTTGTTAATGTTCAATATCTGACATGCATGAAAACATAAAAACAAGTGAGATTATCTTTGTAATGCAGAAGTGATTCTAATCCAATACTGTCTCCCTGTAAACCCCTTTGTGCTATCTCTGCAATTCTTTTAAGAGATTCCATGCATGCTGTAATTTGGCGTGTGCATTAATATAATGCGGCCTACTACTCAAAATATGAGAGCTCCAGAAGTGATGACACTTCACAGATGACAGCTTCAACATATAGTAAAGAAGAACAAGTCAACCTGACCTGACATATTCAAAATATACTAAGGGAGAACAACTCGACCTGACCAGTCGACCACAAGAGAAGAGGATCATCTTAAAGAAGAGCAAAAGAGCAAGCAGATTGAAGATATAACAAGTCTTTCAATACAATGTCGGTTGGCCAGCCATGATGAACCAGAGCGCACAGAGAAATAGTTTTCTTTCCGGTCTCTCCATATGTGGCTCACATGCATTTCAAAACTAAAGTAGGAACATTTAGCTAACTAATTAAACATCTCTTAGTTTTACTAACATCAGCATAATATCATAAATGAATTTGTACAACTAAGCTCGTTTAGCTCGATGGGTGGAGCAGTGCTATTACGACACGAACCAGATAGGCTGATCGTGGTCATCATAAAATGGGGAAACTGTGGAGGATATAGCTATTGAGTATAAACCGGCCAGGAGGGTCCGGTTCACCCTTGACTATGTTGAAGCCCATGAAGATCCGGAAGATGGCGCTTTACTAAAGTAGCATAGAAGCTTGAAGCCCAAGGGCGGATTAGAGCCCATAGTGGTAAACCGCCATGACTATGTAAACTTGTAGTATAAGTGAGGAAAGGAGAGACCGAGCCGGACGCTTTGTATGAGTCAGCCTCGGGGCTCTGTAAACCGGCCAGGCGTCAACCTGTGTAAATAAAGGGGCGACCCGGCGGCAGTTCCAGGACAATAGACAACAACTCGAGACTCAGGCAAGCGTATTCCGCTCCCTGATCATCGAAACCCAATCAATCCCATCACAACTAGACGTAGGCTCTTACCTTCATCGAAGGGGCCGAACTAGTATAACTCCCGTGTCCCTTGTCCGGTTTAACCCCTTCAAGCTAACCCGCTGCGATGGCTCCACGACTAAGTCCTTTCACAAGGACATCTGACGTGATAATTCCACGACAGTTGGCACCCACCGTGGGGCTATCACACGATGGTGTCGATTTCTTGAAGGGCTGCTCTGAAGGACTTAAGGGGTACGTGATCGGCTGGATGACCAAAAGTCGTCGCGGCAAGCTTTACATCGACGACAAAGGATGGGGCCCCGAAGTCGGCTCAATTGAGTACGGGTACCGGGTCCCCTTCGGCGGAATTCATGTCTTCATTGGCAAGATCGGCGAACCAGGCCCTGAGCCGGACATCTGCACCGACCTCATCGAGACGGCTCAGCGTGCGAGTCCAGCCCGGGTTAAGCCCGCTGTGAAGCGTGCGTTCATAGGATGTGTCCATGGGATCGGATCTGAACCGGTGTCTGAGGGCGAGACGGCAGTATATTCCGATGGCGAGTCATCCACTGGCGAAACCGAGTCCTTGTACCAGATTCATGGCGGTATGCTCGAGGGATATTCCGATGGCAACAGTATTCCAGACCTCCTTGAAGCGCCGAGCCGGGTTGCTATTTACATGGCCGGCACGTAGCCTGTGTTGCAGTCTTCATCTACCGCAGCAATGACTACCGGATCAGCGGCCGCGGCAGGTACCTCGGCGCGCCGGCCGGCGCAGGTTCTCTCCAGTTTAATGGACGCTTGGGCGACCTTGTTAGCTGCGGCACTCACCCCGGATACGCAGGATCAGCACAATGCGGAAGTTGCGAGACTGAAGGAGCAGATTACGCAGGTTAAGGAGGACCTGGTGGCTGAGGATAATAGGATGGCTGAGGAACAGGCCGCTTTGAATGCTCAATCACAGCAGATACAAGCACAGAATTACCGGCTCATGCTAGATTGGACCACGTCAGAGGATGTGTTATGAAGGAAGTATCGGTCGTGCCTGCCGCCGGTTTACGAAGGATTAAATCTCTTTCAGACACCAGGCGCTGGGCCGAGCAATCCGGCAGCCGCAAACCGAGCCGAAACGCCTAGGATCGCCCCAGATCAGCCACGAGCAACGGAGCTACCCCGACGGACAGTTAACCCGCCACAGTATGTGCCTACACCACCGGGTCACTTTTCGAGCCCCCTGGATAACATGATTGCTGCGGCCTCACGTTTGGCAGCCATTCCAATGGAAGGAGATTCAATAGAGGCAGTTGAGACACGGCGGGCGAGAGATCTTCTTCAAACCGCCGTAGTGCAGCAACAGGCTTATTCATATAGCCGGGATAGAATTCATTCAACCCCTCGTCCGAGCCCAAGTTATAGCAGGCAGATGGACGAACCAGAGGTGTCTAGCAGCGCACGGCGTCGCAATGCTCAGGAGGTAGTGGACCATGGCAGGGCACGAAGGGATGGTGCTTTTGATCGTTATCAACCCGCCCCGATGTAGCCAACACTGTCGGTTGACAGAGGCACCGGGCTTGCTTTCAGTTCCTGGGGAGTACCGGGCCTTATTCCGGCTCTCCGTAATGTGCGTCTGCCCAAGGATTTCAAGGGACCACACAAGGTGCCTAACTATACGGCGGATCAGCCGCCTGAGGCATGGGTCGAGACTTATGAGATGGCAATGGAGATGCTGGATGTGGATGAAGCAGCTTGTGCAAAGTACTTCACGATGATGTTGGAAGGACCATCCCGCACTTGGTTGAAAAATCTGCCAGCTAACTCCATCGAGTCATGGGATCAGTTGAAGGCCCGGTTTATAGCCAATTTTAAGGATACGTGCAAACAGCCCATGTCCATTGTAGATCTGGATGCTTGTGTTCAGGGTGAGAACGAGTCCACAACTCATTGGGTGCGCTGGGTCTCAGAAGTTTTGCACTCGTCCGACCGAATTAACGCTGGCCAAGCGATTATCACGCTGGAACGTAATTGCCGGTTCAAGTCACTGAAGGAGAAGTTGGGACGGCTCAAGCGCCACTGCAACGACTTGGGAACCCTCATGGCAGCTGAGGGAGTCCTGGACTAGGGGGTGTCCGAATAGCCGAACTATCATCATCGGCCGGACTCCAAGACTATGAAGATACAAGATTGAAGACTTCGTCCCGTGTCCGGATGGGACTTTCCTTGGCGTGGAAGGCAAGCTTGGCGATACGGATATGTAGATCTCCTACCATTGTAACCGACTCTGTGTAACCCTAGCCCTCTCCGGTGTCTATATAAACCGGATGGCTTTAGTCCATAGGACGAACAACAATCATACCATAGGCTAGCTTCTAGGGTTTAGCCTCCTTGATCTTGTGGTAGATCTACTCTTGTAACACACATCATCAATATTAATCAAGCAGGACGTAGGGTTTTACCTCCATCAAGAGGGCCCGAACCTGGGTAAAACATCGTGTCCCATGTCTCCTGTTACCATCCGCCTAGACGCACAGTTCGAGACCCCCTACCCGAGATCCGCCGGTTTTGACACCGACATTGGTGCTTTCATTGAGAGTTCCTCTGTGTCGTCACCGATAGGCTCGATGGCTTCTTCGATCATCAACAACGACGCAGTCCAGGGTGAGACCTTCCTCCCCGGACAGATCTTCGTATTCGGCGGCTTTGCACTGTGGGCCAATTCGCTTGGCCATCTAGAGCAGATCGAAAGCTACGCCCCTAGCCGCCAGGTCAGATTTGGAAGTTTGAACTTCACAGCTGACATCCGCGGGGACTTGATCCTCGATGGATTCGAGCCACAGCCGAGCATGCCGCACTGTTGCGATGAGCATGATTTAGCTCTGCAGCCGGACAGTATCCTGGAGGCCGCACTCGAGTCCGCTCCGATCTTCAATTCGGAGCCGGCTGCGCAGATCGAGGAAGGATGTCTAGACACCGCCTCGGGAGCTGCAACCTCTATGGAGATAGATCCGAACACTGATCTTGTCCCTCATGAAGCCCGTGACTCTGAGGAGCCGGACTCCTCGCCGGACTCCGAGCCTCCCGCGCCCCCTCCAATCGAATCCGGTTGGGCGTCGATCGTGGAGTTCACCGCCGTGGAAATCTTTCAACATTCACCTTTCGGCGACATCTTGAGTTCGCTAAAGTATCTCTCGTTATCAGGAGAGCCTTGGCCGGACTGCGGTCAGGACAGTTGGGATGCGGACGACAAAGAAATTCAACGCCCACCCACCACCCACTTAGTAGCCACTGTCAACGATCTAACCGACATGCTAGACTTCGACTCCGAAGACATCAACGGTATGGACGGCGATGCCGGAGACGACCAAGAACCAGCGCCTATCGGGCACTGGAAAGCCACCCCAACTCACGACGTATACATGGTGGATACACCAAAAGGAAGCAATAATGAGGAACAACGGGACATGGCGAAGGACAACTCCCCCAACAAACAACCAAAACGGTGACGCAAGCACTGCCCGAAGTCCCGCCTCAATAAAAACGGCACCATACGGACCCGGCCCTAGAGCAGGGCGAAGCAGTGGACGGCGAACATGCCACCAAGCAACCATCCGAATATGACGAACTGGACAAGCAACCCATCCCCGGCGAAAACAAGAGCCTAGACGGCCTCACGCCGAACACATCACCAGAGCATAAGAACCTTCATAAAAGGCTCGTCGCTACTGCAAGAAGTTTGAAGAAGCAAAAGCGGAAGCTCAAAACAGCGGAGGACGCACTCAGAATGAGATGGAGCAAAGTACTCAATACCGCAGATAAATATGGCGCTAGTTGCCAGGCAAAGAGCTACCCGAAGCGCAAGCTGTTGCCCGAATTCGACGAGGAGGCCTTAGAGCCCCCGCAGTCAAAAAAGAAAGAGACCGCCTGGCCGGATAGACGACCAGATGACAGGCTAAGAGCAGCAAGGGGCGCCGCACACAAGCCAACACACGATCAGCATAAAGATCCTCGGAAAAAGGATGACCCGGTCATGTCTATCTATGGACCAAAAAAGAAGACTCCAGGAAGCAACACAACCCGCCGAGCGTTTGAAGACAATGGCACACCCAAATCCAGGGGCGCCGCACACCCACTATGTTTCACCGACGAGGTACTGGATCATGAATTTCTAGCGGGATTCAAACCCGTAAACATAGAGGCATATTACGGAACAACAGACCCCGGAGTCTGGATTGAGGATTATATCCTACACATACATATGGCCAGAGGAAACGATCTCCATGCCATAAAAATACCTACCCCTCAAGCTCAAAGGGCCAGCTCGGCATTGGCTCAAAAGCCTCCCAGAAAATACCATTGGAAGTTGGGAAGAGCTCGAGGATGCATTTCGAGCAAATTTTCAGGGGACTTATGTCCGCCCTCCGGATGCAGACGATTTAAGTCACATAACTCAACAGCCCGGAGAGTCAGCACGCAAATTCTGGAACAGGTTCCTCACCAAAAAGAACCAAATAGTCGACTGTCCGGACGCCAAAGCCTTAGTAGCCTTTAAGCACAACGTCCGAGATGAATGGCTCGCCAGACACCTCGGCCAGGAAAAACCAAGAACAATGGCCGCACTAACAAGCCTCATGACCCGCTTTTGCGCGGGGGAAGACAGCTGGCTGGCTAGATGCAGCACCAGCGACCCGAGTACATCCGAAGTAGGGGATGGAAATGGGAAATCACGACGTAGAAAAGATCAGCGCCGGAATAAGGAAAATGGCCCAAATAGCACGGCGGTCAACGCTGGATTCAAAAGCTCTCGGCCGAATAATAAAACACTGCCCCTCCAGGACAACAGCGACGAGCTATCCAACCTAAACAAAATTCTGGATAGGCTATGTCAAATACATAGTACCTCCGGGAAGCCTGCAAACCGTACCCACAGAGATTGTTGGGTCTTCAAGCAGTCCGGCCGACTTAACGCCGAATGCAAGGGGCTCGACACACCAAGCGAAGATGACGACGAACCCCACAAGCAGCACGCCGGAAAATAGAAGACTTTCCCACTAGAAGTCAAAAAAGTGAACTCACTTCATGTGATAACACCCAAACACAGTGCGGCACCTGCCATACCAGGACACCGTCCGCAGAATGGGGATAGACCCTACCAAAATTTGCCGTAGCAGCACTTCCTTCAAAGGAGTGACGCCAGGCCTTTAAGCCAATTTTACAGGCTCTATACCACTAGAAGTTGTGTTCGGTTCATCCGACAACCTCTGTCGCGAAAAGCTCACTCTCCATATCGCCCCATCTAATAGTGGCCCTCAAACACTACGGGGACGCAAAGCTTTCGCCCGCTTTAACGCAATACCACATCACGCGTCTCTTACGCTTCAAATGCCCGGTCCACGCAGCATAATCTCATTAAAGAGTAACTCCGAGTGTTCCTAGACCATGGAGAACGTGAGGCCGCCTTGACAGCCACACACTAATCCGACCTTGCAGGTCAAAGCCCCTAAAAACAGGTCATTCAGACCTCGGACACGGTTAGGCGAGTCCGGCATAAATAAATAAGAGGCTTCCCAGCTGCATACCCCTTTACAAGGGGCCGCGCGTATAAATGATGAGAGCCAATAAAGCTCAACTTTATTCATCTTCCAAATTATACTTTATTTTAAATACAACTTTTGCACGATATTTCTTCCAAACTAAGTCCTTCTCTTTTACAGATGAAGCACGTGCTACACCCGTCCAGGATACAGCACAACGGAGACACAGGCGCAGACATGCAGCAGGGACCCGTTGCAAGGATTCTTTTCAGATTAAGACCCGGCGTAAACCTTTCTTACTGTCTCTTTTTGATACACATCCCCCGATTTTCTACCATAAACGAGGAGGAGGCTGGCGTTTTGGCATCGGCTGCGTCAGAAGTTCCTGCCTGTACCTGGACACTAGGGGCTTAGGGCATTGTTCTGCCCGGTATCATAAAGACCGAACACCTCAGGGAGTGTTCGGCGTCTCGAGTTAGGCCTTATATGCATCAGCTCCGAATCATGTCTTTGGTCAAATGTTGGGTTTGCCCGGCTCCTGTGTTTTGCTGCCTTACGTACTGCTCCATCGGCTAACGTGGCACCAGGAGAACTACTGCGATTGTGCCCCGGTTCGGCCGGGCGAGCACCTCAGTAGAGAAAGCCGAAAACTGACTGTCATGATATAGCGAGAGACTGGTCAACCACTCGATCGACTATTGGAATGTTTAGAATTCGTCCGCTTTGACAAAGGACCGCTTCCTGGTCAGGCACATACGCGCCCCGAGTTCGGAGAGCGCGGTGCCTCTAGGGGCTATATAGTAGCCCCACCATCGAGCTCCTATGGCTAAGTGAAAGTGATAAAGCATTATAGTCCGGTTGCCTAGTTTGCTATGCTATCACCTCCTTCAAAGAACCAAGACGTTGGATTAAGTGTGAAAAAGTGCTTTTTTTCTGCAAACACCCCTGCACCATGTGCGTGGGGGCTGAAGCCAAAGACTGCAACTTTCAGGTTATTCATACATACACGGCCGCACAGGAGATAGTTCAATACTTGAACGCACAAGTATAAAAAGCTGTTGCATTATAAACATGATCTCAGAAGTCATACATGTCATTTAAACATAACATCCTTCGAGCACTGCGACTCTATTAAACGAGCGCCCTGCAGGACTTCCTCAAAATAGTGCTCGGCGGGTAATCGGCTTTTGTCCGAACCCTGGGATGCAACAGCGGTGGCATCCATCTCCGCCTAGTATGTTTTCACACGAGCGAGAGCCATCCGTGCACCTTCTATGCATGCCGACCGATTCATCGCCTTGATATGCGGCACCGCCCCAAGGAATTGTTGCAACAAGCCAAAATAACTCTTCAGCTTGGGCCTTTCCGGCCACAGATGAGCGACCACATCCGTCATGGCAAGTCCGGACAATCTATTCAGCTCAGCCCACTCAGCCAGCCGATCAGCCAATGGGAGTGGACGCTCCGAACTATGGAACTGAGACCAGAAAAGCTCTTCCATTTCGTGATCCTTCTGGCTTCGAAAGTGCACGACTGCGTCCGCCACACTTGCCGCCAAATCCAGATAAGGATCCTCCGCACCACACAATTGGCCCAACTAAGCATACTTCGGATCCGTAAACTTCCTATGCAGTAGAAAGGGCTTTCTAGCCGCAATGTCTCCGGCCTGACGCAGTTCCTCCTTCATAGCCCACATCGCACCACGGGCATCCTTGGCTTCGGCGGCAGCCTTCTTCAGGTCCTCTTGCTCCGCTCGGCGTTCTCTTTCAAGAACCTCATAGCGGTCGGCAACATCTTTTAATTTTGCGGCCATTCCGGCCATCTCCTCCCTGCTTCAGCAGTGAGCAGCCTTTTCGGCTTTTAACTCTTTCGCTGCCTTCGAGGCAGCCGCATCACTTTTCTTGGCTTGCTCCTTGGCTCGAGCAAGCTCTGCTCGAAGGTCTTCCACAGTAGCGGCGCCATCTGCATCAAGCATACAAATTGTAAGGAACGGGCATCAGCTCCCTTACTAGGCAACCGCGGAGTAACCACCTACCTTGCGACTCGTTAAGTCGTTTATTGACCAGCACGATGTCCGCATCCGCAACATCGAGTTGCCTCTTCAGTTCGGCAACTCCATCAGTCCGGCTGGCCACCGAATGTTCCGCCACCTGCATAGGAAAGGCGACATTCTATAACTGAGATTATGATCCTTGGCACGCTGTCACTTTCGACAGCATACCAAGTCTCAGGGGCTACCATCTATACAGGGCGCACTCCATGTGCAAAACTGTCAAAAGGTATGTCATTTTTTGCGTACGTCAAACCCCGTCAGCAAACTTCTGACGGCCTCATACAACCCGTTTTTGGCGGATGAGATCCTCTCAATCACCATACTCATTAATGTGCGGTGATCTTCTGAGATAGACGCCATCTTGAGCAAATCCTGCAGCTCCACCGGCCGTACTCCAATGGGTGCCTGTCACATCCCTAGCTTCTGGTGCTGCCTAGTGTTTGCATCATGTTTAAATTTTTGAAACATGAACTGAGGAATTTGGAAGCCTCAAAACCCTAAATAAAAGAAGGGCAAAAACCCTAAAATCTCATTCATTGTTCCAAAATGCTCTTCTTAAATGTTTGATAATTTTGGCAAAGGGTTCTGGTCCCAACCAAAACATTGAACATTTTTAAGGACTTAATCTTGAGACTTTGAATTTAAATCATTAGCTATTTGAATTTGAATTATATTCATATAATTAGAATATAATTTCAAATACCCCTGAAATATTTTATGAGCTTTTGGAAAAGTCCATCTAGCAAAATAAAAATATTCAAAGGAGTTTTTGGCATTGTTTGAATTATTTTAAATTCAAACAGTGGCAAAACAAATTTAAAAAAAATAAAACAGAACAGAAATATAAAATAGAGCACTTACCTGGGCTCACCTGGTAGCCCAACCGGCCCCGCACTGCAGCTGGCCGGCCCAGCCCACCACTGCAGCCCCTCCGTCGTCTTCCTCCCCTCGCCCCGAAGCAGCTGCGTGCCCGGCGCGCAGGCGAGCCGCGCCAGCTCCTCCCTGCCTGCCTGGCTACCCCCTCGTCGCCCTGGTCGCCTCCCGCGACGCCACGCAACCCCCCCGACGCTCTCTCACTCTCTCTGGATCTCTCCCCTTCCTCTGTTCTCCCCATCGAGAGCCGCCGCCGACGTCGCTCGCAACCACCGCGGCCACAACCACCCCCTCGCTCCCTCTCCGCATCCCTGAGCTCCGTCCCGACCCCGTGGAGCTACACACATGACGCACACGACCCCGGGAGGCCAGCAACGTCGCCATCGCCGTCGTCTTCCACCTCGGGCTCCGGCCACCATCGTCGTCGATCCGCCGCACGCAGGACGTCCCCGAACCCGCTAACCATCCCTACGGCACCGCTGTGAGCTCCGCCACCGTTTCCCCCTCTTCCCCTCTTCGTTTGATTGCCGTAGCCGTCGCCCCCTTGATGACCGACAAGCGCTGCTGCCAAAGCTCGCCGGCGATGACGCTCCGGTGACCATTCGGTCCCGGGCATGCGTCCAACGTTCTCGCCGCACCGCGTAGACACCGTAGGTGTTAACCCCGCATCACCAAGGCCGCTGTGGCCTCGACCTCGAGCTCGCCCGAGCTCCGGCCGCCGCTTCTGTGCTCGCCGCCGCCATCTCCGGCGACTCCGAGGCCTTCCGATCGCTCAGCTAGACGCGGTCGAGCGCGGGCTACCCCCTGGTGGCCTTCGCGCATCCATCCGTCGCCCGCAGCTCAAGTCCGGCGAGTTGCCGCCGCAGTTTAGGTCGTCGCGGCGAAACTCCGGCGGGAGCTGACGTGGCTCCGTCATTAGGAGCTAACCCAGCTAGTTTAACAACCTACAGCCACTGACAGTGGGCCCCACCCCTGGTCAAACCCCAGTCAGCGCTGGGTTTGACCGGGATTAGTTCCTGTGTCACTGACGTGTGGACCCCGCACGTCAGGTTTGACCTGGACCTGGCCGTTGACTCGCTGACATCATGCTGGCGTCAGGCTGACGCAATTAATTCTTTCTGGATTTAAAATAATTCAGAAAATCCAGAAAATATCCCAAACTTCAAAAAATCATAGAAATTCAACCGTAACTCCAAATTTAATAAATTATATATGAAAAATTATCAGAAAAATTCAAGGAATCCATCTGTACCATTTTCATGCATGTTTGAACAATGTTTGTCCTCTGTTTTGGACAAAACAAATAAAGGGCATTTAAATAATCATATATGGAGTTGGAATTTGAATCATGTACCCAAACCAACTTCATTTAAATCATAGCTAGGTGCATTAGCCCAAAACACATTCATATTGCCATGTCATAGCATGCATCATATTGTGCATTGCATTGATCGTGTTTCTTCTATGTTTGCCGGTGTTGTTCCCCCTCGGTAGATGTTGTTCCGACGTTGTGATCGTTGACACTGATGAAGACTCAATGCTATCTTCAGAAGTGCCAGGCAAGCAAAACCCCCTTGTTCATTCCGATACAATCCTACTCTCTCGCTCCTGCTCTCTTTTACTGCATTAGGACAACAACGATTCAACTGTTACTTGCTGCGGTAGCTGAACCCCTTTATCCTCTGCATGACCTGTCATTGCCACAGTAAATAGATGAAACCCACTAGTATGAGTAGGAGTTGTTTGAGCCATGTTGTGCCTACTCATTCATGTTTGTTTGTCATGCCTGCTATTGCTTAGAGTTGAGTCAGGTCTGATTCATCGGGGATGAATCAGAGGTGTGTGAACATGTCCTACTGTGTGTGAGCTAAGTGTGTGAACACGATTTGGTAAAGGTAGCGGTGAGAGGCCATGTAGGAGTACATGGTGGGTTGTCTCATTGAAGCCGTCCTTAGGAACTGAGTTCTGTGCTTGTGATCCATGATTCAGCTACTACCATACATTGGGCCTTGAAATATGACCCCGCTCGACTTCTTATTCACCTAAGTCCTCTGTCCAGGAGTTGCAAGTAGTTTCTGGTGTTTGTAGTATGCTGGAGGCCGTGCACAGCGCTGACCGGAGGGGTGGGCTGTGATGCGGTAGGCACGTGGCCGGGTATACCGGGCGCCCGTTTGGTGTCACGGAACCCTGTTCACATCATTTGGGGCTGTGAGCGAAACTCCGGCCGGATCTCCTCATGGATGGAACCCGAATAGGCGATAAACCTGGACTAGAGACTTGAGTGTTTAGGTAGGTCGTGGTCTACACCCACGTCGGCTTTCGCTTGAAGTCTGCCGAGCACATGTCGTGTGCAGACGCTAAGTGGTGGAAACATGTATGAAGAAGTACACCCCTGCAGGGTTAACATCATCTATTCGAATAGCCGTGTCCGCGGTAAAGGACTTCTGGGTTGCTTATATCAGTTCATAGACAAGTGAAAGTGGATACTCTAAAATACGCAAGATAAGCGTGAGTGCTATGGATGGCGTTCTCGTAGGGAGACGGGAGCGGATCCATAGTGGTGTATTGATATGGTGAATATGTGGACTCGTGTGCGCCACCTCAAAAGAGTTACCTGCAGTCGTAGTTTAGGATAGCCACCGAGTCAAAGCTGGCTTGCTGCCGTTAAACCCCGCCATCCCCTTTGTTGATAATGATGCATATGTAGTTAGTTCTGATGTAAGTCTTGCTGGGTACATTTGTACTCACGTTGCTTAATTTATGTTTTTGCAAAGAGACTTCAGTCTCACTAGTAGTTCCACGTGGACTTCGACGTTTAGCTTGTTACCTCAGCTACGATCTTGTGCCCTCGGCAGGATCTGGTAGATAGTTAGGCTTCTCAGCCTTTTTCATTTATAGTTGTCTGTACTCAGACATGTTAAGCTTCCGCATGTGCTTTGACTTGTATGCTCTGATTGTTGGGTCATGAGACCCATGTTTGTAATATCCCGCTCCTCGGAGCCTAATGAATAAATACTTGAGTCGTAGAGTCATGTTGTGATGCCATGTTGTATTTGCACATATCGAGCATATTGTGTGTATGTTATTGAAATGCTTGGTATGTGTGGGATCTGGCTATCTAGTTGTTTATCCTTAGTAGCCTCTCTTACCGGGAAATGTCTCCTAGTGTTTCCACTGAGCCATGGTAGCTTGCTACTGCTCCGGAACACTTAGGCTGGCCGACATGTGTCCTTCTTCGTTCCTGTGTCTGTCCCTTCGGGGAAATGTCACGCGATGAATACCGGAGTCCTGTTAGCCCACTACAGCCCAGTTCACCGGAGTCCTGCTAGCCCAGTGCTACAGCCTGGATTCACTCGCTGATGACCGACACATTCGATGCTGGGTCATGGATGCCTGTCCCTGTAAGCTAGTGCCACTTTGGGTTCACGACTAGCCATGTCAGCCCGGGTTCTTTGTCATATGGATGCTAGCGACACTATCATATACGTGAGCCAAAAGGCGCAAACGGTCCCGGGCCAGGTAAGGTGGCACCCGTGGGAATACCGTGCGTGAGGCCGCAAAGTGATATGATGTGTTACATGCTAGATCGGTGTGACTTAGGATCGGGGTCCTGACAGCTTTGGTATCAGAGCTTGACTGCCTGTAGGATTACCAAGCCAAACTGGTCGAAGTTGAGTCTAGAAATTCTTTAGTTATATAAGGGAATTGATTGTGGGATGGAACGTAAGGCTCTTTTTACTCCTTATACCTCATGCCCTTCTGATCTGAGTCATCTTATCTTTCCTACGGGGATTAAGAACTAGGCTATCTCTTCTTTCTATCTGGATCACGTGTTACTAATCCGTAGACTTATAAGATTGTTGGATTTAAGCTTGAGTTCAGTTCCTACGACTTCCGTATGTTAACTGTTGATCTCGAAACCTTGATATTGTGCGTCTGAGTGGTTATGCCACCATTTTTGTGAATGTCTCAAATCTTTTCTGAGCATTTACAGCCGTTATGCTGTCCGAGTCATCCCAGGTTTCTAAATAGTCTGAAGCAATTTGCAAATTCCTTCCTCCCGTTTCGATGTTCCTTTGGGCCAGATTAACCACACTAATCGGTGAGTTGAGGTACTTTATTGCCTTGACATATATGTTGGAGCTGGTATTATGACCCTAGGTGTCTTAGGGGATCATCTAGTAATTTAGCCATGATTTGTGTCCCAGTGTGATGATTCTGGCCATCATTCTCGTAAGCATCCCGTGATGCCACTTAGTTAGTAGGCATTTCACTTCTGGGTTTTCGAACCGAGATTCACCCTACTTACTTCATGTTGATAGTAATTGCTAGCTCCCTTAGGTTATTAGTAACCTTTGCGATAGTCCTTCAAGTCCGTGGTATCTTCTTCTTCCAAATACCATGAACTACTTATGGCAGAAGTTCCTCGTTGAACTGAACAATCACAACCAGAGTGCTCTTGATGAGTTCTCCATTATATATTGTGGCTCTGCCAGTTCTACCTTTCTGCATGGGTTATCCGGAAGAAATATGTTGAACTTCGTTCGACATGCTAATCTATGCACCCACAACTCATAAAATCATATGTTCTTTTGAGTTGTCCCATTTTAGTTGTCTTCCGACCCTCGTCTATCAATTGATAGTCAAGAGTATGCGTGCATTCGTTCATCGATGCCTATTATTCTTGTGTTCCATCAAGCCACTCTATCCCAGAATGACTAGGAGAAATGAACTCCAGTACCTCATCCATATCTAGGATTGGGTCAAAGTAGTCATACTCCGCAGATCAAATACTAATCCAGTTTTTGTTCTGTTCTACCCTGAAGTATTACCCTCTTTATGTCAAGAAAGTCATAGGAATTAGACATCATCTTATGAACTCTTGGTGCAGTGATACTTCTCGCCATCATTATTCATTTCTCGGTCCCCGTGTTGTTGAACCGGAATGCCGACAAGTGAATCGTGATGTGTGAAATCAATACTGCTAGCAACCCCGTTGCTTGGTAGTTAAAGGACAATAATTTCATTCTTAGCATGTTGGTTATTGAATCATCATTCTAAGATTGATCGTGCTACCTAGTCCATTCTCCTGGTTCACTCCTCGATCGATGAGTTAGGATTATTTCAAATCCTTGCTCTATTGATCATATCGTCTTGCCCTGGAAAGCAGGATTGTCCTCGATCTTAGTAACATATCGGTGGTTCGTGATTTTCTGAATATCTTCTCGGAAGTATTACCAGGTTGTCACCTGACCGCTATGTTGAGTTCGTGATCAAGTTGGTTTATTCCTGTAAACCACCCCTTCTCCAAGAGTCTGTGTTGGATACCCCTGAGCTAGATGGTTAAGCTGAACAACAACTTGGAGAGTTGGAAGATAAAAGCTTGCCTAACTTAGTTCATTTCCCAAAAGGGATATCTTGTGGTTGTGTGTGTTGAAGAAAGATGATATCTTTATTGGTTGATCCTCGTGATCAATTGTTGGATCTATTATCTTACCCAAACCTTTGATTTGAGTATGGGCTATCGTCAAATCAAGTCAGAACCAACGATATTCGTAATGTTGTCTTACTCGTGGTTGTTCCTCGAGCATACACCATTATAT
Source organism: Triticum dicoccoides (assembly GCF_002162155.2). Lineage (NCBI taxonomy): Eukaryota > Viridiplantae > Streptophyta > Magnoliopsida > Poales > Poaceae > Triticum > Triticum dicoccoides. The sequence continues at coordinate 804,080,146 of NC_041385.1, forward strand.
CTTTCGGGTCTGACCAATACTACCACCGTGTTCACATGATGGCGGAAGTCCAGTGATATGGAAATTCCGATGAGTTACTGTTGAGCCCATCAGCAGCATTTTGTCTCCCCCATGATTCATGTTGAACATCAACCTAGTGTTGGAAACTTTTATAGGCATTTTCTTCATGCCCCGTTCATGAAGTATATGCTGGATGAAAGAAGTGACTTCCTTTGATTCACGTGCATTTGATGTAAGTTGCCGCCGTGGGTTCGAGAAAGTTAGTTTTGCTTCCTCTGGAATTGTCCCAAGTCAGTCATGCATGTGCAAAGTATACTGTGGTTTGGTAGATTAATTACCTCCACTCCATATGTATTCCGTAGCACACCAAGCCACTGATTGATTTGTTCAAGGAGAAGAAGTTCCCTCATAAGAGCTAATCATATGACTTATGCAAGGACTTTGTTATCCACGGTGATGGTTCCCAACTAGAACTCGGTAGTGTTTTATTGTAAGACTACCACGTGGTCATGCTTGTCTAGGACATCGTGTTCACACGTGTGTAGCAGAACCAACTCATGTCTTAGAGCTTGCTATCGTAGTTCATTTCCCGAGAATCTCGCAACGTCATCTCGTCGATTTGTGTTGCAAACTTTCATTTTTCTTCCTAGACTCGATGAGTCTGGAATATCCTGACACCAACCAGATCTGAATCTCAGGCAGATATGATGGTTGGAACATTTCCCAAGAACTATAATACTGGTCCCTCGATAACCGGTAAAGTGGATGTCATGGCCAACACACCCAGCCGAAAGACCTATTATTGTAGTATCTTGATTGAAGAAGTTGGCCACCTCCCCATAAGCATTTCGTAGGATTTACCTCCCTAGTTGTTCCTTATGGATTTTTGTGTTTCCGAAGTCCGACCTTTACTTGATGTTCTAGATACCAGACCATTTCTATGAATGGGTTACACTAGGACATCAAGGAGAACATTAGAAGCGGAGTGCTAAATGTCTCTCGGTCGATCATCCAGATTTTATTCCCTTGGCCCCGCCAAGGTGAAATCTAAGAAGGTGTTATCTTCCTTTGCATCGGCATCTTCCACCGGTATTCATCATGGTAGTAAGTTGTGTTGCCAGAATCCTTGAAACGAATATTGGTAAAACCTTGATGATTATGGAAATGCTCAAGTTCTTGAGAGCACGCACAAGTGTTAGGTGTTACCATCGACACTAACTAGGTTTGCTCTCAACTTCCTCGGTTATGCTATAACTTCTCAAACAGTGGATTCACTCTCTATTGTTGGGTTCTTTCCCAGTTACCAGAATCATTCCCAGCATTTGCATTTTGTTCCTAGCTTGCACTGCCAATGTGCCATTCTACCATGGGTCTCTTCCATTTCCGGTGGTAAGCACATTCATCCATTACGTTGTCTTCAACAAGGTAATCCACATCATCCAAGTCCGAGTAGGCCATTCTACCGAACCCCTCTAAATGATCGATTATGATTTGCCTTAAGTTGGTATAAAGAGTTTCAATGATCTTTGAATCAAAGGTAATTCTTTTTGCCACTTAAGGGGATATTTCTACGAGTCACCTTCCCTAAGGTGCATCGCTGTGGCATCATGGAAACTCAACTCCTCGCTACATTGACAACCGTTCACCACCCTTTTAAGCGTGGAATTGTTGTCAACCTAGTGAACCCTCGTCATCTGTATCACTCCATTTCTTCAGATCTATGCTTCGTGTCTCAGCTCGAGAGATGTGTCAATGTCTCATCCCATGAGTTGATCCTGAGTTGTTCGATCCTTGAGAAGATCGATCCTTCTAGAGTTTTCCTTTTCTCTTCTTGTCATGATTAGCTGAAGTTCTCAAAGGAAGACGTCGAGACAATGATGGTGATCAAATCAACGTTCTTTTGAAGTGCACCCTGGATCGTGAAGATTTCGTTAGTTGCGTTTGCCCCTTCGTCTTACCCTACACTTGAATCTCGGGTCGAGATTCTTGTTTAGTGGGGGTGAGTTGTCACATCCCTAGCTTCTGGTGCTGCCTAGTGTTTGCATCATGTTTAAATTTTTGAACCTTGAACTGAGGAATTTGGAAGCCTCAAAACCCTAAATAAAAGAAGGGCAAAAACCCTAAAATCTCATTCATTGTTCCAAAATGCTCTTCTTAAATGTTTGATAATTTTGGCAAAGGGTTCTGGTCCCAACCAAAACATTGAACATTTTTAAGGACTTAATCTTGGGACTTTGAATTTAAATCATTAGCTATTTGAATTTGAATTATATTCATATAATTAGAATATAATTTCAAATACCCCTGAAATATTTTATGAGCTTTTGGAAAAGTCCATCTAGCAAAATAAAAATATTCAGAGGAGTTTTTGGCATTGTTTGAATTATTTTAAATTCAAACAGTGGCAAAACAAATTTAAAAAAAAATAAAACAGAACAGAAATATAAAACAGAGCACTTACCTGGGCTCACCTGGTAGCCCAACCGGCCCAGCACTGCAGCTGGCCGACCCAGCCCACCACTGCAGCCCCTCCGTCGTCTTCCTCCCCTCGCCCCAAAGCAACTGCGTGCCCGGCGCACAGGCGAGCCGCGCCAGCTCCTCCCTGCCTGCCTGGCTACCCCCTCGTCGCCCTGGTCGCCTCCCGCGACGCCACGCAACCCCCCCGATGCTCTCTCACTCTCTCTGGATCTCTCCCTTCCTCTGTTCTCCCCACCGAGAGCCGCCGCCGACGTCGCTCGCAACCACCGCGGCCACAGCCACCCCCTCGCTCCCTCTCCGCATCCCTGAGCTCCGTCCCGACCCCGTGGAGCTACACACACGACGCACGCGACCCCGGGAGGCCAGCAATGTCGCCATCGCCGTCGTCTTCCACCTCGGGCTCCGGCCACCATCGTCGTCGATCCGCCGCACGCAGGACGTCCACGAACCCGCTAACCATCCCTATGGCACCGCTGTGAGCTCCGCCACCGTTTCCCCCTCTTCCCCTCTTTGTTTGATTGCCGTAGCCGTCGCCCCCTTGATGACCGACAAGCTCCGCCGCCAAAGCTCGCCGGCGATGACGCTCCGGTGACCATTCGGTCCCGGGCATGCATCCAACGTTCTCGCCGCACCGCGTAGACACCGTAGGTGTTAACCCCGCATCACCAAGGCCGCTGTGGCCTCGACCTCGAGCTTGCCCGAGCTCCGGCCGCTGCTTCTGTGCTCGCCGCCGCCATCTCCGGCGACTCCGAGGCCTTCCGATCGCTCAGCTAGACGCGGTCGAGCGCGGGCTACCCCCTGGTGGCCTTCGCGCATCCATCCGTCGCCTGCAGCTCAAGTCCGGCGAGTTGCCGCCGCAGTTTAGGTCGTCACCGGCGAAACTCCGGCGGGAGCTGACGTGGCTCCGTCATTAGGAGCTAACCCAGCTAGTTTAACAACCTACAGCCACTGACAGTGGGCCCCACCCCTGGTCAAACCCCAGTCAGCGCTGGGTTTGACCGGGATTAGTTCCTGTGTCACTGACGTGTGGACCCCGCACGTCAGGTTTGACCTGGACCTGGCCGTTGACTCGCTGACATCATGCTGGTGTCAGGCTGACGCAATTAATTCTTTCTAGATTTAAAATAATTCAGAAAATCCAGAAAATATCCCAAACTTCAAAAAATCATAGAAATTCAACCGTAACTCCAAATTTAATAAATTATATATGAAAAATTATCAGAAAAATTCAAGGAATCCATCTGTACCATTTTCATGCATGTTTGAACAATGTTTGTCCTCTGTTTTGGACAAAACAAATAAAGGGCATTTAAATAATCATATATGGAGTTGGAATTTGAATCATGTATTCAAACCAACTTCATTTAAATCATAGCTAGGTGCATTAGCCCAAAACACATTCATATTGCCATGTCATAGCATGCATCATATTGTGCATTGCATTGATCATGTTTCTTCTGTGTTTGCCGGTGTTGTTCCCCCTCGGTAGACGTTGTTCCGACGTTGTGATCGTTGACACTGATGAAGACTCAATGCTATCTTCAGAAGTGCCAGGCAAGCAAAACCCCCTTGTTCATTCTGATACAATCCTACTCTCTCGCTCCTGCTCTCTTTTACTGCATTGGGACAACAATGATTCAACTGTTACTTGCTGCGGTAGCTGAACCCCTTTATCCTCTGCATGACCTGTCATTGCCACAGTAAATAGATGAAACCCACTAGTATGAGTAGGAGTTGTTTGAGCCATGTTGTGCCTACTCATTCATGTTTGTTTGTCATGCCTGCTATTGCTTAGAGTTGAGTCAGGTCTGATTCATCGGGGATGAATCAGAGGTGTGTGAACATGTCCTACTGTGTGTGAGCTAAGTGTGTGAACACGATTTGGTAAAGGTAGCGGTGAGAGGCCATGTAGGAGTACATGGTGGGTTGTCTCATTGAAGCCGTCCTTAGGAACCGAGTTCTGTGCTTGTGATCCATGATTCAGCTACTACCATACATTGGGCCCTGAAATATGACCCCGCTCGACTTCTTATTCACCCAAGTCCTCTGTTCAGGAGTTGCAAGTAGTTTCTGGTGTTTGTAGTATGCTGGAGGCCGTGCACAGCGCTGACCGGAGGGGTGGGCTGTGATGCGGTAGGCACGTGGCCGGGTATACCGGGCGCCCGTTTGGTGTCACGGAACCCTGTTCACATCGTTTAGGGCTGTGAGCGAAACTCCGGCCGGATCTCCTCATGGATGGAACCCGAATAGGCGATAAACCTGGACTAGAGACTTGAGTGTTTAGGTAGGTCGTGGTCTACACCCACGTCGGCTTTCGCTTGAAGTCTGCCGAGCACATGTCATGTGCAGACGCTAAGTGGTGGAAACATGTATGAAGAAGTACACCCCTGCAGGGTTAACATCATCTATTCGAATAGCCGTGTCCGCGGTAAAGGACTTATGGGTTGCTTATATCAGTTCATAGACAAGTGAAAGTGGATACTCTAAAATACGCAAGATAAGCGTGAGTGCTATGGATGGCATTCTCGTAGGGAGACGGGAGCGGATCCATAGTGGTGTATTGATATGGTGAATATGTGGACTCATGTGCGCCACCTCAAAAGAGTTACCTGCAGTCGTAGTTTAGGATAGCCACCGAGTCAAAGCTGGCTTGCTGCCGTTAAACCCCGCCATCCCCTTTGTTGATAATGATGCATATGTAGTTAGTTCTGATGTAAGTCTTGCTGGGTACATTTGTACTCACGTTGCTTAATTTATGTTTTTGCAGAGAGACTTCAGTCTCACTAGTAGTTCCACGTGGACTTCGACGTTTAGCTTGTTACCTCAGCTACGATCTTGTGCCCTTGGCAGGATCTGGTAGATAGTCAGGCTTCTCAGCCTTTTTCATTTATAGTTGTCTGTACTCAGACATGTTAAGCTTCCGCATGTGCTTTGACTTGTATGCTCTGATTGTTGGGTCATGAGACCCATGTTTGTAATATCCCGCTCCTTGGAGCCTAATGAATAAATACTTGAGTCGTAGAGTCATGTTGTGATGCCATGTTGTATTTGCACATATCGAGCATATTGTGTGTATGTTATTGAAATGCTTGGTATGTGTGGGATCTGGCTATCTAGTTGTTTATCCTTAGTAGCCTGTCTTACCGGGAAATGTCTCCTAGTGTTTCCACTGAGCCATGGTAGCTTGCTACTGCTCCGGAACACTTAGGCTGGCCGGCATGTGTCCTTCTTCGTTCCTGTGTCTATCCCTTCGGGGAAATGTCACGCGATGAATACCGGAGTCCTGTTAGCCCGCTACAGCCCGGTTCACCGGAGTCCTGCTAGCCCAGTGCTACAGCCTGGATTCACTCGCTGATGACCGACACGTTCGATGCTGGGTCATGGATGCCTGTCCCTGTAAGCTAGTGCCACTTTGGTTTCACGACTAGCCATGTCAGCCCGGGTTCTTTGTCATATGGATGCTAGCGACACTATCATATACATGAGCCAAAAGGCGCAAACGGTCCCGGGCCAGGTAAGGTGGCACCCGTGGGAATACCGTGCGTGAGGCCGCAAAGTGATATGATGTGTTACATGCTAGATCGGTGTGACTTAGGATCGGGGTCCTGACAGTGCCGAACTCTCCGGCCCCGCCGGACTCGGGGAGACCCTCCATGACGACACCTCAGGGTCGTCCGCCCCGCCTGACAGGGCGGCAGATGGAGGCATCTCGCTCTCCATCATCTCCGGACAAAGGTCCCCCGAAGATGAGCTCTGCTGAGATGGGCTGAGATCCGAACTACAAGGTGAAAACTTCGGTTACCTCTGGAAATAATACAGGGGCGTCCCCTATTACAAAATTCCCTTTTTTTACTTACGACTCACTGGAGGGCTGATTCCTCCAAGGAGACAGTGCGGCCGGGGCTCTTCCCGACACAGGACCTTCCGGTGCAGATTTCTTTCCCCGCTTTGAGGCCTTGGCCTCCGGGTGTTCGGAAGCAGTCCTCTTCTCCTCCTGGAAGGAGGGGCTCTCGATTCCCCCCTTATTGAAGGCCTCCTTGGCAGATGCGGTAGTTTCCCTGTGCCCCCCTTCGCTCTCCTCCGAAGGCGCAAACTCCAACATTTTGACTAACACGGGAGCCGGCGTGGTCTCAGGGAGGGGGGCCGGACACCGTATCAGTTTTGCCTACGCTATCCACTCCTGTCCAAGGGATAGCTGGTTAAAAGGCAAACCCATGATGAATAAATGGACAATATGTCCGGACACAGGGCTACTTACTTGAGTATCCGGGCGATTGCAGCTTAGGCCAGCGTCCTCGGTTAAGTCCGGACGCATCTCTTGCGATCCGAAGAACAGTTTGTACATCTCCGCGGGTGTCAAACCCATGAAGTGTTGGAGAGCTCGTGGCCCCTCCGGATTAAATTCCCACAGGCGGAGGGGGTGACATTTGCAGGGCAGAAGGCGCCGGATCAGCATAACCTGTGCCACTACGACCAGATTAATCTCCCTTTCTTGGAGGCCTCGAATCCGGTCCTGCAACAGGGGTACGTCTTTGGACGGCCCCCAGTTAAGCCCCTTGTTGACCCATGACGTCAGCCGTTGTGGAGGGCCCGAGCGGAAGATGGGCGGCGGCCTCTGCCTGCTGCCCCTGGGAGCAGTGATATAGAACCACTCCTGTTGCCACAAGCCGAGCTCCTCCTGAAAAGAGCCCTCGGGCCATGGAGCATCGGCCCTCTTGCTTATAACTGCCCCCCGCACTCTGCCTGACGCCCCTCAATCATCTTCGGCTCCACGTTGAAGGTCTTGAGCCACAAGCCGAAGTGAGGGGTAGTGCGGAGGAAGGCTTCGCAGACGACAATGAATGATGAGATGTGGAGGATGGACTCCGGAGCCAAGTCATGGAATTCCAGCCCATAGTAAAACATGAGCCCCCTCACGAAGGGATCCATCGGGAAGCCTAAACCCCGACGGAGGTGAGACACGAACACGACGCTCTCGCCGGGCTTGGGAGTAGGAATAACTTGCCCTCGGGCAGGCAACCTATGCGAAATCTCGTAGGTCAAGTACCTGGCGTCTCTCAGCTTTAGCACGTCTTCTTCCGTGACGGAAGAGGGCATCCACCGGCCTCGTAGGTCGGAGCCGGACATTGTCGAAGGTCGAAGGTACCCGAATCTAGAGCCCTGGGTGTTGGAACTCGGGGCGAGGGGCGGATTCGATTGAGGATTGAAGAAAAAGAACGGGCCTTGGTCTCATTATAAAGAGGAAGAATACCGAGAGCCATCCCCGTGACCGTTTGGAACCCGCCTTCGATGGAGGGGGCGTGGCAACGGGCGCGGTTGGGTTACCCACGTCCGTATTTATGAGAATCCCGGAATAAGGGGAACACGATCTCTGCTTCGACAAGGCGTGCCAAGGAAACCGCTTCGCTAAACACGCTGAGGTGGTACAATAAAAACAATTCTAGTAAAGGCTTGGTAGTGGTGTGACGTCACGCCACCAAATACGTCAGCAGATTGAACTTGTGTAATATTATTTTCTCTACGGTGGTACGTGGAATTTATTTTGCAGAGCCGGACACTATCCTGGTGTTCACAATCTTCTATAAATTATTCGGAGGAGGAACCCGCCTTGCAATGCCGAAGACAATATGCGCGTCGGACTCGTCGTCATTGAAGCCTGGTTCAGGGGCTACTGAGGGAGTCCTGGACTAGGGGGTGTTCGGATAGCCGAACTATCATCATCGGCCGGACTCCAAGACTATGAAGATACAAGATTGAAGACTTCGTCCCGTGTCCGGATGGGACTTTCCTTGGCGTGGAAGGCAAGCTTGGCGATACGGATATGTAGATCTCCTACCATTGTAACCGACTCTGTGTAACCCTAGCCCTCTCCGGTGTCTATATAAACCGGATGGCTTTAGTCCGTAGGACGAACAACAATCATACCATAGGCTAGCTTCTAGGGTTTAGCATCCTTGATCTCGTGGTAGATCTACTCTTGTAACACACATCATCAATATTAATCAAGCAGGACGTAGGGTTTTACCTCCATCAAGAGGGCCTAAACCTGGGTAAAACATTGTGTCCCATGTCTCCTGTTACCATCCGCCTAGACGCACAGTTCGAGACCCCCTACCCGAGATCCGCCGGTTTTAACACGGACAGCAGCCTTGGTAAAATATGCCGATTCTGATAATACCAAGGATCCCGATTCTGATAATGAGAAACCGGAGAAGGGAAAGAGGAATGGCGGTGCGAAGGGACAGCAACACAACCAGGGAGGCCATGGGAATAATGGTAAGCGTAAAGCGGATTCAGATTTTGTGGCTAATGCTAATGTGCAGCGTCGTAGGGGTAAACCGCCCCAGCGTGGTGGGACAATGAATCTGGAGTGCCTGTTGAATCAGCCCTGTCAAAGCATGGAACCAAAGAGGTCCCTACAACACATCTCTGGAAGGATTGCAACATTATGAAGGAGTTCAAAAACTCTAATCTCTTCCGGTATGATCAGGGCCTGTCGGGCGGTTCAGGTCCAGGTTTTCATGGTGGCGGCGGTTCAGGCTCTGGGTTTCAGAACAATCACAGTAACCAGAACAACCAAGGTGGTAATAACCAACAGAGTAGTCAAGGGAATCAGCAGCAGTCGGGTTACCAGAGTCATCCGAAGCAGCTGAATGGTGGACAATATCATGTATTTACCACTAGTCTATGCAAGCGTGATCTGAAGCTGCATAAGAGGGCGGTCAATGCGGTTGAACCGGCAGTTCCATGCTATATGCGGTGGTCGGAACAGCCTATCATGTGGAGTAGGGAGGATCATCCGCCCCGGGTTGACAATCCGGGTCAGCTAGCTCTGATGGTGGCACCTCAGGTGGGAGGTTACAAGTTCACCAAAGTACTCATGGATGGAGGAAGCAACATTAATATTCTGTATTATGAGACATTCCGCCGAATGGGGTTGACAGATAAGAATCTTAAACCGTCCAATACTGTTTTCCATGGTGTGGTACCAGGAAAGTCGGCATATCCAGTGGGAAAGATTACCTTGGAAGTTGTGTTTGGGGATGAACATGATTCCCGGTCTGAGACATTGACTTTTGAGGTGGTGAGAATCCAGAGCCCGTATCACGCACTGTTTGGGCGACCGGCTTATGCAAAATTCATGGCCAGGCCTTGTTATATTTACTTGCAGCTCAAGATGCCGGGTCACAAAGGAACCATCACGGTTCATGGAAGTCGGAAAATTGCTTTGGATTGCGAAGAGAGTGATGCGGCTTACGCTGAGTCGGTTTGTGCTACAGAGGAGTTAAAAGTTTTACAAGGAGAATGTTGATCCGACAGATATGACCCCTCTGAAGAAGCCCACCACTGAGCATGACCCAACCCTACACTTCAAACCGGCTGACGAGACAAAGCTTGTTGACTTTGTACCCGGCGATTCGTCCAAGCAGTTCAGCATAAGCACCAATCTGGATCCAAAATAGGAAAGCACGCTCATCGCGTTCATTCGTGAGAACCGGGACATCTTTGCATGGAAGCCTTCTGACATGCCAGGTGTACCGAGGGAACTCGCTGAGCACACTCTTAATATTGATCCGAAATTTAAACCGGTCAAGCAATTTCTTCGTCGCTTTAATGAAGAGAGACGCAAGGCAATTGGGGAGGAGGTAGCCCGGCTGTTGGCTGCTGGGTTTATCGTTGAAGTGTTTCATCTTGAATGGTTGGCTAATCCGGTGCTGGTTCTTAAGAAAAATGGGACTTGGCGTATATGTGTGGACTACACGGACTTAAATAAGGCTTGCCCGGCCGATCCTTTTGCTCTCCCGCGTATTGATCAGATCATTGATGCGACGGCGGGTTGTGAGCGCCTGAGTTTTTTGGATGCTTATTCAGGGTACCATCAGATTAAAATGGCAGTTAAGGACCAGGAGAAGACAGCTTTCATCACTCCCTTTGGAGCCTTCTGCTATGTTTCTATGCCCTTTGGGCTCAAGAGTGCTCAGGAAACTTATCAGTGTTGTGTGCAAAATTGTCTTCACACGCAGATTGGGCGTAATGTTCATGCCTATGTGGATGACATTGTGGTGAAATCCAGGGAAAAGGAGACATTGATAGCTGATCTCAAGGAGACGTTTGACAACCTCCGGGTTTACAAGATGATACTTAACCCGGATAAGTGTGTCTTTGGTGTTCCGGCAGGCAAGCTGCTCGGTTTTCTAGTGTCTAACAGGGGCATTGAGGCTAATCTGGAAAAGATCAAGGCAATCACATCCTTGGCTAAACCGACATGTATCAATGATGTTCAGCGTCTCGCAGGCCGGATTGCAGCCCTCAGCCGGTTTATCAGTCATCTAGGTGAGAAGGCCATTCCCTTGTATCAGATGCTGAAGAAGACGGATGATTTCGTCTGGAGTGATGCGGCCAATGCGGCCTTTGAGGAGTTAAAACGGCAGTTGATTGAACCGCTAGTTCTTGCAGCCCCAGTTGATCATGAGCCTTTACTATTACATGTGGCTGCTAATGCCCGAGCGGTCAGTGTGGCAATTGTGGTAGAGCATAAAGAGGATGGGAAGGAGTATCTGGTTCAACGACCAGTATACTACATCAGTGAAGTTCTGATCGAATCAAAGCAACGCTATCCGCATTGGTAGAAGTTGGTGTATGGGGTTTTTATGGCCAGCCGAAAGCTCAAGCCATATTTTCAAGGTCATCCCATTACAGTGGTTAGTTCTGCTCCCTTGGGCGATATCATCCAAAATAGAGAAGCAACTGGCCGGGTTGCAAAGTGGGCAATTGAGCTTGGTCCACATGGTTTGAAATATGTACCTGAACAGCCGTCAAGTCTCAGGCTCTTGTGGACTTTATCAATGATTGGACCGAGTTGCAAGCACCGGAAGAGAAGCCGGATAATACGTACTGGACTATTCATTTCGATGGATCAAGGAAGTTGGAAGGCTTGGGGGCTGGAGTTGTCCTAACTTCCTCTCGAGGTGATAAAATTTGCTATGTCCTCCGTTTGATGTTTCCTTGTACTAACAATGCAGCTGAGTATGAAGCTCTACTTCATGATCTCCGTGTGGCTAAAGAGATGAACTTAACTCGAGTTCGTTGTTTTGGAGATTCTGATCTGGTGGCTCAGCAAGTTTCTGGTACTTGGGATTCTAAGGATCCACTCATGGTGGCTTACAGATGTGAGGTAGATATTGTGGCGGGTCACTTCAAAGGATATCAGGTTGAGCATATTGATCGGCGCAAAACGAAGCGGCAGACGCTTTGAGCCGACTTGGATCTCAGCGTAAACCGGTACCTTGCTAACACATTTTTAGATATCTTGCGTAACCCGTCTGTTAAATTGCCAACAGAAGAGGATCTGGCTGTTCCTGATCCGGAGGCGCAACTGGTGGCCGCTTTGCACGTTGTGCCGGATTGGACGGTTCCATATCTGGCGTATATGAGCCGGGGTGAGCTACCAAATGATCAAGTCCTGGCCCGATAGATAGTCCGGCGGTCCAAGTCCATGGTTATTCACAATGGTGAGTTGCACCGCTGTAGCGTTTCAGGCGTATTTCAGCATTGTGTTTCTCCGGAAGAAGGCCAAGCGATCCTCCGAGAAATTCATGAAGGGGATTGTGGTCATCATGCCGGTTCAAAGTCCCTGGTTGCAAAAGCTTTTCGTCATGGGTTTTACTGGTTGACAGCTCATGCTGATGCGGAGGATCTGGTAAAGCGATGTGATGCTTGTCAAAAAATTTCACGCAGAGCTCATGTTCCGGCTCAGGAGCTACGGATGATTCCCATCACTTGGCCTTTTTCTACTTGGGGGCTTGATATGGTGGGACCCTTTAAACGTTCCCAGGACAAGAATACCCACCTGTTGGTGGCAGTTGATAAATTCACCAAGTGGGTTGAAGCGGAGCCTGTTAGCAAGTGTGATGCGGCTACGGCGGTTCAATTTCTCAAAAAGATTATTTTCCGTTTTGGCTATCCACACAGAATCATCACGGATAATGGTACTAACCTTTCCAAAGGTGAGATGGAGGATTTCTGTCAGAGAGAGCACATCCGGCTTGACCTAGCATCTGTGGCGCACCCTCAATCCAACGGTCAAGCAGAACGAGCTAATCAAGAAATCTTAAAGGGTCTTAAACCCCGGCTCATGATTCCCTTGAAGCGGACGCCGGGTTGTTGGGTGGAAGAATTACCTTCTGTGTTGTGGAGCATCAACACCACCCCCAATCGATCAACAGGATACACGCCTTTCTTTATGGTCTACGGGGCAGAGGCGGTTCTCCCAAGTGATATACGTCATGATTCACCCCGGGTTGCTAATTACGTTGAAGCAGACAACGAGCAAGCCCGCCAAGAGGCACTGGACTTGCTAGATGAGAAGCGGGATATGGCTTTGGCACGACCGGCGGTTTATCAACAAGACCTGCGTTATCACAGCCGCCGGGTTAAGACAAGAGCCTTTCAAGAAGGTGACTTGGTGCTCCGTCTTATCCAGGATCAGACCGACATACACAAGTTATCCCCGCCATGGGAAGGACCCTTTGTGGTCAGCAAGAATCTGCACAACGGATCATACTACCTCATTGACGTTCAAGATGACTCACGCAAATCTGAGGAGGAGACCCGGCGGCCCTGGAACATAGCTCTCCTCCGGCCTTACTACACTTGAGCCATATGCTCTTTTTTATGTACATATTTTGACAATGTATATATTATCATCAATAAATGAATCAACATCCTTGCTTTAAAGCGGGGCCTCTGCTGTTTTTTCTCAAATATTCTTTGAGCTACATGGGGGCTTCAGCTGACAAAGCGGAGTAATACCTGTTAAACCGGTTATCACGCCACAAAAGCTTGGGAGCTTCACACCCAAAGGGCCAAAGAGAGTTTTCAATGCTATGCACAACTCAAACATAGGCACCTAATGAGCACAGGTCATCACGTTACTTGGGGGCTCCTTGGTCCAATACCAAGAAGTTTGAATGGACCCTTGTAGCTGGGTATCGACCCACGGCTTGGAAGCCTTGTATATTTACCTAAAACCCCGGGTTAACCTGCCTTCATCAAGTAAGACACTCCTATCCAGGTCATCCTGGCACGGCCCTCCGAACGTTTGACAGTTACTCTCCTTGAGACCCTGCACTTGTCAAAGCTAAAACGGTGATTGGTTAGTTGGAGGTCCATCTTAAAAGGCTTTGTTAAATGGTTCAACTCAGTGGCCTGGCAGCCCACAAAAGCCTCGAATTTGGGCCTGGCAGCCCCCAAAAAGGTTCAACTACACGGTTTCATTTGAGTTTTGGCTGAATTTTATGTTAAATCAATTTTTTTGGCTTCATCAGTCATCTTCTTAGCCCGGTATTCTGTAAACCGGCTTGGTTTGCAACTACACGTTGACAGACCTTAATTTTAAACCGGAGTTTCTTAACCCGGCTTGGCATTGACTCCCTGTCAACAGCCCGGATCATCTGGCGTGAATCATCACCCGGTATGACTTAATCTACGACATCAGAGAATGATGGAGATACAAATAATTCAGATTTGGTTTTTTCACCCTTATTTCAATTCATGTTGGCCAGCCAACTAACCAGGGATCTTATATTACCGGTATGTATAATTTCATATTTTTATGATTTGATTATCAATCCGGCCTATTTTGGGCATTAGGACCCGTCCGGCGGTAAACCACCAGGACCCTTTGTATTTTTATGCACAGAGGAGTTGCATATTATGATAGTTGGAACAAAATTGACATTGATATGGCGGATCCACGCAAAATATCTCCTGCACGATGGCAACAGATCATCATAAGTTTTTGCTATCCTATTACACGGCTCTCTAAGGCCCAAAATATGGAATTGTTCACATGGATAGTTTCTGATATATCAACCGCCTTGACGGATTAAGCTTCATCACCGGGTTGATGTGAGGTAGATGTGTCATCTGGCGTCGGTTCAGCCTCCTCCTCATCCAATGGCTGGAAGTCATTGGTGGTCCAATCAATCCGGGTCAAGGCCTGAAAGACAGCCCCTTCACTTATAAGCTCAGCCGGGTCAACGTCAGGGGCGTAAGTATGCTTACGGTTTGGTTGAATAAGGCTCTACACTTCAGGAATCACAGCTTCAATCCGTCTGTTGTTTGCATCATAGAAAGATCGGTGAACCGTTAGGTTCGCCTCTTCTGCTAGTTGACTCGCCAAAGGACGCATCTACCTTGTTACACATTTGAGGGCATCATTGTCAAATTCTTTGCCATTTTCTTGTGCACTGGGGAAGCCTTTGGCTATATCAGCCGGATCAAGATCAGCTATCCATGCCTTGGCTCGAGTCAGCGCCCGCAAAGCGCCTGCCCAAGCAGCGGATCGCTTCAGCTCTTCTATTTGCGCTGGCGTCATTGAGAGGCGATCCAGCGTGTCCTTGATAAGCGTTGGTGCCGCATTGTCATATGAAGTTGCGCATATAACCCGTTGAGCGCCGATATACAACTGTTCAATCAGTGTATATGCAGCTTTGAGCTTCTTCCGCATGTCAGAACCTAGATGAGCAATGCGACTACCTATATCGGTTCAGGAAATGCATGTTAAAACGATGAAATTTCAAAGAGATACAACTTTGGCAACCACTACTTACCAAATATGGCAGAGGTCATGGCATTGATTTGGCGTTTCAATCCAGACAGTTCTTCTTTCACCGGTTCAAGAGCTGCTTCATCAGTCTCCCCCCGCTTCACCAGTCCGGCCTTTTCGGTGTCCCAGTTGGTCTGTTCAGCCTTAAACCATTCTTTAAGCTGCTCCATGGTGGTCAAGGCGGTTTTCATCTCATCCCTGGCCTTGGTGGTTTCTGCTTGTTGGGTTTTCAAATTTGCTCAAAGATCAGCAATTTGCGAGATTTGTTGATTTATTTCATTCTGCAACAGTAAGAGAGCATGTCAATATTTTTGTTCAAAGTACCAAGCATATAACCAGTTATACACTCAGCACTTGGGGGCTAATGCGGATCATTTTTTATGCGGGTACTTGAAGTCCCAAGGATTAATACAAGTTTTAATCATGGCACTTGGGGGCTAATGTGTGTTTGATCAGACATAAAGAAAATTTCACAAGTTACCGCATGGAGTGTATAAAGTCCCGGTTTGACTTTCTCAAGACAAACCGGCCCTTGGGGGCTACAATGCAAAGAAGGTACAGAACAAGACGAAATAATGTTTACCTCATAGCGCTCCTTCATCAGATTTACTAAACCGGCTTCATAATCACGGCTTGTATACAACTGGTTTAGGAAGCCGGAGTAAAGATCTTGAGCAGGGAGATCGGTATAAGCAGACAAATCAGTCTTCCCCTTCCCCTTGCTCATGGCAGCAAATTCATCCTTGGCAGTGTGCTTTGATAGAGCAACCGGATTACCAGGGGTGTTATACGCAGTGCCCGTAACAACAACATCATCATCCTTGGCCGGGCTGGAAGAATCAATATTCTGAACAGGACTTAGTGCTTTCGTGGAAGGGCTTGGCGGTTTGTTAGTTGGACTTGGCGGATCAGCAGTTGAGCCCCGTTGTTCTATTGCGGGACTTGGAGGAGTCGGAGGATGTGAAGTGTCAGCTTCTGCAGTCGGTTCAACTTCTGGCGGGTTAGCATTACCATCTTGGTTCTGCCCAGCAGAGCTGTCCATGGCAACTTCCGGGTTTTCATCATGATGCTCGGGCGTCTTTTTCGGATCAACTTCAACAGAAGGGTCGCTGGTCTTGGTCTTCTTGCTTAATCGAGCCTAGGCACTACAACATCAAAGGTTAGAGTATGGTAAACAAACAAATAAAGTTATAAACTATGTAATACTCACCCAGCGACAACTTTGAGAGGAGGTAATTGGGTGGTTGACGAACCACAGACGAGTTGGAAGAAGCCTGGTAATGCGGGTCAGACGGATTGAGAGGGCATCGGAAGAAACCTTTTAAAGGATAATGTTTTTCAGGAAAACAAGTCACCTCTAAACGGTGTTTTCGGGAGGGCGTATCAGCTAAACCGGACGAAGTGATTTGTTGACCACTATGCCGGGTTGTGCGACGATCTTCGGCTTGCCGTGTCTTCAAAGAAAATTTTGGATCCAAATGAGCAAGGGGGTGAGATTGTTTTACTTTCCGGACTGTACGGCGAATTCTTTGACCCGGTACAGGATCTGAGTCGGAAGAAAGAAGAATTACCTCAACATGATCTGCATGGCTGGCCTCAGCGTCATCCTGAAAATGGAAATTGTCAATAAGATATACGAAAAAGGAGCCAAGTGAGTCAAGTTCTACCTCAGCATCTGATTCTTCCTCCGGCGGATCAGAAGACTTGGCGGTTTGCTTCTTTCCAGGCTTCTTGGTGGCCTTGGTTTTTACACGAGGAGCACGGGCCGGTTTAGTCCGTTTCCAGAAAGAGCTGTTGGCCTAAAATTAAGGAAGGTTAGTAGACAGTCAATGTGGAAGCAAATCAGTAAGGTATGTACATAAACTTACCGCCGATGGTTTGTTGGAGACGTAAAACAGAGCCAAACCGGTTTGGCTGCATGCAGAGACCGGTTCATCAAGCATCCTCTTTACGCATTCGGTGATTTCAAGGTCGGTCATGACTACTTCATGATATCATTGAGGGTCTTTTACATTGCCGGTATACTCATGCATCAATCCGGGGCGGCGGCTCAAAGGCAGAATGCCCCAAGAAACCTAGCAGCAGACAAGATCAATACCAGTTAAACCGTTGGCCATCAGAGCCTAGAGCTTGGCAAGTTGAGGAGCAAAATTCTTCCGTTCTGCAGCGGTTAAACGTGGAGGCAATGGGTGGCCATTGCTAAGCCGATGAGGGCGGTAGCCCAGCAAGGGATTTTCTCCATCAGGAGTAGTGTTCCGGCAGTAAAACCAGGTTTGGTTCCAATCTTTAGGATGGCTATGATGTTTGTCATGAGGGAAGTCAGCCTCTTTCCTTTTTTGAATTGACACGCCACCAAGCTCTGTGTTGGGACCATCTGAGAATTCTGTGCGGCGGTTCAGATGAAAGAAATCCCGGAACAACTCCATAGTTGGCTCTTCTTGAAGATAGACTTCACAGAATACTTGAAAGTTGCATATATTTGATACAGAGTTCGGACCAATATCTTGCGGATGGAGTTGGAAGCTTGCGAGGACATCCCGGAATTTTTTTGATCCGGGCGGGCTGATTCCCCGGTCTAAGTGTTGCATAAAAACAATCACCTCTCCTTCTTGAGGTTCAGGTGGACATTCCGATTCCGGAACTCACCAGTGGAGAACCCTCTTTGAGGCTAAAGCACCAGTGGTGACATAACCATTGATCTGTGTCTCTGTGATCCGGGACGGAACCCAATTGCAAGCAGAAAATTGCTTTGACATTCCGGAAAGAGGAACTAAAAGTAAAAGTGCCGGTTTAAGGTGTCTAATTCAATGTTAAACCGGAGAAGAATACTGTGCAAGTTCAGTTGGCGGTTTAAGAGAGGGCTAATGCTATATGGCGGATTGACTATTAAAGGGTTAAACCGCCTGTAGGCAAAAGGACGAGAATTTGAAACTTCGGCTAAGTACTGACAGAAACATTTTTCACACAATGGTCAAATTTATTTGGATCTACCACATATCTGTAAAGCAGTTTTTATCTGTGAGTTCTAAAGGTGCTAAATAGAGCAGGGAAGGCCATGTACTCTACAGAGGTAAAAGAACGATCTGCTAGCATTAAAAATGGACGTACAGTACCTACCGCATGAGATCTACACTATTACTCGGTCAAAAATTATCGCGGCAGGTGGAAGAACAAAGAACGATGAAGAACTGTGCGGAAGAGCTCGGGAACCCTAGAAAGAGATCTAAAGACGGAGGAGAAAGGAAGTTTACCACTGCAGATCTATTGCGGAAAAAGGAGGACAAAAGTCTGGTCCGTTTTAGGTTGATGCAGCGGCCTTTGTTGATGCAGATCTCGAAGGTCGCGGACGGCGGCAGAGCTCCAGAGCTTGGGCGTCGTGAGGAAGAAGAAGGCAGAAGGGAAAAAAAGAGAAGGGCCCTTGGACCTTATTTATAAGGGAGAGAGTAAAACGGCAGGCGCGGGAATCAAGGTGCCTAAAACGGCAGAATAAGTGCGCCTGTCGCCTCGATTTTAGGGATAACCATTAAGTGAAGGGAATCTTTTTTAATTATTGTTTACAGAGATGATGTCATGATGGACCGTTGCTGCGTTCAGAGGATGACGTCACGGCGGTTTACAAAGTTTCAGGAGAAGACAATATGGCGGTTTACGAAAATACAAGAAGATGCCCGCAAGGGATATTTGAAGTATTGAAGATTGACATGAACAAATTCAAATCAATCTGGGGCCTAATGTGGAGGATATAGCTATTGAGTATAAACCAGCCAGGAGGGTCCGGTTCACCCTTGACTATGTTGAAGCCCATGAAGATCCGGAAGATGGCGCTTTACTAAAGTAGCATAGAAGCCCGAAGCCGAAGGGAGGATTAGGGCCCATAGTGGTAAACCGCCATGACTATGTAAACTTGTAGTATAAGTTAGGAAAGGAGAGACCGAGCCGGACGCTTTGTATGAGTCGGCCTCGGGGCTCTGTAAACCGGCCGGGCGTCAACCTGTGTATATAAAGGGGTAACCCGGCGGCGGTTCAAGGACAACAGACAACAACTCGAGACTCAGGCATGCGTATTCCGCTCCCTGATCATCGAAACCCAATCAATCCCATCACACTAGACGTAGGCTTTTACCTTCATCAAAGGAGCCGAACTAGTATAACTCCCGTGTCCCTTGTCCGGTTTAACCCCTTCAAGCTAACCCGTTGCGATGGCTCCACGACTAAGTCCTTTCACAAGGACATCTGACGTGATAATTCCACGACAGAAACCGTAAGCATGATGAGTATAGTGTTGACCGTGGCAGTGGGATGGCAGATCTGGAGCTGCAAATCGCGCAAAGGGTAGTTAGCAACTGATGTTTGCTTTGAAATAACAACTAAGATTTGGTATGGACAATAAAGTACACTCGACAAGTGGATTAAAGTGGAAACTCAAGTGGGACCTTTAGCTAACCAATTAGATGTGTCTGTTAACTAATATCAATATCATATCACAATCATATTTGAACAACTAAGCTTTGGAATTTTGAGTGTTGTGTTGTTTAGCTTGAAGGGTGGAGTAATGCTAGTATGATAGAAAGCACCTACATAGATCATAGTAGAGTAAATAAAAGGGGAAAACCCTAAGCATCAAGAGTAAAATTAGGAAAGTGGAACTAGCTGGACGAGTGGGTGGCGCACATGCTTTTCAAGACGAATATAGGAGCATTAGGTGACCAATTAAACGTTCTCTGTTTTAGTGATATAAGCATCATAACAGATTCGTATTTCAACACATAAGCTTTGGGTTGAGGTCTTGAGGAGCAGTGCTAGCACGACACGAAGCACCTACGATGATGGTAGTGAATATAAAGGGGGGAACCATAAGCTTTACGAGTATAGTGCCCGTGCCATGGTGGATTGAAGGTGCAAACCAGACAAAGCTACTTCGCAACCAATGTTTGCTTTCAACTAGCCACTACGATTTGGTACGGACAAGAAAAGTACAATAGAAAAATTACGATCTATTTTCCGTGTGAAATTAATAACTTAAGCGCATATGGAAGAGTACCACCTCTCTTGCGACGCCGTGTAGGCCTCTGCTAATACGTTGAGCATGCTGCGGGTGCGATGGCTGTCAGTGACGGGGAAGAAGACTTTAGACGGCAGACGGCCAGGTCGGGGGATAAA
Source organism: Triticum dicoccoides (assembly GCF_002162155.2). Lineage (NCBI taxonomy): Eukaryota > Viridiplantae > Streptophyta > Magnoliopsida > Poales > Poaceae > Triticum > Triticum dicoccoides. Next base: position 804,100,394 of record NC_041385.1, read on the forward strand.
TCCTTTTTCCGTGGACGAGGCAGTCATAGGAGCGGCAACGGAAAGGTGGACGACGGCGCCGATGAAGCGAGAGGATGAGATGAAACGATCCTGGTCCAGTGCCATGGATAAGAGACGTCCATCTCTTGCGGTGGACGATGGGGTAGGGGTAGCGGCTCCGGCAAGGTGGAGGTTGGGGTGGCGGACGGAGGAGGCCGGCCGCAGTGGGGAGGTTGTTGTGGCGCCGACGATGTATGAATGGGGAAATGGAGGGGAGGGGGGACTCAAACTTTGGGACGCGCTTCTCTAAAATGTGGGAAAGTTACAAACTTATCCCCGTTTAAAATTTCGGACATCACGTCGATTGGGGATAGGACGGTAATCTCGCATCTCCCAAATATTTGCCGGTAACTATTTCGGGCGAGGAGAGGGTGTTTTGCCGCCCACGGTTGGCGCCCACGGTGTAGGAACGGGGCTGACAGGTAGGGCGGTTGTGTCACGTCTGAGGAAAGTTACACATCTGACCCTATTTAAAATATTAGCCTACATCGATTTCGGACGAGGAGAGTTTGTTTTGCTGCCCACCGTGTATGAATGGGGAAATGGAGGGAGAGACACATGTCTTTCAGACGAGCTTGAATAAAATATGTTTTACCGCCCACCGTGTATGAATGGGGAAATGGAGGGAGAGAGACATGTCTTTCAGATGAGCTTGAATAAAATATGTTTTGCCGCCCACGTTTGGCGCCCACCGTGTTTGAATGGGCTCATAGGCCATCGTGTCATGTCTGATTGAAGTTACTAGTCTACCCCTATCGACAACAGTGTAAATCCAGTCGATAAGGATGTCCAGTGTCAGGGGTAGACAGTAATTTCCATCTCACAAACACTTGCTTCGGGCAGCCCACAAATTATAGTGGGTGTTTAGCCGCTTCGTTCAAAACATGGGAGAATTAGCATTCACGTTTGCCCTGGGCCCTGGAAAACTAAATTCAAATCCAATTTGTATTCGATTACGGATATCCACAGATAATTCTACGTTTTGTTATTTATTTCTTCAAAACCACAACAAAGATTTATTCCACCTTTATATATGATTATGATTTAGAAATGTCGTGATCCTCGAATTCACTAGGTTGGATACACTTGGAGTCAAACAGTTATTTCATCCAATACAATATGCTCACACAAAAACAGTTCACCTTATGTCAATCATACAAGTACTTAGGATTACCTCGCCTAAAAAATTCGGATCATTACAACACATGGACAACATAGGGGGTCTTACAACATAATCCATTCAGAGACATGACACAACATGCAAGTACAATAATCTAATGACAATTTCAACTGGTATCTAAAGAAGAACCGGGATTACCCTGGGCTTCAGATAGCAGAAACAGCAGGACCTCCTCTGTCTTCAAATGCAACATTCTTACTTCCTCCAATTCTTGGGTTGCTTGCATAATGCGTGCCGCTAATTGCATAATTTCCAGCCTCAAGATAAAGATTACCTCATTCATGGCAGCCACACCATCTCTTTTTTCCTCTAGTAGAGCCTCGAGAACGAGAATATTTGTGCTCAGACTGCTCTCCGGTAGTGTTGCCTCTGAACTGCTACCATCTGGTAACATGGATGGCGCACTGCTTCCACAAATAGATTCTGGGGTTGTACATTGTGTCCTAGTGTGAATGACATCCTGAAAGGTTTCGCTGGACATAAGTAAGAGATAGTTATCGCACGATCCAGGTAGTAAGTTTACATGGTAAACGACATACGAATTATTGCCGAGCATGGCAAGCTATATTTAAATGGTTCAAAGCAGCATCAGTCGAAAAGAAATTAAAATGGTAAGATAAAACTAGGGATGTAAGTGGCAAATAAACGACATCCGCCAGTCCCATCTAGTTAGTTTTTGCTAGCTCCCTAGTTCATTTTCCTCAAAAAAGAAAATCTCTTTTGAACTATCATACCACTAGTGGACTTTAATCAGGATTAAACGGGACCCAATTGACATCCCTAGTTGAAAGGGAGTGTACCACCGCTATATTTAAGTTGCCAATGCATCTAAGCAGTTGAAATAATCTGAGAAAGCACTTAACAGTGTGGCCTCATATAAACTACGAAGACAGTCTTATGATGAAGTTCAGAGGAAAAGTTAAGGACTCAAATGAACTAGGCATGCATTTCTTTACAATAGTACAACAGGCACTGCTGACATATTGGCCAACTCAGGTATAGCGTAACAAGTAACAAACAAGCATTCGAATCAAGCAATATAGCAAAGCAGACAATTGAACTATTTGTAATTTCGTAGGATTACAGGTTGAGGGCACAAGCCAAGAAAGCAGCCCACTCGCATTACATTTTACATGTACTAAAACACATTGGCTTACCATATGTTGTAGTGAAGCCTCGCTGCTGTTGCAATGTTCTTTGAAGATATCGTCAGCATCCCGTGGTTGCAAATCTAGTTGTTGTAGTTTATTCTGCACCCTCTATTTAGGTAAAATTAATTTTAATCACATGCACTGGTCCGAATTGGTCATCAATGGTTCATCTAAAATAATGAAAGAAGGGTGTGTGCATACACGACAATATATCTGCTTCCCTCTATTTTTATGCTTGTTCGAGGTGCCAGCCCCAAAAGAACAAATATTTTGCTTGATGGGTTTGGTAGCTCCATAATTAATAGAAGCAGCAAATTAGTCATGCAACTTGGGAAGATCAAGAACACACCAGAAGTAATGAACAGAGGCTCGGAGTAGTGATGTAATAGCTAGCATCAGAAAATGTAGGGTAAAACAAACAAAATGCAGCGGAACCACATGCTAATTTGCTGATGTGTAATTAAGCATAGAGAACATTAAGCAGTCTGATGGAACCAACAGGTGGCATCAGAAAAACACCATTATCATAAATATAGCATGCAAGAAGTAAAATAGTAGGCAGTGATATCTAGGAAGTACAGTAATACTTAGGACAAAACTAAAGCATATTAACTATATGTGCACTGGTATGTAATTTAGCACATGTAATATGTTCACTGCCAGAAGTATGGCCCTACAGGTGCAAGCAGAATAACACGTCTCATGAAAAATTGAATGATGCCTTGAAGAAATTCAAAGGTGCAGTGCTTATGCTAAGAAAGTGAACGTACGCGCCGGCCGTTGGATAATAGTACCTGATTCTCGGCGGCGTATGGGTATCGTTGTCATACGTTATAGCTAAGGATCGTCGATGGTGCTCGTGTTGCGGTTGAGTTTGGGCCGGCTGTCGCCGTCGCTGAAGCGGCTCCGCTGCTACGGTTGCGGCGCCTGTCGACATACAAGAAAGCTCATCTATGGTAAGTGAACAGTTGCACGATAAAGAGAAAAATCGAAGGAGTGAAAATCGAAATAACCTGATGAGGCTGCATCGTCGGTAAAGCAGGGCCGGTGGAGTTGAATATGGCATCCGTGGAGCGAGTCTGGTGCAGTGGACGAATGCTTCGGCGGGCACGTTGTACAGTGCTTGCGGTGAGGCGGATCTATTGCGACGGACGAGGGCTTGTATGAAGGGCCAGCGATGGGGCGGACGAGGGACTTAGTGAAGGGCCTACACTGTGGTGGACGAGGGCGCCGGTTAAGCAGATCTGGTGCGGTGGACCATGATGGCGGTGAAGGAGATCTGGAGCGGTGGACAAGCCAGTCGCTGAAGCGGTTCTGGTGAAGTGGTGAGTTGGCAGTTGGGGGTTCGAAGGTGCGGAAGGTAGATCCGGC
>NC_041385.1:804104208-804115027 GCF_002162155.2 Triticum dicoccoides
GAAGGGGAGGGGCTCTGGGGAAGAACGTTGGGGGCAAAGAGGGGAAAACAATGGAGTTATCAAAGCAGCCCTTTACCGTTCATGTGGCAAGGGTAAAACAGAAATATCGCAGGGCTAAACTTTCGGGCGCGAGATATTTTGATGTGAGCGGGAAGTTAGAAAGCTTTTGGCACCTGAAATTATATTCTGCTCTTGTACAACCGAATATGATATCATGTCCGAGAATTTGTTTGTTTTGCATGCAAAAAAGTGCAAGTTTTGAAAATCAATGTCTCCAACTCAAAACTTAGATTGTCCATTCAATTCAAATATGGATCATTGAGCTAGTACAAGAAAATACCATCATATGGTCCAATTAAAATGAAATTCCAAATGTGTTTATCCTAAATATGATGAAAAAAGCAAAAATGTGTATGTGTATGAATAAAGTGGATGATTATAAAGTTTGAACATGCCCGTATGTGTATATCTCTAGGTTTGATATATGAATTTGAAATCACGAAATCCCGGCTTAAAAATGTACCTCAGTTTAAATGAATTACAAAAGCTAATGATGGAGTCAAATTCCAAAACTCCAATCTTAGGTTTGTCATTCTGGTACATCAAGGTATATCACGCATGTTCAAAAGTATCGTTATCTCATAGTCCAAACTGTGAAAATTGATCAACCATGAGTGCACACACTATTGACCATGTATATCTCAATTATGCTAAAGTCCCTCAAATATAGACACCTCACTTTATCTGAAGCCACCCCCACTCATCGCCCACCACACACACAGAAGTCGTTCTCTCTCCCAAACACCAACACACGAGCACATTAACACCCCTCTTCTAAAGTCTGGACCCCAATACAGGTCTGTATCACTTTGTCTCTCGGGCATGCACACATCTCTTCCCCCACTCTCTAGGTCTCCCGGCTTCTCTCTTTCCCAAGCACACACACTATGTAGAGTGTATCTTTCCCATACACATAAAACATCGCCCCAAACGTCTATCTCCCTAGTTATGTGGTTCTCGCACACTCACCTCACACACCACCCCCATTACAAACAAGCACACTTTGTCTCCTTGTGCACCAGTCTCCTCTTTCTATCTCTCCCACATGCGGCCCCGCCCCAGCTCCTTCCCTGTATACATATATGCCTCCATAGCTCCCTAATGTATCATCGTTCTCAATCTCGCACATTGTTCTCTACACCATCTATTCTAGAGCTCTCATGAAGTCCCTATCACACACACGATGACTCGCTTCCCTTGCATCTCCGTACATAGGAAAATTTCGAACACCATCAACATTGTATCCCTATCTATACGCCATTTATTGACACAAATGACCCCTCTCTTCCTCTCTCTCTCTCTCTCTCTGTCGCTAGCTCTCTCTCTCTCTCCCTCTCTCTCTCGCTCTCACACCCCTCTCCCACACACACTCGATGTCTCTTCCAAATAGTCTTCTCACCCCGCCCGCACCCATGCTATCCCGCTACTACACATGTCACACCATTCCCCCTTCCCTTATACTAGGTTTACATCATTAGTGGTCTCTCTAATCCACATACACACACTCCCTCTCACACACAAACGCGCGCACAAACACACACTGACACACACAAACACCCATTTATCTGGATCTTCATCTCTCCCCATGTCCGCATGTGTATCTCACACACTCACTCTCTAATTATGTATATGTGTGTCCATGTTACACAACACAAAGCCCCATGTACATGTCTCTCTCTATCCTCCACACACATAGCCACAAAGAATCTGTTATCATTGCCTCAGTCTCTAGACATATCACACACACACACACACACACACACACACTCTCTCTCTCTCTCTCTCTCTCTCTCTCTCTCGCAAACACGCTCAACAAGGGTTTCCTCGTGAATAACTTACCGTCTATTCATCAACAGTTGTGGCAGTACGGCAAACACGAGATGTGAAAAAGAATAAATCTACACGTGCTTAGACCACCTAGTATGACTACTAGGACTAGAGCAAGCCAAAAAGCGCGCTGCCGTCACCCCCTCCTTGTCGGCGACGGGAAAACCTTTGTTTTACACAGTCGAGAAGGCATTGTTCTAAGGCCCCACACGCTGAGGCGTTGAATAGAATGTAGATGCTAGTTTACGGAAACAAGTATCGATAATACGTTTCTATCTCCATACTTATATTTCTTCTCTTATAAAAAACCGAGTTGGTGAAGATGGTACGCATGCCATCTTGCAATATAGATCATCCGATCTATATTTGTCGGATGGAAATTAAACTAAAAAGATACCCGCACCCCGGCCCTCTCCACATTTGCAGACAAGGCCTTCCCTCGTTCATCCTTATCTCCAACAACCTCATTGTTGAGCAATTAAGAAAGGAAGCCTCTGGAACAAACTGGCCTGGTGGCCGCTGCCGGCATCGTCAATCCCCATGCCTCCGCTCAGTCCGACCACCAATCACCACCACGCCCCACTCCTCTTCACCTTATCTCCTATTTCTCGAGATATCATTAGTTTTTATACATGGGATTACTCCTGCATGGGTCAATCCCAACAAGAGTTTTATAAAAAATGCATCTTGATGTTCCATGCAATGCACGAATCTTGCTAGTACTCCTACAGAAGACTAAGTTGGTGATGATGGTGTGTCTACCATCCGTCATTTCTGACCATTAGATCTACATCTAATGACTGTGAGGTAAGTTGTTGCCTTTTCTCACCAACATCCCACCTGTCTACCAATTTGCAGAAAACCCATAATTAGTATCTTAAAACTAACCACATCCCTCCCTGACCTCACCAAAACAGCCCAAGGAATATATTCTAACTGAAACATAATATATCTATAGTGATATATGTATATCAAAATTAGAGTGTTTTGTATCAAGTGTGTGAATAAGTATTATTCTAATTATGATCCATTGCAACGCACATGATCATTGCTAGTATTTCCATCCATTCCAAAAAAAATTCCTAGTATTTCCATAGTTTCGAGTTTTCCATCAAGATATTAGTCACTCATGGTTGATATTTACTTTCAATCATGTACACATATGCACTATGTAACTAGCCTTACTTATTGGCTTCCAAAGCTTAACTTTCACTCCTACTTACAATATGTAGAGTATTTAACAAAAAACTACCACTTTCGACCAGCCCTAGGAAGAATCTATTGTACAAAAAATAGCAAAAACATACCCAAAATTTCTTAATCCACGCCAAAAACTACTACCTAGTACCGATTAGGCTCGTTTAAACCCATTTATGATAGGGTTGGCCCACATGTCCGTGCTAACGAGGCAGCTTAAACCAACACATTTTGTTTGACCGTTGACACGAGGGACCCACATCTGACCTTCTGTCCTGTTATTCCCCCTCAAATCATTATTTTTTTGAACATTACTTCAAACAGTACTGATGCGTGTTCGTTGGTGGCGCCGGTGATGAGCGAGTTAGCCGCCGCTCCACCAGACGGGCCGGACGCCGCGCTGGCCTCCGCACTAGTTGGCAGGCTGACCCGAGCGTGACTCACGAGCGAGCAAGCTGCCGCGTTGGCCTTCGTTCGAGCCAGATGGCTGGCCTTAGCGCGGCACGCGCGAGCAAGACGCCGTGCCGCCGTGCCAATCTAGCTAGCAAACCTTGCAGACAAGCAGCTGGACGGAGCTATCTTGGCTAGCTAGCGTCCGCGAGCATCAGACGGAGCTGGCATCTGGGCTGCCGCAAGATGGGCTCCGCACCGCCGGCGGTTTTGACCTCACCTTCTGCCGACGGCGGTAGCTGCGTCCATGGCCCAGGATGACTAGGTGGACGGGCCAGAGGTAGGAGGTTAGTCAGGGATTTTTGTGTAGACTAACATGTAGGTCCCACAAGTCATAACACCCAGTCGAATAGAAGGCGTTGACTTAATGGGAGACATGGGTTGAAATGTGCCTATAACGACACTTTGTAGAGTAGTCGTTTCTTGGTAGGGCTGGTTGGTAAGGGCATGTACAATGGTTGATAAGGTAGTCTTATCTTAAGTCTACCACATATGCAAGTGGTAGTAGTTTCTTGGCATTATTAGTAGTTGCTTGCATTATTAGGGATTTCGTGTAAGGAACAATGTACTACTAGCGACAAAAGGCGATTCTAGGTTCCGTTGTACTCCAACGAGTACTACTAGTGGTCGCGGGAGTGTATACCTCATTTTGTGGGTTCGATCCTGGCCGAACGCACGGCGACCTATTTTTTAAATAGTAACTTTGCTGTGAGCCAATATTTTACACGGGTAGTTTGAGTTTTGAAGTCAAACGGACATGCGGCACCACAATCTGGGTGCACTGGATAGCCTAGCCACGTGAACGTGTTTTCCTTCCCAGCATCTCGTGGCTCGCATGCTCGCCCTAGCCGCACCTCGCTTGCAGCTTCCTCATCAGCTAGTAGCATATTGAAACTAACGCCTCCCAATTAAGCCCGAGGAGCCGGAAAAGCCTAGCGGGGCATTGGGAACTATGCAATATGGCTCTGTATATAAAGTGCTCTACTACTACTCTGTAGCTTGTGGCGTTGCACACATGGACTTCACTCCATTATCGGCTCTATAAAAGAAATTCCTCTTGACATGTTTGTTTTTTGAAACGGAGGCAAAAGCTTTGCCTCATCTCATTCATAAAGAAGGAACTACTAACAAAGTTCAACGAGCTCCATTACACCTCCACAAATGGAAGCGAAAAGCCTAGTCTCGCTGTATCAAATAACTCAAATGTTCTGCCCCTGCAGTAACCTTCGCTGATAAACAGGCCGCTAGTGTGTGCGTGAGAGGAGCGGCTGAGTAGGCCAGCTACGTGAGAGGAGGAGCTGAATAGAGCACCGAGAGTACCCACTAGTCCACTACGTAGGTGTACTTTCCCTGCATTGATAGTACAATGATGGTACTAGAGAACAGTAGTACCCTCCACTTCCAACTGTAGCTCCTTGGCCCTGAGATTCAAGAGTTCAAAACTGGTGCACTATACTAGAAGTATAGTACGTCACACTACTAGTTGATAAAGTAGTACTAGTACTGCTACAGTACGAATATGTACTCCTCCGTCACATAATGTAAGACATTTTTTGACACTAGTTGGCGTGTACAAAAAATAGCAAAAACATACCGAAAATTTCCCAATCCACGCCAAAAACTACTACCTAGTGCCAAAAATTTCTTACTAGTGCTATTATTTATAGTATAGTGCAATCCCATAACGTCCCATAATGCTAGTACTAGTAGTAAATAATAGCCTCACCCCTTCACTAAGGAATGATCTACAGTTGGAAGGGACGAGGCCCTGCGGTTACTACGCTCTTATCTCCTCCTCGCTAGTTCCCCTCCCCCCGAAGAGAAGGCAGTTCGTCGCTGATCCCATGGATTCACTAGGCGGTTCTCCTCCTTGTAGGGGCTGGGAGACCTTAGATGAAGATCCTCTGGGAGAAATCACATGCCGCTCCAACATTCTCACCGCAGCAAGACTCGGTGCTTCCTGCACCACTTTTTCAAGACGGTGCTTAAACAGGCTTGGGAAAAGGCCATGCTTGTTGGTCTTCCATGCGTCCTCGAGGAGAAGGTTCTTCTATGGGACAATCCTTCGAACAGTCCACCGCTACCTGGCCATGGTTGCACGTTGACTCCGCTAGAGTTGCCGACGTTGAGAGGTAGTCGGATTTTGTCTGATGAGTAGGTCAGTAATCGAGTTTGATCATGTAGTAATTAGTTATTCCATTTCCATCCCGTAATTTCTCCGCTGTCCACCGTCTTATATATAGGTTTGGGTCGGTGCCAATGAAGATTGGCTTGCATACCTCCGCCCGGATACCACCATCATTTTGCACAACATCCACAGCAGTGCGGCCATTCCCGTAGACCCCTTCTCCACCATTGGGATCGGCCTTCCAGACTGGCTGGGCTTTAATACACATGATGATGCCTACATGAGATTGAAGAAGATAGCAATTGCAGACCGCCGACAAAGTGACACAGTTACGACGATTACTATCTCATCGCGGTGTTCGACATAAGGATTGCCATCAATGCAAGGCAGTAACGGCAGAGGCTGGCGCAAGTTGGTGTCGGCAGATTTGTACCCCTACATGTTCAAAGACGCCGTGCGCCATCTAGGCCGCATCTTCGCAGTGACAAGCCAGGGGACTTGTTTCATCTGGTTGCCATCCAGTGGTACAGGAGATTACAAACGGAATGCACAAACCATCATTTGCATCCCTAACGGTACTCCATTATTTTGTAGGGACCAGTCATCCCCCGATCAAAATAACACTACAGGAATCAGCTACTTTGCCATCAGCCACGGCGGACGGCAAAGGCACGGATGAGGTCTTTGCTGTCCGCCGCGGACGGCAAAAGTGGATGGCAACGTACGGGACGGCAAAGAGCTACATTGCCGTCCGCTTCGGGCGGCTGACGGCAAAGGGTCCTTTGCCATCAGCTGCCGACGGCAAAGAATACTGACGGCAATAATTGCGCTGTTACTCCGTTAGGTGGTTAACGGCAAGCCTTTGCCGTTGGCCGCTGACGGCAAACATCGGAAGGCCTTTGCCGTCCGCTGCTGTAGGCAAAGTTTTTTTTCTCTTTGCCGTCAGCCACTGTTGGCAAACTGACCAAATAGGTCAGCCTCCCAGGAAGCACAGTTGCCTGCCACGTGGCCTCTTTGCCGTCCGCTGCTGATGGCAAAGAGACCTTTGCCGTCGGTGGCTGACGACAAAGAGCCTGCATATTGGCTCTTTTTTCTGTTTTTTTTAAATCCAACAATTTTCACAGCAAATATATATGACATATATAGATATATTTCACAGAGCTATTTAACAGAACATAAGTTTCATCGTACATACATATATAGTTCCATCCACTCATACATAGCAAGTTCCATCAAGATAGCAAAGTTGCACATACATATTACAATGCAAAGTTTCATCAAGATAGCAAGTTCCATCGTAGCAAGCTAGAAGAATACTAGAAGAGAATGAAATTAAAAACAAGCACTCCATCATAGCAAGCTAGCTTCTGAGAAGTGAATGAAATCTGCAAAATGGCAAATAAGAAAGTTAGGAAAAGGTGACTAGAAGAAGAATACTAGAAGAAGAAGCACGCCATCGTTTGTGAGGTAACTTAGGTGAAATGGATCGTTTATGAGCTAACTTAGGTAAAATGCATCATTTTAGAGCTAATGTAGGTAAAATGGATCGTTTATGAGCTAACTAAGCTAATTATGCTGTTTTTACATAAGTAAGGTAAGTACATGTCATTATTGAGCAAACCTAGTTAACTAAGCATATTATAACTAACTTAGGTCATTTTGGAGGAAACAAAGCTAAGTATAGATCGTTTTAGAGCTAACTTAGGTAAAATGGCTGGTTTTGGAGGTCAGTAAGCTTATTAAGTCATTTTGCAGGAAAAGAAGCTACGTCTAGGTCATTAAGGTAAGCATATTGGATGAAATAAAGCTAAGTCTAGGTCTTTGTGCATTTGTTAAGCAAAAAACTAGAGAAACCTACCTTGATCATGGAGGTGTGGGAGCGGGCTGGCTCAGGCCAGTAGCTGGAGAAGGATCGTGTGATGCTTGTGTGGAGTAACGCTGCACCAAAGATCATTTCCAATGTTTCGTTAGCATGATGACACTCAAATGTTAACACTAGCAAGTAACGTCCATTCAAATTAAACTCACCGTGGTCTCAGGAGCAATCTCTGGATCAATGGCTATGGAGCCACGGGACCTCCCGCCACTAGATATCATCACCTGCTCTGGATTGTAGGGGATCTGGCTCGGGTTAAACTCCTCCCCTTTCCTCGCCTTCCCCTTGACTTGCTTGTAAGAGGCAGTGTGGGCCATGGCATACAGGTCATACCCCTCTGGCACCTTATCCGTCTTATTGTAGCATGCCTGAAAGAGAGAAACAAAGTAAATTAGTAATTAAAGGGCTCAAGCTAGCATGATGAATGAATTGCATTAATAATGAAGCAAACCACATTACCCAATTCCGCCCGAACTGATATAAGCTGGAGCTACCTTGATGGTGTGGCACACCTTCAATTTGGGCACGTTTGTCCTTGGCCTCAGTCGGCTCCCCTTCCATCTTTCAACAGCTGCCATGACAAAGAGTAAACGAAATTAGTACAACATAAAAAAATACCGACATGAATAATAATATGTATATCACTTAAGTGTATCATCATCAAGTACAACATAAAAAAATTGAATACCTGACACTACTAATAATCTCGATCAGTATCATCAATAAATGCATAATCATCATCATCACTATAATCAATGACGGGCTCATAGGGTTCAGTGGCATCAACATGTGGAAGGCCACCTTTACGTAATCGGTCAAGCATTGAGAGGTCGTCCGCAGCAGTAACCTCTTCTTGTTCCGGCTCTTCTTGTTCCTCCTCTGGGGTGATGTGGGATTCACTGTCGCTGTCTACTTCAATGTTTTGGGGTTAAGTATACCGGTTCATGAAACACTTTTTGGAAATACGTGTCTCTTGGAAGAATTCTCCTTCATATGTGTCTGGGTTAATGTGAGGTTCATAATCCTCTTCCTTTGGGGGAGATAGTCTAGCACGTGGCGACACTTCATAAACGACATCCCAACCTTTCAGATTTGGATTAGTTTGGCAGGCCCAGGGTAGATAGAATACTTGGGTCGCCTGTTGAGCCGTAATATAGACATCAGGAACATCTAAATGGGTGCTTTGGTTGATTTCAACTAGCCCTATATGTTCATGAGTCCTTCTAGTCTCCTTCGGCTGAAACCAATAACATTTGAAGACTACGACATTCGGTGGGTTTTCACCATAGAATAGAAGTTCATAAATTGCTTCAACTCTCCCATAATACTCGGTACCTCCTTCGCCGATAGCAGATAGACAACAATTTGTAGACTTTTGGTCGGCCATAGATAGCTCTTTGCCATAGGTACGAAAACGATACCCGTTGATGTCGTATTTGTCAAATGAACGGACCTTATAGTCAAAACCATTAGCGACTTGTCTCAGTTCGGCGTCCATAGACTCTGAATTAGCCTACAAGTTTAATATGAAAGGATTGTTGCATTACGCACAAATTAGCGAATGAAATGAAATTGTCTAATAGAATTTACCGTTTGTTTGAACCAAGAGATGAAACCGGGATAGCCGCCTCCTTGCTTTGCGAGAAGCTCATACTCTTCGACATAATCCTTTTGGATCACCGCTCCATACGAGAATAGGGCGACGTATCGACTGTATGAAATATCCAGGACTAAGAGCAGTTCAAAGGAAATAGAAGTTGCGAAACAATGTACCGAGAACTTACTCGATGTACGGCCGCACTTCTATCAGGTTGTTGAAGATATACAACGAAATGGTCCGCCATTCTTCGTTATCCAAAGATACTGGTTTGAAACACTGGCTGGTGCGAGATTGCCTTTGAATAGGCTAAGGTTGGATCCACCCTTTTTAGGATCGTCAGCATTGTACCGAGGCTTCGGATTATGCAAATGACGATTTTTGGTTTCGTAGTGTGCTGTCAGGAAGTTTGCCGCCTCCTCAGTGATGAATGCCTCAGCCATAGACGCTTCAATTCTACGTTTATTTTTACATTTTTCTCGAAGCGTCTTCTGCATCCTCTCAGTTGGGTAGCACCAACGATTTTGCACGGGCCCCCCCAATCTTGCCTCGATCGGGAGATGCAAAATCAAATGCTGCATTGGATTAAAGAAGCCCGGTGGAAAGATCTTCTCTAACTTGCAGATCAACTCTGGCGCCAACTCTTCCATTTCTTCTAGCACGCCAGGCGATAGTTCGTTCGCACAAAGAACACGGAAGAAATAGCTGAGTTCTGCCAATATTAGCCATTCATCCTCAGGGATGAAGCCACGCAACATCACCGGCATTACCCGCTCAATCCATATGTGCCAATCATGACTCTTGAGACCAAATATCTTCAATTTATCAAGACTCGCTCCCCTCTTTAGAGTCGCTGCATACCCATCGGGGAACATCAACTGCATTTTCACCCACAAGATAATTTCCCTCATAGCTGGCCTTCCAAGATTGAACCATGCCTTTGGCTTCGTCCAGTTCTGCTTTCCTTTCGGTTCTTTCATGTTTTGTAACGGCCTATCACATAGCGCCTCCAGATTGACTCTAGCCTTAGTATTATACTTTGACTTCCCATCTATGCCGAACAATGTACCAAAAAGTGCCTCGGCGATATTCTTCTCAGTGTGCATCACGTCGATGTTGTGTGGGCAAAGGAGGTCTTTGAAGTAAGGCAGATCCCATAAGCATGTTTTGTGAGTCCAGGCGTGCTCAGAATTATACCCCTTGAAGTACCCTGGACGCTCTGGATCTGGCTCGAGAGCGTTTAACTGATCCAGGGTCTGTTGGCCTGTCAACGCAGGTGGTGCAGAGTTTTTTACAACTCTACCTCTGATGAAGTTCTTCTTGTCTTTCCTAAACTTATGGCAAGGATCCAGGAACTGTCTATGCATGTCGAAGCAAGAAAACTTACGACCGGCCTGAAGCCAACGAAACTCAAGAGCTCCCTTGCATGTGGGGGACGGGAACCTTCCATGCACACACCAGCCAACGAATAGCGCATACGTCGGCAAGTCATGCGTCAAGTACATGTACCAGACACGCATTATGAAGTTTTGTTTGCTATAGGCGTCGTATGTCTTGAACCCATTATCCCAGGCTTCTTGCAATTCGTCCTTAAGCGGCTGCATGTACACATTCATATTTTTTACCGGATAGTTGGGCCCTGGAATTATCAACGTCAGGAAAATGTTCTTTCTTTGCATAATCT